>NC_138374.1:86191832-86257288 GCF_054177405.1 Leptonychotes weddellii
GGCGCCTGGGTGGCTCAGTTGGTTGGGCGACTGCCTTCGGCTCAGGTCATGATCCTGGAGTCCCGGGATCGAGTCCCGCATCGGGCTCCCTGCTCGGCGGGGAGTCTGCTTCTCCCTCTGACCCTCCTCCCTCTCATGCTCTCTGTCTCTCATTCTCTCTGTCTCAAATAAATAAATAAAATCTTTAAAAAAAAAAAAAGAATAAGAGAAATAATAAGGGCACCTGGGTGGCTCAGTCGGTTAAGCGTGTGCCTTCGGCTCAGGTCATGATTCCAGAGTCCTGGGATCGAGTCCCCCATCGGGCTCCCTGCTCAGTGGGGTGTCTGCTTCTCTCTCTCTCCCTCTGTCCTTCCCCCTGCTGTGCTTTCTCTCCCTCTCTCTCAAATAAATAAATAAATAATCTTTAAAAAGCCAAAGGAATTTAAAACACAAAATTTAGGATAACATGACCTCTCATGGGGAGGCGGGAGGCCGAGAAGAAATCACCCTGGCGGTGTGGGAGGTACTGGCAATAATCGAGTTTAGATATTACACGATATTAGATATTAGATACCCCGATATTAGATGTTAGATATTAGTTATATACATATAGCATATTTACTTTTGCATGAAAAAGAGATTTCCCAGCCCAGCAAGCCAAAAAACATAAAATAAGCCAGATGTTGGATGTGAGGGTGATCTGACTGTGACATGTCACCCCATTGGTCACCACGGTTGATTAGGCTGATCTGGCTGGCTGGGCGGGTGCCCAGGAAGGTTTTCTGGGGTATTCATTTATCTTTTTCTCTCCTTGGCCTGGCATACCATATAAATTATTATATTTTTCATTTTCCATTTTGCTTTGGCTGCTGGAAAGCTCTGAAGTAGATTTCTGACTTCCTGTTAATCACTCTAGGCCCCTGGGAACTGCCCTCCCATGCTGACAGCCTAACTTCATTTTTGGTCTTATTTCAAAAGATGGAATGGTGTCCCGCCTATCAAATTAAAGCTAGTGAGGCACCTGGGTGGCTCAGTTGTTAAGCATCTGCCTTCCACTCAGGTCATGATCTCAGGTTCCTGGGATAGAGCCCCATGTCGGGCTCCCTGCTCAGCAGGGGTCTGCTTCTCCCTCTCCCTCTGCTGTTCCCCCTGCTTGTGCTCTCTCTGTGTCAAATAAGTAAATAAAAATCTTAAAAAAAACAAAAAAATTGAAGCTAGAGACATACTTTAGCCAGTCTGCAATTATTTTGACATTAATTTATCTTTTACCTTTTTATCTGAGAGGAAAGGGTCCATTAAATGTTCACAAACTACACACACCCATGGAACCAGCCTAGATGAAGCCCCAGAACATTCCAGGCAATCATGCTCATGTCTCCTCCTGGTTGTCCCCATCTCTCTGAGGAAAACCACCAACTGGCTTCTAACTTCACAGATCCCAACTTGAAGTTTTTGAAAGATAGAGTTTCTGAAAGTTATAAATCAGGAAATCTGCATTTCTGCCATCCTCTAAGGAAATGGAATCAGGCGGCCTACGCCTGAAGCATGAGCCGCTGTCCCTTAGAAAGGTTGTGACCTCTCCAGGCCCACCTGCATCACCTCCTCATTTTGTCACCTACCTGGCCCCCCGGTATAAGGCTTGTAACACTTGCCCTTTTCCATCTTTTGACCCCAATTTCAATGTTTTTCTACTTTTAACCACCCTGAGCCTTTCATACAACAAGATGGTATTAGATAAATAAATAAGCAAATCAAAAAGGAAGGGGAGAAAGGAGGGAAAAAATGTCCTCTCCTCCACTGAGCCTTCTCCTTGGCACGGAGGCCTCCTGGTGCTGTCCAGCCATCCAATATTCCAAAATAAAGAAAATTCCTTAAGTCAAGAGGGGAAAAAAAAAAAAAAAAAAGAGCAAACCTAGTCCCATTTACATTTCCCGGTTTATACACGGAGGAATAACTTGTGAGAACCCATTGCAATTTCTCAGGCCCTTTTAACTTTCTAACATCTGTAATCTTTGACTCCCCTGCCTCCCTCCTTGTGATAAATCACAATGAAACCCCACACTGATACAGAACAAAACAAAATAGAAAGATAAGCATGGGGGGAGCTGATAAATCAAGTAACAAGTATGAGTGGGAGACATAATCTTGTCTGGCAAGAAACGCCCAGAATGTTACCAAGACTGCCCTGAGGTAGGACCCAGGACTGGGGGCTGTGGCAGGAGAGAACTTGAACTTTTTATTGTCTGTGCTGCTTGGGTTTGTCACAGTCATATTACACGTGTAGATATCTTATGAACTGCTTTTGCTCTGAGATGAGAAGGAAGCATGAGTGTCTGTTCTTGAGCTCAGAAAGGCTTTTTCCTAAAAGAGGTGACATGGCTTTGATGTTTCCCACTAGAAATCACTTCAACCAATGATTGACACTGTCACCTAATCTGTGTCCACAAATGACTATGGCAGAGACTGGGAGATGTCCCCCAGGACCCATTTCCACCTTCTTCCTCTTGTAATCAACCCCCAAATTTAGGTGGGCACTTGGCCATCTAAAATAAAGTACATTTCCCAGACCTTCAAATCCTCGCAGCTAGATATGGCCATGAGACTAAGTTCTGGGCAATGAAATGTCAGCAGACATGCTGAATATGAACTTGGAAAGTATCCTTAAAGGGACGGGGTACATCAGTCTTCACCCTTCTTCTCTTCTGCTCTCTGTAATGTAGAACTATGACCGGAGCTCCAGCAACCACCGTCAGCCACATGCTGGAGATCAGCGCAATGGAAGGAGCCTGGGTCCCCACATTGCAGAGCACTTTATGCACCCAGCCCAGCACTGCCAGGCTCTGAAACTCATTTCTGGGAGACAGAACTAAGCTTTGTTAAAGCCACTGTGATTTTTCTGTTACGTGCAGACTAACCTAATCCTAAGTGACCTACTGACTTGAGTTTATCTATTCTAAAATCAAATCAATTTTGGCAAACATCTTCCAACATTGCTGTAGCAATTCTATGCATCAGGTTAGAACATTTAGTTCCTGGGGGGGGGGGCACCATTCTAAACTAATTTGTCCTACAGGATTTACCAGAAAACTATAGTTTAAAATTAACATCAGTCAAGGTGTTTTATTGAGAGATTTTTGTCCAAGTGAATGATCACTAGCATCTGCTTTGAATTTTTTTTTCCCAACTAGGATTATCATAGCCCCACTTTAAGGCAGAGTCTTGTCCCAATTGTTTAAAATGCACATTCACTGATCCACTCTAGAACAATGAAACCAAAATCTTGGGGCGAGGGTCCCAGGGCTCTGCATTTTAAACACTTGTTTAGTCAGTCTGCAATTATTTTGACATTATTTGACACCTCTTTTAGGAAAAAGCCTTTCTGACAATGTCCTGCACACATGAAAATTTGAGAATTTTTTGGTGCCTCTTTCTTTCTTTCATAAGCTGGAGCGACCCCAAACTGTTTTCTGAAAGAGATTTTGGCTCCAGCTTCTAGGTACTCTTTTATTTCACCCTCCGCTGAGATGGAGTAGGGCACCAGCCAGCTGTGTGTCTGGATGCAATTCTAAATTCTCTTCTCCCTTTTAGTTATTAAAAACACAACAATCTTCTTTTTATCAATAACACTGGTTCTTTTGAGGGATTACAAACTCATAATCTGTCTTGTTCGGTTTTATAAAATCCCAGTCAGGAGAAATAAGATGGGTGGTGGTAGATTTCCTAAGAAAATGCAGTCCAGGGGTGTCTGGGTGGCTCGGTCGTTGGGCGTCTGCCTTCGGCTCGGGTCGTGATCTTGGGGTCCTGGGATCGAGCCCCACATCGGGGTCCCTGATCGGCGGGAGGCCTGCTTCTCCCTCTCCCACTCCCCCTGCTTATGTTCCCTCTCTCGCTGTCTCTCTCTCTGTCGAATAAATATTAAAAAAAAAAAAGAAAGAAAGAAAATGCAGTCCAATCATTCTTGTAGCTATTCTGAATTTTATCCTTGAAATGTATCAGAGTAGCAGAGAATTGCCTCCTTGGATTATATTGTGTCGTCCCCCCACCCACACCGTTTGGTTTTGTTTTTACTGAACTATTCGCTGGAGTTACACTATCAGCCTTACCTTGAACTTCGTTGTAAGAAACAGCTAGAGGAAGTTTGTTACTGTAGCTAAGGCAGGGGCTTGGTGAGGGTGTCTCCCAGTGTAGCAGCGCGCCCCTCCCGAGAACCCATGGGGAGAATTTGTCCCGCCCCAACATCAGAAAGCACAGTCCTTCCAAAGAACAGTTGTTTGTTTTCACCTAATGAATATGATAAATCCAATTGCTAATTACTTGTTCCTCTTTGCCTTGGTTTCTGAGAGATTCCACAATGAAATAGCTTGTGACCCACTTTGAGCAAATGTGCATTACTTTGTGCCGCTCTCACCCCTGACCTTTTATATTATTACATGTTTTCCTACATCCTATCTCCCAACTTATACATTGTGTCATTTGTATGGCATGTGTTTTAATAAGTGACTGCTAATCCTCTGTGGAAAGAGCAGAAAGCGATGGGTAGATGGAGGCAAATCCAGACCTTTTCGCTCCAACTCTGATTTTCTCTGTTACATCAGTGTTTCCCTCGTTGCATACCCTCTCCACCAAAACACACATTCAAAAAGGAAGAGGCAATTTTTTTGAATAACATAAAAGGGAAAGACAAAAATGCTATGATTTATAGGGAAATAGAGCTGTTTCTAAGAGTAGTTAGGGAGAGTGCAGAGGGGAAGGGGAAAAAAGCAAATGAATGGAAAACAAGAAAAAGAGAAAAGAAATGGAAAAGCAAGTATAAAGAAAGAAAGGGAACATGTAAAGAAGTAAGGATCATTCTCAGATTGGAACAACAGAAGTTTTGATTTTCCAGGCTAGTACAGGACATCAAGTCACTCAGCAAGCGAGTATTCCAAGATCACTCCCCTCTGTTCTCTCCTGCTAGTCCTAGCAGTTAATAGTCATTTGCCTCTGGGTCAAGTTATGCAGCTTTAGCGATTTGTCATCATTTCTCCCCAGAATGTTTCAAAGACATAGAAGGAAAGAAAGAAAGAAAGAAAGAAAAAAAAAAAAAGTAAAAACTAAAGGGCCTCATAGTTCAAATGTATGTTGTTTTTCTGACGCACGAGGGCGCTGTTTCTACAGTTTACAGTCTTGTGAGAACCTAGGTCTGGAAATTGGGGCTGAGAGCAGTGAGAGAAAAGGAGTTGGCTGTGTGTTCTAGGGTCACCAGATTTTCTGGAATGGGTGGGACATGTTCTAATGTCCAGGGCTGGCCTTCTGCTACAGGGCTGCTGGCTGGAACCTCCTTCAGATCAGAAACCAACTAGCTGTGTCATGTGTCTCTGCAGCCACAGAATTAATGTATCAAAACACCACTTCTGGGGTCTGACCTAGAATCAACGATATATGGAGCAAGTTGCTTAAACTCTTCTTAGCCTAAAAAGGGAAGTATCATCTCCTAGAGCTGTGGGGGTGGGGATTAAATGGGATGGAGGATCTATCTAAAGCGGGCAAGACAGCACATGACACATTAGAGGGACTCAGTAAGGAGAAGCTAACACGAGGTGGTACTTAGTAGTGCTGACATACAGTGGTGCTCAATACATGTTTAAGTGAATGAATGAATGAATGGTGTAGAATCGAAAAGATTTGGAGGAAAGCTAACACTTTCAAGCTTTCCCCATGTGGAGTCAGCTGGCTGAGTCACCTCAGAGAGAAGCAACCAGTCTAGTAAGTGAGTGGTAAGCACTCATAGCTCTGTCAGTCTTTGCTTCTCATTTGACTGGCAAGAAAACAGGGGTCAGAGGGGAAAAGTGATGCGCCCGAGGTTTCAGAGCTGATTAGTGAATCCAGATAAGACCCCAGGTCTCCTGAGTCCGAGCACAAAGCTTAACCCTCAGGGAGCCACCAAACAGGCTGGGGCCTGAAGGGTGGGAGGAATGGGGACTGGGGGGGATCTTAATGGACTGATCCTAGAAACCAAATAGGCTCTTGACTTGGTTTGACAGTGCTTGTGAGAGGTACCCTTACCCAGCAGTGACCCCACCCAGGAGTGGAAAGAGCCAGAACCACAGAAGAACCTCATGCTTGCACTGGGGCCCCCCATGGTTGGCCTCTAATCTGAGGGATCTGCAGAGAGAGCTCTCACTTCCCCAAATGTGCTTCTTCCTGTGTCACAAGGAGACCTTGGGTCACCTCCTTCCTTTGTGCAATGAGATCCAAAGAGCAGTTTCTGCCTCTGCTTCTTTTCTTTCCTGTTATCACTTTCTGTAGCTTTTCCAGGACCCAATCCTCAGGACGCAGCCCTGCTCCAGCCCTAGTTGGCTTTCTCTAGGGGAAGCTGTCCCTGGCTTCCTGACCTCAACAGAATAACAGAATGACTCATGAGCCCTGGGGTCCCTCCCTTTGCCTGGGTAAAGCAGGCTGTCCTGGGCAGTCCAACCCCTCTACTTTTGATCTATAGCAGGAAGCAATAAAAGGCACCTTCCACATGCCCGCTGTAACCATATTTTCCAAATTCAAGAGCAGGACTCATTACTGGGCACGTGCCTTTCTCAGGACTTCTGAACAAAAGACATAAAACAGGGCCATTTCAGAAAATCCAGGATGGATGGCTGCCATGCACAAACATCATGGGAAATTCTCTGCTTTGGAGGATGCCTGCCAGAAGTTGCCATCTGCTTTTGCCACGGATTCAAGACTGAGTGTGACTCAGATACCAGACATAGCGGACCATTGGTGAACTCCTGCTCAGGGCCTGCCAATAATCTGGGCATGAACAGTTGTGTCCAGAAAACCCCTTTCCTTGATGTCACTTGTTTGTTGTATCTGCACAAAGACCCTAGTCCCATGAAGGCTTTGCAAGGTGCTTTTACCTTCAACTCTTGGAATGCAGTGATGATTCTTTTAAAAGTATCAATCCAACAACTTAAGTATGTCCAATAAATACTTGGACATAATGACCTGTTTCACATGTCAGATACTGTGCTGTAAACTGTCAGAGATGAAATGGTGAAAAATGCAATTTTTTAAAAGATTTTATTTATTTGTTTGACAGAGAGGGAACACAAGCAGGGGGAGTGGGAGAGGGAGAAGCAGGCTTCCCGCCGAGCAGGGAGCCCGATGCGGGGCTCGATCCCAGGACCCCAGCCGAAGGCAGACACTTAACAACTGAGCCACCCAGGCACCCATAAAATGCCATTTATTCTGACTCTTCTGGGTCCTTGTGGTAGATATGAAATCATGCTAGTAATGCCCAGAGGATGATCCAAGGACCGACCAGCTGATTGCTACCCTTTCACACTCAACTGTAATAAAAATAATTATGGCATTATAGAAAGAGAGCCAGACTTGGTGTCAGAGGTCTTGGGTTCAAATCTCGACTCTTCTACTAATGTTGTGTAGTCCTGAGCAAGGTAGTCCAACCTCCGACCCCTCCTCTATCAACAAGGAGTCATAAGCTCCCCTGGCAGTGAGGTTGGGTGAGGGACCAAAACTGGCAAGTTGTTTATGTGCCTGTGACATAAAAGATGCTGAGAAAACATTTCCTTCCTCCCATCCTTCCTTCCTTCCTTCAGGGCCTCAGAGACCAATCAATAAGATAGATTCTGCTATCGCTAACACACATTGTAGACCATCATACAAGCTCAGTGAGGGTTGCAAAAACATGCCAAGGCTGCCTTCTGTGGTTTGCTGCCTGTGGGGTAGGGGGAACCGCTCAGACTGGCAAAGCTGGGGGCCGCTCACTGGTTTCCTCCCCCCCGGTCCTGTTCAGGGGGTCTCCACCCAGATCCACTCTGGGAGAAGTAACTTCCTGGGCCTTCATCGGCCACACGTGATTAGAGCTCGGAAAGAACCGGCGGGCAGGTTGGCGACGACTGTCCCTCAAGACGAAGATAGGAGCCCCGGAGCCTGGGGAGAGGTGCGTGGTCACAGCGAGGCCAGGCTAACCGGGTGAGGTGACATACCATAGGACATACAATAGTATCCCCCTGTGAGGGGAAATGCAATTCCAGGAAATTTCAGATCCGTGGTTTCAGGTGTTTTCGCCCTAAACCAAGCAGGTCAGCCAGCACCAAGTGCTCACAACTTCAAAGCAATAACAAGAAGCCACCTCGGGGTGTCCCAGGGCAGTAAGTAGCATTCTGCTTTTCAGGTGACTGTGTCCCCTACTCTAGGTTCTCAGAGAAATTAGTGTGTTTGAGCCTCTCAACATCCCAGTGAGGTGGGCAGACTAGTTATCATTACCTCATTGTACAGCGGGGGAAACTGAGATCCAGAGATGTCGCAAAACTTGCCAACTCTGAGAGGCAGAGATGTGGCTCTAAGCCAGATACTCTGACTCTAAATCCAGACTTCTTAAAGAAAACATAAATGGCCTCTCAATTCATGCAAGAGCTTCCCAGAGTTATTGCGGTCGGTAGTGGTTATCTGTTCTGCCCAGGGTCTATTCTCTTTTTCTACAGCAATGGAAGTTCTTACTGCACACTGGCAACTCAGCTAAAGACTACATTTCCCAGTTTCCCTTGCAGCTACAGTTGTCCATGTAAATTATGTTTGGGCCGACGTGAAATATAAGTAGAAGTGATATGTGCACTCTTCCAGGCCAGCCCCTTAAAACAACAGCCTGTGCTCTCCTCTGTCCTGATGGCGGGGACACGGAATGTGATGGCAGGACCGAGGAAGCCATTTTGGAGTGTACCACCTCTGAACTACTCACCTGAAATTTGACGTGAGAGAGAAATAACTTAGTGTAAGTTATTGTATTTTGGTCTGTTTGTTACAGCAGCCTCACGTCTACTCTAACTCACCTCCCCCACCCCTACTGTCCTTTGTCTAACTAGCCCACCTTGGAAAAGCACACCAGGCATCCATCAGCCCACACCAAGGAGTCTGGACTTTGATAACCAGAGAGAGAGCTCAGAGGAATGCTGACACAATCCAGGGGTCTTTTTACAAGCAGTGTGGATCAGTGAAACCTGGAGAGAAGAGAGCCTTGTGGCATTTGGGAAACACAACAATGATGGCCATTATTTGGCTAAAGTGCTGAACTCATGAGCAGAGCCTCTGGGCTCTTGGCATGACCTTTGGGGTCAGAGGTGCCTGGGCAAGAATGGCTGGTTGGTTTGAGTTCAAGGCGCCCCAATTCCAATAGCTTCAGTCTTCACCAAGAAACCTGGGCAAACCTCTCTGTTGGACAGCCCAGGGACTGCCACTCACTTGAGCTGCTACCAAGTATCAGGAGACGCTTTCAGAACAAATCAGGAACAATTAGACATTGTGCACACAGGTAGATCGCAATCTATGTCCAAATCCCACAGCCAGTCTTCTGGGATATCAGTTTATAGTCCCTGGGGAAAGGGATTGCTTCCCTCGGGGAGGTCATGCCTCAACCCAACTAATTTGAAGCCAAGTTCTTGCCGGTCACCTGTCCCCACATAGCTCTTCTTGAGCAGTGGGGCCAGGAGAACCAGTCCCACTTGCCCATTTCTTATCAGGGGCTTGTCCGTCTTCTCCTAATCTAGAACAGTCTAGGGCAGGTCTGCAAGCACACCGGTTAGAGGGAGAGGGAGAAGCAGACTCCCCGCTGAGTACGGAGCCTTACTGGGGGGGCTCGATGGGGCGGGCTCCATGAGGGACTCGATCCCAGGACCCTCGGATCATGACCTGAGCCAAAGGCAGACACTTAACTGACTGAGCCACCCAGGCGCCCCCCAAACACTCTTTCTAACTAACAAGGGCAGTCTCTTTCCAGGAGGATTATCTACCTGGGAGATCGAATTAAGATAACAGTGGTTTAAGCAAATCAGACTTGCATTTTAGGGAAATGATTCTGAAATCGAGTTACCAGAGAAAATCCAGGACCCCCCAGTACAATTGGAACGTTAGATGAACTATTGCACGTTGCACATTGAGACTAAAAATTATTCGTTGATGATCTGAAATTCAAATTCATCTGGACCTCTGTCCTATGTTTTTGTTCAATAAATCTGGCAATCCTCCTCTGAAAGTTTTAGTTATTCTCAGCAACTCCAGCTTACCCCTGCATGCCAGTCCTAGCTAATCACTAAGACATTTGTAAAGTCTTTCAAACCCTCGCCTCTGTTCCAGGTTAGGTCTTTATCATGTCTCAGCTGACGTGGCCAGGATCCCCTGATTTGTTGCCCTGTCTGCAAACATATTGCCTCCAATTCCATCTGCGGCCAGAATCATCATCCCAAAATGCAATTCTGACCCCTGCAAAACAGCCTCTCCCGGGGTTGCCCCTTCTCCCACCGAGGTCCAAGGTCCTTAGCATGTCCAAAGCCAACCCCATTCTCCTCCACCATCCCAGCCGTCCAAGGCTTTGCTTTTCCCTCCCTAGAGTGCACGCTTTTATGTATCCTCTGGTTTGCTTCTGCTGACCTCACAGTCTGGAAAAATCTGCTTTGGGTCTCTGTCATTAGTCCCAGTGTCACCTCCGCAGCACCTCAGCGCTCTCTGCACCTGGCAGAGGGCATCTGGGGGGCACTGGCCACACCACGGACTCTGGATCTCAGCCATCCAGTGCAACACCTGAGAGGTGCGGTGGGGAGGGGGGCGGTCCTGACTACGGCAGGAGGAGTCTGGGGACCCTCAAGGCACTAGGAGGATAGGAAGAGAGAAAAGTACTATTACAAAGTAGAAGATGAAAAAAAGAAGAAACTTGGCCATGTTGCTTCTTCCTCCTCCTCTTTATTAGAGTCACCACGTATTGAGCAACAGAAGCTGCACCAGACACTGTGTGCACATGATCTTAGTTAATCCGCGTGACAGCCTGCAGGCTCACCACCCCCGATTCTCAAATGTGGAACTGATAACAAGAGATGGGGTCGCATGATTTGCCCCCGGATACCTAACTAGTCAGGGAAATAGCTAGACTTAGCACCCAAGTCTTCTTACTGTATGTCTGGCACTATTTAGAGAACTCTGCCACCCAACCCCCCCCCCACTCCCTCCCCACCCCCGCAACGCCTCACTGTCCCAGAAGGAGGTCCCAGACAACAAATCATTTCTTCTTTGCTGGCCGCATGCTCATTATTTTGTACATGACATCTTCATTTGGCTTGGTGTATTGAATTGGTGATGATCAGGAATTTGCCATGAATGTTTTCAGAAGAAAAACAAAATAGAAAAAAGAATGGGTTCTTTAATTGCTACTGAGGCAAACAGCTGGGTAAACAGGGCTGATGTATTTTGCAAAAGGGAAAAAGCAGGATGGAAGTCTGGGGTAGAACTGGAACCCTTTCCCTGACCCCGGTACTATAGAACATTCCACGCAGCATTTTCCTCAGAAGAGACTTGCTGTCAGAGTCAGGAACTTAGGTGTTTTTAGACCTTAAAATTATCTTAAATTACACCATCACTTAGGTCTCTCTTGGAAATTCCAAACACTTCAAAGTTTTTTTTTTCTTTTCCTATTTTTATTTTTTATTTTTTAAAGAAATTTATTTATTTATTTATTTATTTGCGACACACAGAGAGAGAGAGAGCAGGGAGGGGCAGAGGGAGGAGGAGAGAGACAATCCTAAGCAGGCTCCACACTCAGCACGGAGCCCAACGGAAGGCTTGATCTCACGACCCTGAGATCACGACCTGAGCCGAAATCAAGAGTGGGACACAAATGACTGATCACCCAGGTGCCCCTCTTTTCCTATTTTTAAAAATTACTTTTAAAATTGAGTTTTAGGGACGCCTGGGTGGCTTAGTCGGTTAAGCATCTGCCTTCGGCTCAGATCATGATCCCAGGGTTCTGGGATCGAGCCCCATTTTAGGCTCCCTGCTCAGCAGGGAATCTGCTTCTCCCTCTGACCCTCCCCCTTCTCATGCTCTCTCTCTCTCAAATAAATAAATAAAATCTTAAAAAAAATTTTTTTAATTAAAAAAATAAAATTGAGTTTTATATACCCTAGAATGCACAAAGCACACTGATCTTTTTTTAAAAAAATATTTTATTTATTTGAGAGAGAGAGTGAGCACAAGCAGGGGGAGCAGGGGGAGCAACAGAGGGAGGGGGAGAAGCAGGCAACCCACTGAGCAGGGAGCCTGATGCGGGGCTCAATCCCAGGACCAGAGTCAGACGTAGCTGCTCAACCACTGAGCCCCCCAGGCGCCCCCAGAGCATGCTGATCTTAAATGTCCAGGTTGATGGGTTCTTACATATGCACACACCAGACCTCAGATCAAGATATAAGACATTTCCATTTCCTCAAGAGGGTCCCTATGCCCCTTCCCAGTCAAACCACCACCCAGGGATAGCTATTATTCTGGCCTCTGTCAGGATACCCTCACTTAGTTTGCGTATTCTTGAACGTCACAGCTGTATTCTGTGTCTGGTTCTGCTCAGCATTATGTGTTTGAAATTCATCTGTGTTGTTGTGTGTCAGTCATTTGTTTCTCTTTACTGCTGAGTTATATATATTTTTTTGTATGAATGATACACAATCCGTTGATCTGTTCTTTGATACTTGGGTTGTTTCTAGTTTTGTACTATTATGGATAAATCTGATGTGAACATTCTTGTACCTGTCTTTGATAGATAGAACCACTTATTTCTCTTGGGAGGTTAGCTACGTTTGGGTTGCTTGGTCATGGAGCTGACTCTCAAAGTTTTAAGGAAATGAATGAAGTAACTCTCCCCATATCCTCATGAAGGAGACGGCCCTTAAGCCAACCTGTACAGTAGATAAAGGTGTACTTATTGATCTCAAAGTGTTCAGTGTCCCTTCCGACATCTACGCCAAGACCTATTTAGGATACCTAGTCAACTTGAGTGGGTTCACTGTCTTCCGGTTATTGTGGAAATTTGTAAGGATAAACAAACCCAGAGAGAATAATGCTATGAATTCCCACGTGCCACACTCTTTCAACAGTGGTTAGTGTATTCCCAGTCCTGCCTTGTCTATCCCCCTAACCATTTTTTTTCTGGAATATTTTAAAGCCAATCTTGGACCTCTGAAGTGCGGTGTATATACTTCGGTATATACCTCTGACACATAGAAGCCTTTGTATTTAACATCACTATCAGACCTAAGAAAAGTGACATAGATTTCTGCATATCATCTGTGTTCAAATTTTCCCATCTGTCTCAAAACCATTGGTGTGTTAGAATCAGGATCCAGCAAAGTTCTGCACATTGTATTTTGATACTTCTCTTAAGTCTCTTTCAATTTAGAACAATTCCTACTTTCCCTTTCTTTACTTTTTTTCAAATGTCATTTATTCATAGAAGAAACCAGTTCATTTGATCTATAGAAAATCCTATTCCAGGTTTTGCTGATTAAGTCCTCATGGCTCATACATGAACCATATGCTGTATTTCCTGTAAACTGGGAGTTAGAACTAGAGGCGTGATTAGACTCTGGTTGAATTTTTAATGACTTTTGCAAATGTCACATCGTAGGGGGCCCTGTGTCCTCCCTATTGCATCATATCAGGAGGCACGTAGCGTCTTGTCTCCTACTTTGAAAGATGCTAAGACTTAAAACATGCATCCCTTCCCCTTCCATTCCTCCCAAGGCTTTGCTCACTTTCTGCTCTACTTTTGTCCCTCCTTCAACACCTGTCTGTCCCGCCCCGCCGACCCACAGACACACACTGTAATCACTGTCCTACACTTTATCCACCCCATGGAGGCTTCAGTCCGTGGCTTCAGCAGTTCATTTCATGGCGCAGTCAGAGAGATTGAGGTAATGTGCACCACTATCACCACTTCTCAGCCCAATTTGTGGTTGAGAATCCTTGAATCTGCATCTTAGAGCTACCTAGAAAAAGCAAGCTGCTCAATTCTATCGAAGCATGGATGCTCTGGGGCGCCTGGGTGGCTCAGTTGTTAAGCGTCTGCCTTCGGCTCAGGTTGTGATCCCAGGGTCCTGGGATCGAGCCCCGCATCGGGCTCCCTGCTCAGTGGGAAGCCTGCTTCTCCCTCTCCCACTCCCCCTGCTTGTGTTCCTTCTCTCACTGTCTCTCTCTGTCAAATAAATAAATAAAATCTTAAAAAATATATATTAAAACAACAACAACAACAAAACCATGGATGCTCTATAGCATCTCCATAAGAGATTGCTTGAGATTGGCTTCTCAGTTCACTCGTTTTCACTAGTGGAGGACATGCCCCTTCTTATGAGACACCACAGTTGGAAGCCTAGTTGTTATAAAGGTGTTTTCCTGGTTGGTGCTAAATATGCTTTTTTTAAGATATCTTTACTCAGTCAGTCATAGGCCTGGTCTTTGACATAAACCCCCAGGTGTGGCACCAGTGAAGGTAATTTATGATTAAGCATGTTCAAGCATGTATGCTTCTACTCCCTCCCCACCCCGACCTTTTTTTAGTTTTAATTGTGGTTAAAATAAAAACAAAATAAAATTTACCCTCTTAACCATTTTTAAGCGTACAGCTCAGTGGTGTTAACTATATTCACATTGTTGTAGAGCCGATCTCCAGAACTTTTTCATCTTGCAGAACGGAAACTCTATACCAATTGAATAACAACTCCACTCTCCCTGTCCCCTCCCCCAGCCCCCGGCAACCACCACTCTACTTTCTGTTTCTGTTGAATTTGACTTCTCTAGGGACCTCATATAAGTGGAACCATATAGTATTTGTCTTTTTGTGACTGGCTTATTTCACTCAGCATAGTGTCCCCAAGGTTCATACACGTTGTAGCAGGTGACAGATTTTCCTTCTTTTTTAAAGCTGACTAATATTCCATTGAATATATATATCCCACATTTTCTTTCTCCATTCATTTGGTAGTGGGCGCTTGGGCTGCCTCCACCTCTTGACTAATTGTGAATAATGCTGCAATAAACGTAGGTGTGCAAATACCTCTTTGAGATCCTGTTCTAAATTCTTTTGGATATATCCCTCGAAGGGGGATTGCTGGATCATATAGTAACTCTATTTTTAGTTTTTTGAGGAAACTCTATACCATTTTGCACAGCAGCCGCACCATTTTACATTCCCACCAGCAGTGCACAACGCACATCCTCGCCAACACTTGTTTTGTATTTTGTGTTTTTTATAATTGCTATCCTAATGAGTGTGAGGGGATATCTGACTGTGATTCTAACTTGCATTTCTCTAATGGTTAGTGATGTTAAGCATCTTTTCATATGCTTGTTGGCCATTTGTGTATCTTCTTTGAGCAATGTCTATTCAAGCCCTTTGCCCATTTTTTAATTGAGTTATTTCATTTTTTGTTGTTGAGTCGTAGGAGTTCTTTATACATTCTGGATATCAAGCCCCTTATCAGATATATAATTTGCTATTATTTCCCCCCATTCTGTAGATTGCCTTTCACTCTGTTGATTGTTGCCTTCAATGTGCAGACATTTTAAAGTTTGATGTAGTCCTATTTGTCTAGTTTTGCTTTTGTCGCCTGTCCTTTTGGCGTCGTATCTGATAAATCGTTGCCAAATCCAATGTCACGAAGATTTTCCCCTGTGTTTTCTTCTAGGAGTTTTGTGGTCTTAAGTCTTACGTTTAGGTCTTTAATCCATTTTGAGTTAATTTTTAAATATAGTGTAAGGTATGGACCTAACTTCAATCTTTCACATGTGAATATCCCATTGTCCAAATACCGCATTTGTTGAAGATGCTGTCCTTTCCCCATTGTGTGGTCTTGGCACCCTGTTGAAGATCACTTGACCACATACACAAAGGTTGATTTCTGGGCTCTCTGTTCTGTCCCATCGGTCTATGTGTCTGTCTTTATGCCAGCACCCGTTTTGATTACTGTAGCATTGTTACATGTTTTTGTTTTTGTTTTTGCTCTTTTTAAAGATTTTATTTATTTATTTGACAGAGAGACACAGCCAGAGAGGGAACACAAGCAGGGGGTGTGGGAGAGGGAGAAGCAGGCTTCCCGTAGAGCAGGGAGCCAGCCCGACGTGAGGTTCGATCCCAAGACCCTGGGATCATGACCTGAGCCGAAGGCAGAGGCTTAAAGACTGAGCCACCCAGGCGTCCCTGTTACATGTTTTGAATGCAGGAAGTGTGAGCATCCAACTTTGTTCTTGTTTTTCAAGAATTTTTTTTTTTTTTGGCGATTCAGGCAATTTGAGATTCCATATGAATTTTAGGATTTTTTTCCCATTTCTAAAAAGAATGCCATCGGGATTTTAAAAGGAAGTGTATTGACTCTGTAGGTAGCTTTGGGTAGTATGGACATATTAGCAATATTAAATCTTCCAATGGGCAAACACATAATGTCTTTCCATTTATTTGTGTCTTCTTTAGTTTCTTTTAGCAATGTTTTGTAGTTTTCAGTGTATAGGTCTACCACTTCCTTGGTTAAGTTTACGCCTAAGTATTTTTTTTTTATGCCATTGTAAATGGGATTGTTGTCTTAATTTCCTTCTTGGATTGTTCATTGTTAGTGTATAGAAATGCAGAACTGACAACAGATCTGTGTATGGATTCTCTAGATGTGGTTTTCAGAGACATAAGGGACTATACCTGTATTATGAGCTATGTTAAGTTTTAAATGATTGACAAAGCATCCCCAGTCGGTGTGACTGTAAATCATTTGCCTCAGGTACTCCCTTTAAAACCAACCCTGACAGGGGTGCCTGGGTGGCTCAGTCAGTTAAGCATCTGCCTTCGGCTTAGGTCATGATCCCAGGGTCCTGGGATCCAGCCCCACATCGCATCAGGCTCCCTGCTCAGCGGGGAGTCTGCTTCTCCCTCTCTCTCTCCCTCTGCTCCTCCCCCAACTCGTGTTCTCTCTCTCTCTCTTTGTCAAATAAGCAAATAAAGTCTTTTAAAAAATAAAAATATAAATAAATAAATAAATAAAGCCCTGGTAGTTTACATGTATGTTTAATGGGCCAGCTACTATCATGGATGGGGGACACTCTTCTTGGGTCTGTTGAGGCAGAAGAACCTGGAGAAAGAATAATCACCAATAACCACCTTCGTTGTAGACATGAGGGTGCTTTAGAGACCCCAGTCTCTGAGTTTAGAGCTCTTTTCCCTCTAGACTTGAATGAGAGTCAGTAGAAGGCAAAGAAAACAGGACAGAAAAAAAAAGAATGCCCTGATGAGTCTTAGAACAGTGTTCTGTGAACATAATTTAGACATTCAGCAAGGAAGGACTGGTGAACTGCAGCTACCAAAGATTAAGAGGACGAAGTGGGATCAAGGTGCGTGTGTGAGCCGTGTTGTGGTTTCTTAGGTGATAAGCTGACAAGCGATAAAAGAAGGGAGAGAAGCTTCCTGAGTGAGAATAAGTGTGAGTAAGGCATCTGCCGAGTAGACACTCTAGAATGTTGAGGAAAGGAGACATGCCCACATGGTGATCTGAGGGAGACATAAGAACCATGAGGGGGTGAGGAAGGAGCTATGGGCAGGGCACATTGTTAATGATTTAGGAATTCCTCTTCAGCATTTATAGTTTCTCCTGAGTAATGATCCCTGAGCAAATAGTCACCTTCCTCAGCTCATCAACTGCTCTTATTACGGTCCCTAAAGTGCTTTCTTACCACCCCACTTCCTTCTTATCAATCCTAGTTCCCATTCCGGTCCACCAGCCTTATGGTAACCATGACTTGGTGCATGGGTGTGAGAGAAAAAGCACCACGCAGACAAACAGACAGACCCAAGAGACAGAACCAGAGAGAGAATTCATGAAGCCTTAAACACAGCTGCAGAATTAAAACAAAAATGTCAAGGGAATAGAGTGTTCCAGCTGACTTAACTTCCTGTTGATAAGTCTCCGAAGAGGAGGGGTGAGGTCTGGAGTTCTAGAATTGTGGTAGAGGGAGGGCAGGGGGCCTGGTCAGGGTGCAGGGGGGACACTTTGCAGGCATGGTCACTCGGGAGCTGGGTTCCATCTGCAAGGCTGTTGACACTCACTTCCTGAGGCTGGCCATGGTCAGAGGAGGCTTTCGGCTACTGATGTGCCCAACCTACAGAAAACAGGATGTTAGGTTTCGGATCTGATTAAGCCACAAGATGCAAATTCCTTCTCCACCCCACCCCCACCCTGCTCCCGATCACTGCCGCCCACACCATCCCCCTTTGAGCAGCAGAGATGCATTCATCTCCCTGTGTGACTCCCATCAGGGGCTGTTGGCCTCCTTTGCCCATTGCCAGCTAGGCTGTGTGAGATCAGATTTAGTGCCTACCCCATTTTCATTTGAGATTTATGGTCATTTCCATTAGATGTTCCTTCCTACGTCCTCGGGTGACTGATGAGACTCATCCTCAAATGAGGAAAGAGAACAGTGAAGTAGCTTTGCCCTTTAGGAAGCACACATGTGCTAGGGGCCTGGGGTCCCCAGTCCTTGGAGTGGCCCCTCTGCCCTCAGTTGCTACAGGTGCGTGGTCGTTCTGTCTCTCTCTCTCTTTCCCTGCTCACCCCATGTCTTTCTCTTTGTCGTTGCCTAAAATTCCCATCATAGTGCAAAAAGAAACAAGACAAAACAGAAGTAGTTCTGCTCAAGGTCAATAATCACCTATTTTTCAGAAGCAAATACCAAGCATAAAGCACTCCCAGAGGGCTCTGGGAGCAGCCAGCCCCCTATAACGAGCCCAGGGTGGATTTAAATGTAATGCCTACTCAAAGGGCTAATGTGTGCCCTGGTGCAGCAGACGCTCGCAAACCTGAGGACTGTCCAAGCTGGAATCTGACGAACCCTCATGTCCCTCTCCACCATCCTCAGGCTCCTGGAGCCCTTCTTCGCTCACGTGGTTCTTCCACCCAGAGCCCCAACATCCCCATCTCCACCAAGCTCACCTAGGCCTGCTTCCTCTTCCTCTTGCCCCCAGGCTTTCCTCAGGACCCAAGGGCAGCCAGGGTTAACACTGCTTCAGGGTATTTAGTATTTAGTTCGAAGCATGATTCAAATGTTCAAGGGTCTACTATTTACTGCCTTCTCAGATAAATGACACTCTTATAAGATCGGGACCCGGTGTGGGCCTCCCCAGGGCCGAATGGTATTGGGTCCACCAAAATGAAAAAAATCTTTAGAAGTCTCAAATACGGGGCACCTGGCTGGCTCCGTCGGAGCATGCGACTCTTGACCTCAGGGTTGTGAGTTTGAGTCCCACGTTGGGTGTAGAGATTACTTAAAAATAAGATCTTTTAAAAGAAAGTCTCAAGTACTATCACAGGTGGGGAAGCAGAAAAAGTGAATGAAGAAACACGAGTAAAGGAAATGTAATAATGACATACTCCAAAACTGTAAAATCACAGGAAAGCCTTTGGCACTTAGAGTTGTGAGGTTATCCGATGGGATGAAGGCAAGTAAACAAGTTGATAAGTGGTAACATTCAGAAAAATAGGTCAAATGCTTGATGATTCCAGAAAAACCCTATAGTTCCTATGCATGAAATGTATGTATTATTTAAATGAGGGTAACTTAAAACTAGTTTCCAAAATGAAAAAACACCGCTCAAGATAGTGAAATTTATTCACAATTGAGATACGGAACCCCTTCCTCCCCCCGCCCCCTGTTTTTTGGCACGTGCAAGCAAAAAAATGCAGAACTGAATCTGAACTTAGAATATTCAAGAACTGTTGAATAAAGTACGAACGAGGAGAAATGTGACAAAGATGTACCTGTCCTCCAAGGTGAGGCTGCAGCCAAGCAGAGAACTTTATAAGAAGTGGGTGGAAATCATAAGCGGATGGCTTAGAATTGGGAGATGGACATGGATGCACTCATGTTGGGAAGGAACTTGCCCCTGGTCATAATCATTCCTTCATGACACAGTACAGATCCTGCTCCCATTACTGCTATGTCAAGAACCATCCAGCACTCATCTCACTATTCACTGGCAACTATTTTAAGGATTTCACATGTATTAACTTACTTAATCCTTACAGCTCTATGTGGTAAATTCTATTACTTTACAGAAGGAGAAAAAGAGGGGCGAAATGGCGAAGTAACTTGATCAAGGTCACACAGTAGGACCCAGGAGGTCTGGTTTCAATGCTGGTCTTTATAAACCTCTGTGCTACCCTCTATGTTACTCTTCTTTATGTTCTTACCACATTTTTAGGTGGACGTTCAAGAAGTGGATCACAGTATGGATTGTCTACTTCTTTTGCATGGAGTCAGTGTCTACTCATTCATCCAACCTGTATTTACTCAACAAAGTTGAACCCGGCATTGATCATAGAATTCTGACCAAGGCAGAATGGAATGTGCCTTCATTAAGCTTCAAGTTCTGCAACAGGATAAAGAAAGTAAACAGGCAATTAGAAAGCAACTCTTGTAAAGACAGGAAGAGTCCAGGCAGGAGGTGCAAGTGGGAAACGTGTCCCTGGGGGCAGAGGGAGGTCAGGGAATGGGGGAGGGACAGCACGGTCAGGACCCTCTCCCCCGGGGAAGCCTAACCCAGAACTGAGGGATGGATCAGAGTTCACTTTGGGCAAAGCAGAGAACAGAGCTCTTTCAGAGACTTGAAAGCAGTTCAGGACGGCTGGAGTGTGGAGGACTGGGTGTTCTCTGTTGAGAAGAGGCCGCTGACTGAGGTCAGCAGGGCCTTGTCAGGAAAGGGTGTGGGTTCCACGTTGGAGAAAGACTGCTGTCTGTAGAGTGGGAACTGTGGGGGGAGATGGTGGGTCAGGCTGAGTGCAAGCACAACAATTAGGAAATACGCGGAGAGGAACCAGGACATCTTATCCAGACGCCCTTGGGGGTTGGTGGGGGGACCGATGGTAGGGTGTTTCGAGCTGGAATGGCAGCACCTGGTTGGTAAAGATGAAGGAAGAATCAAGAATGACTCCCAGGTTTCTGTCCTAACAAATGGATACCCCAAGAGGAAAAGAGAAACTAACAGGTGGGGACACAGGTTTTTAGTAAATTTTTGCAAATGTGCACTTTGCTGGGGTTGAAAAATGAGCATGTAGTGTGCAGAAAACTTCCCACTTCGGGACTCCTGGGTGGCTCAGTCGGTTAAGCGTCTGCCTTTGGCTCAGGTCGTGATCCCAGGATCCTGGGATGGAGGCCCCCATCGGGCTCTTGGCTCAGCTTGGAGCCTGCTTCTCCCTCTGCTGCTCCCCCTGCTTGTGCTCTCTCTCTCTGACAAATAAATAAATAAAATCTTTAAAAAAAGAAAAAGAAAACTTCCCACTTCATTCTTCGCCTGTTGTCCATGTCAAGAAAGCAAAGGGGAGGAGTGGTAGGTGGGACTCGGGTACAATTCTTTCTCATAACCTGCTTCACTTTATTGTGTAGAACCATTGCAGATATTTATTTTTAAGGCCATGTGGGTAACCTCCAGCTTTGGACAAGCTCCTGCCCAATCCAAGAAACTGATTCATATTAGTAAATGTCTTTACTGGCAAAACTGCAATAGCACTTAACATTACTAAAAATACCCTAAAAGAAATTGTGATATGAAAGTACTCTATGAAAATATACTTTTAAAAAAAGAAAGTGTACTTCTAATTCTGTAAATATGATCCACTTTCTTTCTAGGAGAAATCAGTTTTTTTTTTAAGATTTTATTTATTTATTTGACAGAGAGAGAGACAGCGAGAGAGGGAACACAAGCAGGGGGAGTGGGAGAGGGAGAAGCAGGCTTCCCGCTGAGCAGGGAGCCCGATGCGGGACTCGATCCCAGGACTCCAGGATCATGACCTGAGCCGAAGGCAGACACCCAACCCCTAGTTTTATTTCTTTTTAAGAATAAGGAAAGAGGGGCGCCTGGGTGGCTCAGTCGATTAAACATCCAACTTTTGGTTTCGGCTCAGGTCATGATCTCAGGGTCGTGAGATTGAGCCCCACATTGGGGCTCCACACTCAGCTCGGTGTCTGCTTGTCCCTCTCCCTCTGTTCTTCTCGCCTGCTCGCAAGCTCTCTCTCTCTCCCAAATAAATAAATAAATAAAATCTAAAAAAAAAAGAATAAGGAAAGATAAGGGTGCTTGGGTGGCTCAGTCTGTTGAGGGTCTTGGTTTTGGGTCAGGTCATGATCTCTTCATGGGTTGTGGGATCAAGCCCCGCATCAGGCTCCACGCTCAGCATGTCTGCTTAAGATTCTTTCCTCCTCCCTCCTGCTCTGCTCTTCCCCCTGCTTGTGCTCACTCTCTCTCTAAAAATGAGTAAATAAATAAAATCTTGGGGGGAGGGGGAAGAATAAGGAATCATAGAGGATTAGCCACATCTGCTGCCCAAAATTCAGATAGGAATTAAGACACTTCAAATTCTGACAGTGATTACTCTAATTTTTTCAAACTAAATTTTTTTCTTCCCCAATAGGTATTATTCAGTTCTCCCACTCTCTTTTTCTGCCTCATATTCTGCCATCTCTGTTTATCTGTGTGTGTGTGTGTGTGTTTCTCTGTCCTTCCATGCCAGTCTCTTTCTCCACATCTCCACTGAACATTTTTTTGAGGAATGCTTCTTTGCCTATGCTGGTATGGATGTCTGATTTTGTCTTCTTGTAAGTTTGTATCTATCTTAATCATTTGGATGCTTTCAGCTATCACAAAATACTGTGCTCAAATGGCTTAAACCACAAAGAAATGTATTACTTCACGTAAGAAGAAATCCAGGGGATAGTCCCTCTACAACTGGCCAATTCAATGCCTCAACAGTTGTCGGGTTCCTTATTTGATGAATATTTACTGAAGACCTATTTGTGCCTGGCCTTGATTTAGATACAAGGGATATACAGTGACCAGAAAAGAAACAAAAATCTCTGTCTTCGTGGAGCTTGTCTTCTGGCTCTTTCCAACTTTTCTCATGGTAGCAAAATGATTGCTGTAGTTCCAGGCATAATATTAGCTAAGAAAACACCCTAGATTTACAGGGCATCTCTTCCTCTGTGTTTCCTTATCCAAAAGCATAAAGATTTCTCCTTTTATCTCATTGACCAAAATCTCACTTATTTCTCTCCAAACCAATTTCTGGCAAGAGGAATGTTATTTCCACAATTGGCTTAGACTATTCAGGATTTACCTCTTTACTGAGGCTTAAAAAAAAGGGGCACCTGGGTGGCTCAGTCGGTTAAGCGTCTGCCTTCAGCTCAGATCATGATCCTGGGCTCCTGGGATCAAGCCCACATCAGGGTCCTGCTCAGCAGGGAATCTGCTTCTCCCTCTGCCCCTGATCCTTGCCCCCACCCCCGTGTGGGGCACAGGGTCTCTCTCTCAAATAAATAAAATCTTCAAAAAATATACATTTTTTAATTAAAAAAAAAAAAACACTGATACCAGGTGCCACTCCCTATTGACAAGGGTGGGGCCCAGGCACAGATTTTTTTTTTCAAAGCTCCTTGGGTCATTCTAATTTACAGCTAGAGATGAGGTTGGTGCTCTGGTGCTCTGCATGATACAATAAGGTTCCTTGGAGGGCTGCATAATGTCCTTTCTAAACATGGACTCTGCCTCAGGAGAAGAAGGCCACAAACTGTTGGGGCCTGCAGACTACTACCCCCTTTGGGTTTTTGTCAACACTATTCCTTGGCATTGATAATCAGACCAGTGTCCTCGCTGGGCTTCCCCCTGTCCCCCCCTGGGAAATCCCTGATGGGGCCTTCTCTCAGCTTTGGACACCCAGCCCCTTCCTCAGTTCCCTGGAGGTGAGCGCAGTCTCTGTCAGTATGTACAGCCTTCCCTCAGTCCAGTTTGGCTTTTCGTTTTCTTCTTTTAAAAAAAAAAATTAAGGGCGCCTGGGTGGCTCAGTTGGTTGGGCGACTGCCTTCGGCTCAGGTCATGATCCTGGAGTCCCGGGATCGAGTCCCGCATTGGGCTCCCTGCTCGGCAGGGAGTCTGCTTCTCCCTCTGACCTTCCCCCCCTCTCATGCTCTCTCTCTATCTCATTGTCTCTCAAATGAATAAATAAAATCTTTAAAAAATAAAAAATAAAAAAAAATTAAATATCTCCTCCAAAATCATAAAGATATGTGTGTTTGCTACAACCACGCAAAGATATTTGTACAAAGAAAGACTTGAATACTCTTCCCCTTCCTGTCTCCATCCCCTGCCATGCAAGAAGACTAGATGCTCTTTACCTGTTGTCTCTCTCCATCACTGGGGACACCAGGCCCCTGGCCACCCTGGGGGTGTCTGGGGTGGGGGTGGATGGGGGAGGAACAGACGTGGAGGGACCGGGCAGGGAGTCCGTTGAAATCAAACAAATGGGACAGTTCAATTCTTCCCCCACCACCTTTTTCCTTCATGTTTCAGTTTGAAATAATTTTAAACATCGAGAAAAGCTATAAGGTTAATACAAAGAACTCCCACATATCCTTCACCCAGGATTCCTTACAGTTTTGCCAATTATCCTAATAATTTGTCTTTTTTTCAGCTCTTTTGAGGTATAATTGACTAATAACACCCTAATATACTTAAAGTGTACATTGTCATAATTTGATACATGTATATACAATAACCCTTTAATAGACTCTATAGTCAAAGGAGCCAACCCAGAACCACACATTGAACCAGTGGTCCTGTCACTTTCATCTCCTTCAGCCTAGGACCCTTCCTCGCCCTTCCTTTGACTGTGTTTGGAAATGATTGACCAGTCACTTTGAGGAATGTCTTCCTATGTAGGTTCTCCAATGTTTCCTCATGTTTAAATTCAGTTTATGCACTTTGGGCAAGAATATTCCAGAAGTGATGTTATGTTCTTGTATCCCATCGGGTAGCATGTAATGTCAATTTGTCCCACTGTTGGTCATGTTTGCTTTGATCACTTGATTAATATGATGTCAGGTTTGCTCTCTGTAAAAGTACTTTTTCCCCTTTATAATTAGTGAGTACCTTGTAAGGGAGATATTTTTAAATTATGTAAAAATCCCATTCCTCATCTCATTTTTACCCACTAGATTTAACATCCAATAGTATTTTTTACCTGAAATTATAACTATGATGATTGTCATATGGCAGTTTTCTTCTAAACTTTGTTTTGTGTTTGTTCATTGGTATTGTGCTTTCTCTTCTCCTACTCACTCACCTGTTTGTATCAGTTTGGACTCTTGAACTTCTATTTTATTTCATGCGTTATACCTCACTGCTATCATTATTTCTTTTGATCCTTATATTATCCCCAAGTTATCCCAATATTGCCAGTGGGAACTCCTACAAACAGAGTTCTATGTCCTTTTAACACTTCTCTGTCATTCATTGAGAACTTCCATGTTTTCTGTCAAAACAAGATGTTCCAGGCTTCTCTTGCTTTTTTATCTGCCCCAGCCCTATAATCAGCCATTTTCTCCCAGGTGCCCTGGTTCCTTTAGTGGAGAATGGTATTTAGAAACCAAGATCTGGGCTCTGTGTGCACTGATTGCTACTGGGATGTCACTGCTCCTAGGTTCCCTCGGTGGCTCAAACTAAGAAATATATGCATGTATCTATATACATTGGTATTTACAGCTATCTAGAGACTGCAAACCATGATGTCACACCAATACATCCCGCTCCAGTCCAGCGCCAGAGTTCATCCTAGTCCAGTCTAGTTCATTCTAGTCCCCCCACCCCACCCCTGCATGTTTGTACTTCCCTCGCCCAGAAACCTGGCTCCCATAGGCTTCAATATATCGACTTATTTGCTCGGTTTCCCTATGTAGTCAATCTCCTGATCCCCAAAGGGCCAGTCAAAAGCCTTCCTCATGAGGTCTCCAATCCCTGCTGACTGTTGTCTGCACACATGAACATCTTCCCTGTGGTCCCATTGCTACCCTGCTGCCTTCCTCCTCAATTTACCTTCCACACATTAAAAACAGCTACCGGGGCACCTGGGTGGCTCAGTCGTTAAGCGTCTGTCTCAGGGCAGGATCCCAGGGTCCTGAGATCGAGCCCCACATCGGGCTCCCTGCTCGGCAGGAAGCCTGCTTCTCCCTCTGCCCCTCCCCCTGCTTGTGTTCCCTCTCTCGCTGTGTCTCTCTCTATCAAATAAATAAATAAAATCTTAAAAAAAAAAAAAACAGCTACCAGCTTCCATCTTCTGCCATCTGGGAAACCCTCCATTGCCACTTCTTAAACACATAAAAGACATGCTTTCATGTCAGTGTTTTCAACTCTGTTCCTCAATGATAGTCACTTATGGCAGAATTCGCTGTTTTGTTTTTACCACATTCCCAGAATTTAGGGCTGAAGTATATACATTAATATTTGCAGTCATGAAAGAATGTTTGTTTTTTGCTCTTAATTTTAGAAATGGTCAATCAGCAGCACGGTGTGGCTGCTTACTAAGAACTGATTGATTGGGTTCTTGACAATTCCGCTCAAAAACTAATTAAATTACAGCTTAACTTATCATGGCCTTCAATGATCTTTTCTCCAAGTGGGTCTTTTCTCCCGTTGGAGACCCATCTATGGAAGGGGCTTTGCCTTTGATTTAACAACAAAGATGCTACTAATCTGCTCCACTTATTCATTTATGCACCCATTCATTCACCAAATATCCATCGAGGACCTGCTATGTACCTATGGTTGTCCGCGGTAACGTGGGATCCACGACACACAGACTCCCCTGCCCTAGCTACGTCTCTAGTGTCCCTTGTCTTCATCCTGCACTGGCCTCTATTTACTGCCTGTCTGGTCAGACTGCAAGGGTGTGTGAAGGGGGCGTGGGAGAAAGTAAAGGAAGTGGGTCCTGGTGAGACAACCAGCCCCCCAGAGAGGGAGGGGATCCACCTCCTCAGAGCCACTTTCCCTTCCCCTTAGGCTGTCAGAGCAGCAAGTCACAATCCCAGGTGACCCAGCAAAAATAGAGTGTTCACCAGCTGGGTTACCTCCACTCTGGCTTCTGGGGATCTTCTGGAGGGGCAGGAGGGGGAAAAGAGAGGAGCACACCCCCCGCCCCGCACCTACTTATGGCTGCTGAAACTGAGCTCTGAGCTGTCTCGCCCCTCCACCCCTCTCTCCCCATTTTCCATTCCTTCCTCCAGCGAAGGCCTCTGCCTGCCTGGGGCCCAAAGAGCTCTGGAGCAGCTTTCCACTCTGCAGGTCTTGAGACCCCAGAGCAAAGCCCAGAGCATGACAGAGGCCGAGCTTGTTTGGGCTGTGGGTCACGGGTTCTTGCTGGGCAAGGGAAGGCCTGGGCAGGGCGTGTGGTGCTGCTGCAAGGTACTTCAGGTGGTTGTGATGCTATCTGGGCCTAACCATTTCCTTTGGGTCGGCACTTCCGCCCTTCTGTTTGCGAAGCCAGAAACCTGTGCTGGGGCAGCCCCATTCTGAGCCGAAAAAAAGACTAGATGGAGGCAGAAAGAAAAAGGCGCCGCCAGTCGGGGTTGGAAGACATGGTAAGAGACTAGGTTCCTATCACCCGCTCAGTCCTGCACCTTTAAAAGGAAGAAAAGAAAACGGTCACAAGCACAAGTACGTATTGTAAGGTACCAGGAAATCTCCTTTCCTGCTGCCAACTATGCCCTAGAGTGCTCGCCTCTCTCGCTGTGTGACTGAAATGGGAGGGGACTCACCCTTAATTCCTAAGGCCAGGGGGCCCTTTCGTGGGTCCCCAGAATGCCCTGCTCCAAATAAAAGAAATAGCTGGTCCCTATTCATTTGAGCTTGTACACAAAGCTAAGCATTACCAAAATAGTTACTCTTCTCAGAGTGCCGACTAAATTATATAGGTGAGGAAGCTGAGGATCAGAGAGAGTAAGTGACTTGTCGGAGGAAACCCCGCTAGAAAGTCGCAGAGCTGGAATTCAACTCACAATCCATTTCTGGAAATTGAGGTCTTGCCCCTATGTTCAGACCTGGAAAACACTTTGGCATTTGGGCTGTTAGTGTTTTAGACAGTCAGGTTTTAGAAGGTTCTATGATAGGAAGGAGGTCATGTTTCTTTTTTTTTTTTAAAGATTTTATTTATTTTTTTGACAGAGAGAGGCACAGCGAGAGCAGGAACACAAGCAGGGGGAGTGGGAGAGGGAGAAGCAGGCTTCCTGCCGAGCAGGGAGCCCGATGTGGGACTCGATCCCAGGACCCTGGGATCATGACCTGAGCCGAAGGCAGACGCTTAACGACTGAGCCACCCAGGCGCCCAAGGAGGTCATGTTTCTAAGACTGGTACCCAGAGCAGCAATCTAAGTGCCTGAAAGACCCACTGATGGTGTTGGGATGAAGAGCTGAATCAGAGCAGTTTTTCCTAGTGTGAGCAAACTCTCCACTTGTTTGCTTTTTGGGATTCTCCATATATTTCCCTTCACAGGGCTTACCCTTGCCCACTCTGCTATTGCCCTCTGACGCTGCTCGCCCCCCCTGTAGGGAGTGAACTTGGGTGAGACCTTGGGACGGGGGCAGGGCAGGCAACCGGACACGGAGGCACCCCTTCTGCAGTCAAATGCTCTACCACTGAGCTATACCCCCGGAGGCACCCCTTCTGGACAGCCAATCCCCTTCTATTCACAGTCCTTGCACGCATCTCCCCTCTTCTCTCTGTCCTGAGGAGAGGGATCCAGAACCCAGGGCTGGTGGCCAGTACACAAGCTGGTAGCCAAGAAAGCACCTACTGCAGATTCCAGGTCCCACATCCCTCCCATGCAGCCTCCTCTTCTTCAGCCTCTTCGCAGCTGGGAGGACTGGAACAGCCCTGGGGGAGGGCTGCTATGCTGGGTCTTATGGGAATCGGATGTTCAGGATCCTGCCCTTTACTCTATTTAATAGGAACGGCAAAAAAGGCCCTTTAGCAAGCAGCTTGTGGGAGCTGAAATTCCCACAGAATCCAATGCATCAATCAAATCAAGGGGAGAGAAAAAGATTTAATGCTACAGGGAACTTGAAAATCCTTGCTTGAACTCCTTGTGGTCCCTGATCCCACCCAAACACCTCCCCCCACGCCCGGTACACAGATAAGAGATGGACAGATTGATCGGTGTTTCCTGAAAACGTGACAGTGCACGTGGAGAGACCAAGAGATGAAAAATAGGAAAGGGGGTCCTGTGAGTTCCACACAGAGCGCTGAAGGCTCCGTTGGAAGAGCTCCGGTCCTGGGGCCAGGAGAGAACACAGCTGCATCGAAGGTCCTCTCAGTCCCACGCAAGAATGCCAGGAAACCCAGGTATGACATGAATGCCATAATTTTTTTTTTTTTTTTTAAGGAGGAAAGAAAGCAATAAGGATGCACGTAAAAGAAGGAAACAGAAAAGAGGGGAGATAAAAAGAATAAAAGAACAGCTTTAACTTTTAGGGCAAGAAAAAGGTATTTTAAAGGAGGGCGAGGTTGAGAAGGGCTGGGACCCGGGCAAAGACCAGGGTCCTGCAGAAACTTCGCGAGGAAGAGGGGCCAGACGGCTGTCCCATCCCCATGTTTGGGCACATTAATGGAGTCGTGACTCCCTCGCTCGAGTCCTGCCCTGGGAGGGGACAGTATCTGTTTAGATTTGTGTCTAAATTTAAACCCTGATCGCCGGCCTCCCTCCCCCGCTCCCCACCCCTTCCCCCTCCCGCGGCCTCCCCCTTCCTCGTGCTCTCGGGCAGGGCCGGGCCGCCCGCAGTCCCGAGCCAGGCAGCTGCCGGCGCGCCGCTCCACCCCCCGCCCCTGCCCTGCGCGCCGCAGCCCCGGGTCCGGCGGGCGCGGGGAGCCGAGCGGACAGCGAGCGCCGCCGCCGCGGAGCCGGCACCTGGAGGCCATGGAGGTAAAGCGCCGGGCGGGCGGCGCGGACGGCGGCCGGGGCGCACGCAGCTGCGGGGCTCGGGGCGGGGAGCGCGGGGCTCCGGCCGCCCGGGCGGGAAACGAGGGCAGATGCGCCCGGGGCTCCCGGGACACCCCTCCGGGCAGGCCGGGCGGCGGGAGGACCTCCGAGGGAGGGCGCGGGGACGGGGAAGGGGGCCTCCGGGGGTCCAGGTGCTGGGTTCAGGACGTCTGTGCTTCAGAAGTAAGAAGTTAGGTGCAGCGACTTCGTAAATGGGCGAACATGTGGGCCAAAAAAATCGCAATAAAGCAGAAGCCCCTGAATCTGGAGGGTCTGAAGAGATGGGTATTGAAAGAGAAACAGAGCAGGCGACGTGCGGCGCTTCTGTGCCAGGCTGCGGGCTTCCCCTTTCGACTGAAGATTGACCTTTAGGAGAGTCCTCTTGCTTCTCAAGTCCCTCTCTGGCCGTCACATCTTCTGTCAGAACTTTCTGAAAAGCTCCCCTCGCGGGCAGTCAAATGGCGCTGTTTCTGATCAAACTTGAGACTCCCATGTACGTCGCTGCCTCCTGAGACCGGCTGTGTCAAGGGGTGCTGGCCGCATCTGTGGGGTGCCCACGGCTTTTCTGCGTGGCTCTTTCCTGGCGCTCTTCCCACCCCAGTGGGGTGCAGGCGCCACCCGCCAGTGGAGGAATGCCCCGTGTGTTCCCCTGTCCCGCCCTTCTCCACATTTTGAGGCTTCCATAGATTTCCCCCTTGAAATGGAGACCTGACGTTTAGCCCTGAGCCAATCTTAACAGGACGGGGCTTTTGAAAAAGATGAAAGGAGAAGGTGCAAATGTTAATGTAGCTTCTAAGGTGATTCCCACCCACGCTCAAAAGGAAGACTGTTCCTCCTGAGGCTGTAGTCACAGTGTTCCTTCCTTCCCAGCTCCATGCTCTGCACGGGAGCCCTGGCTGGCTCTCCTGAGCTAGACCCCTGCTGGGCCTGTGAAGCCCTGTGACTCTCTGCAGGGTTCTCTGTCTGTCCTGAGCAGGCATCCTGCATTCAGGCATCCAGCTCAACTGGTTGTCTTCAAGGAACAGGGACCATCTTCAGGGAGCCTTTAGAGTGTGGGATCCACTCTCCTTGGAAACATTGGCAAGTCAGGGAAACTCATGCAGATTAGGGCTGGGGAAGGGTGGGGGGACCACAGAGCAAAGCTCAGCAGGTGGTGTGCAGGTCTGCTCAAAGACCATCTAAGCCCAAAGCATCAGGATTCTCTCCGGCTGGCTACAGCTTCAGGGCAGAGGAGGGAGATGGCCCAGCGGGCACCCAGCTTGTCAGGCGGGGTGAATGAAGGCTCCTAAAGAAGTTGCTTGAGAAGTGGGTACCCTCCTCTGGGAGAGTACAAGGGGCTTCAGGCCCTAGGCTAGAGGTTCGATATGATTTAGGACCCATCTAATCTCTTGCAGAAATGGGTTGGGGATAAGAGCAAAGCAAGCCTTAGGAGTAAAAGCATGTTGCTGCTTGGGGGGCCTAATGCGTGTGTGAGGCCAAATACGTGTGTGGACTTTGTTCTCGGAAGACACAGAGGGACTCATTCCACAGAGGCACTGTCTTCTCCCTCAGTTGAGGAAGGAATGGTATGTGGTAGAGGCCCTGAAATTGTCACCTGAGCAACTTCCTGTGTGGCTTGGGGCTGGGAAAAGACAAGGCCCTCCGGTCTACAAAGGGAGACGGGTCGTAACTGCTGGGGGGCATTTTACCAAGATGGGGGCTGGGAGGGAATTGCTCAGCCAGCCAGGAAGCCTGTCGGTTTGCCCTGAGTCTGCTGATTGGCAGTGACTGCTTTTGAAGTTTTCTTTGTCAAAACGACCGAAAAAAGAACTGCAGCTGCTAGCCCTGGAAAAGGAAGTAAAGAGGAAACCGAGAGGCTGGGGAAGAGACGATTCGTAGCCAGGAAGTAAACTTTTTATGGTGGGACATGATATGCAGGAGTGGGATTTGGGAACTCCTGACAAATCTCAGAGTAAACCCCTCTTTTGAGAGATGAAACCCACTTTTGAGGCATGAAGGCACCACTCTATTTGGAAAGAAACTGAGTTATATGACTTCTCAGTATTAGGAATTCAAGCCAGATCAACAAGGCTTACTCAACATTCATTCTCTAGAACCCGCTTACCTATTGGAAGTCTGTGGGAAATCTGTTCTTTTTTTTAAGTCACTGTTATCAATATCAGTCATTACTTCAGCCCTCAATAAGCCCTCTGGAATAAACAAGATTAAGATGCCTTTTAAAAGCTCACAATGCAGTAGGGCAAATGAGACTTACTAGATCCTGTCATGTATAAGTTTTCAAACATGTAAATGCCAAACGAATGACTACTGCAGATGGTAAGTATGCTGGTGTTTTGAGGTGAGACCTGGCAGAAGCCTTGAAAGAATAGTGGGTGGTGAGGAGGAGAAGGCATAGGAATGGGTACAGGGAGAACATGTCAGCTTTGTTCAGGAAAGTAGGCCAGTTGGCTGAGAGGAAGGTAGGGAAGCAGCAAGAGAAAAAAATGAAAGTAATAAGATAAAAACCACAGGGCCTCCAAGTATAGTGGATGCTGGCCAAGTGGGTGAGTGGGAGCTGGAATCCAAGCCATCTGGAGGAAAGGGTTACTTTTTCTTCATACAAAGTCTCCTTGTCTAGCTGTGCCCCCAAAAGGGTGCCTTTTTCTAATTCAGACAGAGGCCAGCTGCAGGCCTCCAAGGCCAGATAGGGGATGGCTCTGGGTTCTGCTCCACAGAGAGTAGGAAACTCTACAGGGCATTTAGTAAGATGGTGGTCATGAGGAAGCAGGGATGAACTGGCAGAAATGCCAACTCATAGAGTGAGCAAGGGAACCAGGCTGAGAAGCTTCTCTGAGTGTCCACACAGATTCTGCCTTCAAGAGAAAATAAGGATGGAAAAGATGGAAGAGTAAGGTCCGTGTGTCGAAGGAGAAATCAGAAGTGACATCTGTGTTTGAGCTCACCAGGGTGCCCAGAAGGGTGGAGTTCCCGAGACACCAAGGAGAATAGTGCAGCTTTTACGTAAGCCTATAAGCCCTTTGTAAGCAGGATCTGTCCTGTTGGTCCTTCGGTCCCCAGAGATTAGCACAGTGCCTCGAATTATAATCCTCTCACTTCTCAAGAAAAGTTTGCTCGGTAAATGAAGTAAGAGAAACAGGGAAGTCCTTGACATCTCAGTGCACAGCTCCAGTGCCTTCGCCTAGGAGGCCTTGGCAGATGCCCTCAGACCCTGCGGCTCTCTCCCCGAGCACTTTGGGCAAGCTGGGTCCCAGTATTAGGCCGACTTATAACTGCCCAGCTGGCTCTCTCCCTGGAAGGCCCAACAGACACTCAATAAGTGCTTTTTGAATGAGTAAATAAATGATTGTTGATGGGAGAAAGATGAGATTTTTTTTTTTTAAAGCAAGGTTTAGGTATATTGGTTTTGAAATGCCCAGCACTCCCTGAGAAATACAGACCTCTTAGGATGCAAAGAGGACTCTTCTTTAGAAGAGCTAATGGGGGACATCACTGTGGATAGGAGCCCAGAAGAGAGAAATAAATAGTAAAGAAAGACATGGAGACTTAGGACATCCAAATTAAATTAACATTCTTAGTTGTTTAACTATAAATTGTAGGCCCTACCAAATAACCTGAGAGTGCTTGCAAAGAATCTAATCTTCACGAATGAAATCCCTCGTTTGTTCAATAAATAGGAGACACATGAAAATTAAACTTATTTCCCACAACCACGTGTCTACTATTTAGTTGAACATATGAAGGATTTCGTCTGTGAAGATTAAACTTTCTTGCCACTGAACAGATAATCTCTAATTTAGATGGGGACAATTAATGAGCCCTTTTCTTCGAGGCTACGCCAAGTCCTTTCCAGATATCATTTGTTCTTCATCCATTTATTCAGTATTTATTGAGCATTTATTCCATACTGAACCTTGTGTTTGAAATGTTACTTAAAAATCACTGGGCTATCATGTCTTTTCCTCCTCACAGACTATCTCAGCCCATTAGTGACGATGACAGGGAAAGAGAGGGAGGGACAGAGAGTGTATGTGTACCCGTGTGTGTATAATGTGTTCAATTTGTAACCTACTTTTTCACTGATTTTTTTTTTAATTCATTAAATTTTTTTTACCACAATTTCACCAACAGCCTTTGCTGTTTTTGGACCCACCCTCTCGCTGAGCCATATGTTGGCTGCTGGCTAGAGCGTATGGGTCATAATTAGGGATTGCATGGCCTCTGGAAGCTGGGGTTTAGCTCGGAAGACTTGTGGGCATCCCCAAGTACCCTCCCATTCCTGTGTGGCTCCCGGGTGCTCTGCGGGACCCCCAAAGTAACACTGGCTTCCGCTTAGCCACCACCTTTCATTCACTGGCCTGCAATGACAGGGGGAATTTGGGGCAGTCCGACTGGAAGGGCCCAGGCCCGATCACAGGAGGGTGAGTGTGCATTCTCGGGATGGAGTCAGGTTTCAGAGCCTGATCCGCAGTGTGCCCCCTCGAGGCAAGGAGAGCCAGAGCCGGGTTCTGTGGGAAATCTGAACGCTGGCGGCTCAGGGGCCCAGTAATCTTATCAGGGCCACAGGCGAAAGCATTTTGGTTCCAGAGAAATCTGAAGGCAGCCCTGCCTTCCTCTAGTAATAGCTTTAGGTTTGCAGCCAGCCTGACCACCCCTACTCGACTCACTAGAATCGAAACATTTCAGAGCTGTGGGTGGAAGGAAACCTTCTCTAGCTGCCCCCGCCACGTTGTGAGGGAGAAAAGAGAGCCGCCGAGGCTGCTGGTGGACCTTTGGAAAGCCAGCAGCTTGCAGTGTTTCTCTCATCCGGGGAGCAGAGCAGCCTAAACCTTAAGAAGTAAGACCATCAGTTTCATCACAAAAGCAATATCCACCTCATGTTTGGCCTTCGGGGTGTTATGTAGACATGTTTATCTCTCTGTGCAAAAGAGGATACAAGGATCCTGCTGATACCGGCTCGGGCTTGGTGGCCACCATCAACCTCACTGCTCTAGGACTTTCCAGGAGCTGATCTCCTGAACGGATCTGTCCTTGTACGCCGGTCATTTGGGCAGTGAGCTCCCCATCTTCTTCCTTTCGGGCTTCCTGAATACCTGTCTTCTGGGAATTGTGGAAAATGACTGCCGAGCCCGTGAGGCCCCCCAGATCCTTTTGGGAGAGGAGGGGCTCCAGCCCCAGTAGCTCCCTGGGGAGGTGATGTGGACATGCACAACATGCAGGAGACACTTGTGAGAGGTCATCAGAGCCCATGCTTGATGGATAATGTTGGCGCCCCCAGGCTGGAAGCACGGAGAAATTCCAAACATTGGAACTCAACTAAGCATCTGCATTGTCAGATGTCCCCAGCCCTTTGTTCCGACACTGCTTATGCCATATCAGGGCCACCCTCCTGACCTCAGGGTAGCAATCAAAGCTCTTTCTCAGACTGGCTCTTCTATAATCCATCGCTAACAATTCACAGGACACCGCACCCTCACTCTTTAATTAGGTCCAACGGACATGCATTGAGGGCAGGCACCGGGGACACAAAGATAAATGCCTCACTCCGCCCAGCCTTGAAGAACTCAGGTCTAGGAGCACGGCAGGCACCTAACAGGTGAGTGCAGAACAGAGGTGTGAGCTCGCAAGGACAGAGGAGAAGCAGTGTACCCAGCCCAAGGTTCAGGGGGACTTCCTGTTAGAGGCAATTTCTAAGTTACGTCTTGAGGGATGAGTAGGAGTTCTAGTGCAGAAAATTGGGACAAGCATTCCAGTCAGAGGGAATGACAAGAGCAAAGCCTCTGGTTCTAGAAACAACATGGTGTGCCTTGGGGGGACTCCCCGCAGTTCATTCCTGGAGGACAAAGCAAGATAAACGTATTTGAAGTTGGGGGACTGGATGAAGGATACAGAGAAATAGAAGTTACAGTTCCTGCGTTAAAGGAGCTCTCTTCTGTTTGGGGAAACAAGATGTACACACATGACATGACATACAAAATATAAGATAGTATCTTGATAAGCTCACAGGTATGTAGGAGTTCAAAGTCAGCTTCTCTAATGGCAGCTAGAGAAGCTTGCTTCCTCTGCTGGGGATCCCCCCCGCAAATGTGGCAGCCTCCTGGCAGCCCTGGGGGTGCACGACCATGGGGATTTCAACCTAGTGATGAGGTGCACTGCATTGGGCCTGCTCCTACACACTCTTGCTCAGGAAATCCGTTTGAAACAGGCTCCAGGCCCCAAGGGAATGCCTTTGGTCAGGCTCACCAAAAGCCACTGCCATGGCACTCGCCTCGGTCAGAAAGAGGCCTCTGGGAATAGCCATGCTCACGAAAAACCTCCTCGTCCCGTTCACACCTTTACCTGCAGCCCCACTCATTCCTCCCACCGTGGTCGCACATCCTGTGCATGGTCTGAAAAGCCACCGTTTCTCCTCTTTGGCCCAAGGCAGCGCAAGGACAGGCTGAGGTGGGCCCAGTAACAGCGGCCAACCACAGGCACCAGCCCGGGCTGGGCCCAGCAAGCCCCGCGCAGCAGAAACAGGAAGCTGAGCCTTGCGGCCGCTATTACAGAAACCCAACTCCCACACCAGAGGTCACCGAGAATTTACATGTCACAATATGCCACAGAGGACTGCAGGCCTCCTTGGGACCTCCCCTCCAGACCCCCACGGGCTCGTTCATTCCAAGCACGTGAGCTAGAGGGCCGGTCTCCCACCCCCACCTCGCCCCACCTCTGAAATGCATTCCCAGGCTTCAGGTCCCTGGCTCGTCTTACTTTTGAGGTACATTTTGACGGAAAATGGGAAATCATTTCTGAGCAGCCACATCGATGTCAGTGTGGGGAGAAACCTAAAGCTTGTCATCTGGGTGATTCCTACCACTTGTTGAAAGCTTCCTAAATACAGATGTTTCGCATAAGTTTGTCTTTTTTTAGTCCTCATAAAGTCTTGTTACCTCTGTTTTCTAGAGAAGGATGCTGGGGCTTCAGTATGATTAAATTATGTGCCCAAGGCCTAGAAGGTGACTACCAGAAGAGCCAACATTGGAACCCAGCCTGTTGGGTGGGATCCTATGGCCCCTATTCTTTCTCCTGCACTGGGGAAGCTCTGGCCACCCCCGTCGTGTGTGTGTGCTCACAGGGAGACCACAGGCCCCTGGGCCTGGCGGGTCCTCCTCCAGCTCAGGGCCAGCCCACAGTGGAGGCCAGGTGGCTCAAGGCATGGGGCTTTTAAGGTCTGGCAGAGATTCACTCTGAGCCCTCACTACGTACCTGAAAGGTTTCTGAAAGGTTCCAGCTGTATCTGGGTGAGACTAGTGCGAACGTCTGTGGCAAAAAAAAAGAAGTTTAAATAAAAATGCAATTTTAGGGCTTAGAGTTTTGAGAGCAAGAAGGAATGTTAGCAATTTCTCCAGTTCCCTTGGTTTTAAAGATGAGGAAACTACACGTAAAAGCTTTACCGATGGTCACACTTTAAATCAGTCAGGGGCAAAGTCAGACCTAAGATGAAGGCCTCCCGGCCCTCAGCACAGGAACTTCCCCTGCACAGGGCACTATAGATCGTGTGTGGAAATCAGCTCATCATCACCGTCTCACTGCCCCATTTCTGTGTATCGTCTCCTTGAGGCTCTCCCAAGTCCACGCTGGGGGTGCTCAGTTCTCTAGGCTTTACCTAGCAAGCACCATTATCTCTGGGGTGACACAGGCAGGGAGAGGAATGGCCTTTATTGTCATTCTTCTAGCCCGCAAGGGCAAGAGATCCAGGGCTGAGGCTGGGAGGCCCAACCCCACAGGTGCAGCCCTGTGCCTTGTTCCTGCTGGCCTTCCTGGAGGGGTCTTCCTGGGAGAGCCCCTGACCCCTGTTTCCCAGTCGTGCCTGAATCACTTTCCGAGGGCCTGGACTGAAGTCCTTGGGAGGAGAAAAACAAGGTTGGTTCCAAGCCCTTGTGTTTTCGAGGGGACATGAATGGGAGACGCACGGAGATGGGGTGCCCCAGGCCACAGCAGAATGCCAGGTTGCTGCCCACATGGGGAATCTAGAGCCCGTGGAGTGGGCAGGTAGAGGAGTTGGCTAGGACTGCCATCACACGGCTACAAACTAGGTGGCTTAAAACAATAGAAATTTATCCTCTCAGTGCTGGAGGCCAGATATCTGAAATCTAGGTGCCCCAGGGCCACATTCCCTATGGAGGCTCTAGGGGAGAAATTTTTGCACGCCTCTTCCAGCTCCTGGTGGTTGCCTGAGGTTCCTTGGCTTGTGGCCACAGTAATCTCTGCCTCACACTCACTTCACCTTCTCCTCTGTGTGTCTCTCATGAGGACGTGTGTCATTGGATTTAGGACCCACACTGATAATCCAGGGTGATTTCCACATCTCAAATCTATAACCCTTTACTAAATAAGGTAACATTCACAGGTTCCAGAGATTAGGGTGTGATCATATCTTCTTGAGGGGCCACAGTTTAGGCCACCATTCAGCCCATGACAGCAGACAACTTGCTGTCCATTATAAGGGCAGGGGACTTGGGGGTTTGGCAGAGTGAATCGTTGGTTATTGCAGGCCATATTATGACACCACCATCTCTGTCACTGCCCTCAAGTGAATTACCAGTGAATACTCCTCGGTATCTGTCTTGTGACTGATTTCCTGCCTCTTGGGGAGCCTACAACACCCGTATTGGGGTGGGTTACAAACACAGTTCTTTCTGGTCAGACCCACAGTTGGGAGAGGAGGTCCACAGGGTGCTATGGAGCATTTCCGTAGGGCTATAAGGGTTATCTCTTCCCAATGAGATAAATATGGTGTTAGCAGGCTGGGAAGAGCTACTTAAGATCGTCCAGGATCATCGCCACCTTCAGAAAGGATTGTGCCTAGCAAGATTATAAAACCACATTTTGAGTGATCTCATTTGATATTCTGCTGTCAAATGCCTTATTCTTGATTCATCCCTTTATTCGTGTATTTAAGGACACGTTTTGAGCAGCTACTAAATGGGAACTAGTAAGACACAATACCTGCTCTCGGATCCATACAGTCTGGAGGTGGAGAGGGGGCAGAGACGGAAGAAGTGATACCAAATGATGTGATCGGCAAACAGTTTGGGGGCACATTGCCAGGTACCTCTCAGGGTTTGGACAGGCTCACGTGTGGCTGAAAACAACACAGGCTTATTTCTCTCGTGCTACGCGTCTGTCAAGAGTGGGGCTGGGGGCTCTGCTCCATGTCACTGTTGTCCATGTCCCTGCAACATTGTCAGTTGTCATGGCAGAGGGAAGGAAAGTTCTGGAGGCCCTGCACTCGCTGTGGCTCTGGCCTGGAAAGGTCAGAAGTAGCCCACAGCTACACTCAACCACAGGAAAAAGGAGGAGCGATCCTCCCATGTGCCCTAAGTGATGAGAGCTGGAAGTGTCTAATGCACATCATCGGGGTCCTGGAGGAGTCTGACAGAACTTCCAGAGGAGGTGTCATTGAATGGGGTCTGGAAGGAAGACTGTGTCTTTCAGGCTGGCAAAGGTGTGAAGGCTGAGGAAGAAAGCTTGTGTCTGTGCCCCTCACGCTCATTCCCTGGGAACTTACACAGGGAGTGTATCAGGAGATATTTTTCCTGATTTCCTATGGTTATTAATATTCATTAAGTGGATATTGTGGGAAATCGTAACATCCCTGAGTGTGTCTTCTGTAAGAATGTTCTGGTGTTCTCTTTGCCTAGTGGAAGGCGGCAGAGGGAGTGCAAAGAAGGTGACATTGGTGAATATGAGCAGAGCTAAGCCTTCCACTGTAGGTCAGGTGATGCACAAAATGGGAAGAAGGAAAATACAATTTTACCATGCTTTCTTTTTAAAACACTCTCCCATAGCTCTTAAACTAAATGATAAGCTCTAAAAATCCCCATCATTGGCGTTAGTTATCCTACAATGAGCATCGCAGGTATTCAACACACCCTTTTGAATGAAGACTAGAATACAGCATGACGTAAGGGTTAAGGGCACAGACCCAGGAGTCACACAGCTGGCTTTGAATCCAGATTTTTCCAGTTTCTACTAGCCTGCGACCTCTCTGTGCCTTGGTTTTCCCATCTGTAAAATGGAAATAGGAATCGTACCTACAGGATTGGGTTGTTCTGAGGATTAAATGAGTTAATATCTGTGTAAAGTGCTTAGAACAATGCCTGGTACATATTAGGTGTGACATGATTGTGTGCTGGGATAAATAAGTCGATTTTTATAGACGCCCTTGCTTTGACTGAGACCCAGGATGGACAAGAGGACATCTGAAGTTCTCCTCCAGGAGAGCGTGTGACTCCCTGAGTGTGTGTGGGTAGGGGGCAGTTAGTGCACACTGCGTGCAGACCTCTGCTGTTACAGCTTCTGGAGGAGGCCGGTCCTTGGGGCAGTGCTGGAACAGTAAGTCCAGACCAGAAACTGGGAAATGGGGGAGGCTCAGACATGGAACAGCAAATCCAGGCTGCAGGCTCCCACGGCAGCCAAAGCCTGCAAGAGGAAGGGAGTATCATTGGCTCAATACATGCATTTCAGGGAAAGGGAGGGGAAGAGAGGAGACAGCAAGCGTATTTTGTGGGTTCATCCTGATAGAGCAGCGAGTGAAATGAGGAGGGAGGAAATGGGAAGGAGACAGTCCTACCACTGAACTACTGCTCCCCTCCCTCTCCTCCCAGCCCCTCCCTCTCCGCTCACCCTCTCCCTCTCCCCCCACCCCCACCTTCTCCCCCCCAACCCCTCCCTCTCCTATACCTTGGTTACCTCTTCCCTGACCTGTCCTCACCTTTCACACCTGCTGGGGGGATGACCAGAGTGGGACGTGGGGATTCTGAGACTGCTAGGATAGCTGCAAGCATTGGAGGCTTTGCCGCTGACATCCATCTCAGCTGACATCGATCCTGAGCTGTTGGCTGGGCTGAAGGAATTGAGGGCTTTCACATGCCAACCAGGGTATTCCGATTTTTCAAACAGTTACATTACTTGTATTACGAAGGATTTTTTGGTAAGATGAATTCAGAGCAGGATGAGCTACCCTGCCCAAAGTGTAGTGAGCTACACTTTGCATCTCGGGTTTTTCCTGAGGGGTGTCTCCAGGGACAGGCTTTCCTTAGCCCTGGCTTGTTAAACATTTTTGTTAATGACTTGGATGAAAAATGGAAAGAATCCAGATGACCCACAGCCAGGATAGCTAATATGCTACATGACATATTCAAGTTCAAGATGATTTATATAGGGTGGGGTGCTGGGCCAAAACCAACCTAGTGAAATGAAACAGGGACGAATGTAAAGTCCTCTGCTTAGCTTTAGGAAAATGTCATGTAACTCTATAGGAGAGACCTGGCTTAGAAATACACATTCGTTTGGTCAGCCTTCCACATGTATTTATTGGGCCTACTGTAAGAAGATGCTGTTGGGATTCTCAGAGGGAGTCAAGTATAAGGATGGTACTCAGTAAGCTGAAGGTTTAGTAGTGGTGGTGGGAAGCTATACGATGCAGCTCTGAAGAAATGCAGGGCACAGGTTGTTATGTGAGCAACAAGACCACAGGGCTGGAGGACCTTCTCAGAGGAAGAGTATCCTCAACTGGTGCAACCGGACGAGGCTTCATAGGAGGGGTGACTTCAGAGTGGGCACTGAACACTAGGAAGATTTTTTAAACAGGAGGCAGGGTTGCAGGGGCAAAGAAGGAACGGTGGGAAGAAGCTAATGTGACGAGGAGAAGGGGATGAAGGACGTGTGTGGGCAATGATGGGTACCTGCAGTGACCAACATGGAGGGTCTCTTAAGGGAGTGGGTGTGCGTGCAAACGTGCATGTATGTGTACGTGCACACGGGGGCGTGCATACAAATGTGCACACATGTGTACAACTACACGGAGGGGGTGTTCCTGCATACGTGCGTACATGTGTACGTGCACACAGGGGGTGTCTGTGCAAACGTGCGTACACGTGTATGTGCATGCGGGGATGGGGAGAGGTAGGGTGGATGAAACCAGACTGTGCTCTGACTAGAAAGACAACGTTGGTGCTGTGGGCATTCTTCCGTGGGAAATGAAGGCCCTCGAGGAGAGGGGCTCCCGGGGTCAGGGGGCGCAGGAAGGCCATACATCTGGTCCCAGCGCGCAAGGGGGTGCAGATGGAGAGGCTCTAGAGGCCGAAGTACCAGTCGAGGGGCTAAAGCATCAATGAGAGATGGCCTTGAGACTGGAGAGGCGAAGAAGCTGTGGAATAAACTGAGGGAGGGATCCCCAGTGGTTGGTGTTTGGTTGAAGGCTGCGGTGGAGGCAGCGGTGAGAGAGAAAGGTGTGCACGGTGCACAGGGAGCGCACTTTCAGTCCGGGCGCAGGGACGAGAATGTTGCTGGCTTGGGCGGGGAGACGCTGCGTTTCGGTTGAGGCGTTGGCCGGACATTCAGCCCCAGAGCTTGGAGGGGCTTTGGGCGGAGACTCGGTCAGCGGCCACCTGCCCAGAAGTGCTCTCTGAAGCAGGGGAGGTGAGAGCAACTGCGTGGAGAGAATCAGGCCAAGGACGAGGCTGTGGACACCCCTTGCCTGTGAGGGACACCAGGAGACTAAAGGACAGTGAAGGAGCACTTCAATTTATAATGCAGAGGGTGGGGAGTTTGAACCCACCATTAACTTCACACAAACTCACACTCAAGAAAAGAAAGGCTCCATCTCAGGCTTTCCCTCTGTACTCCCACCGTTGTAGGACCTAGAGTCTCCACCCTGCACAAGCAGCCTCCCTAGGTCTCTCCTTGGTGGGACCCCACCTTCCTTCCCCTGGCTGTCTCTCACGCTCAAGGAAGGGAGGCCCTGGGGACTGGGACTGTGGTAGTCCAAATGGAGAGAGTGGACGGAGAGGGGACAGAATTCTTTATCCACTGGGCAAAGGTCTTTGAAGTGCTTTTAGTGGTAATCAGGCTACAGGTCCCACACCAGATCATTTATAGACCTCCAGCCACACATAGGGAAGGTCCGAATTAGGGATATTCTTGTTAGTATTTGTAAAACAATGTTAAAACCACGATTAACAAAAAATCCTTAGAAAACCCTAGGACTTTGTGTTCAGGGTATTTGCTTTAGCTTTAAAATGTTATTTTATTATTAAACTAATATTACGCATCTTAAGGTAAAATCGTAAACATTCATCCTCCTAACATAACTATTTTCTTCTCATTTCCTTGCACCTTTCTGATCTTCAATTTGAATCCCTTTATCATTAAAAAAAAAAAAACTGGGAAAGATAATTCCCCTTAATGCAACTACTTCCAACTTTGTGTGTCTTTATTACTTTCTGCCAGATACATAGTTCTTACAAAATTGTCATCAGTGTACATGCAAGTCTGTATCTTCTGTCTTAATATTATTTCCAAGACAATATGCTCGTTTGACGTGGTCCTATTTTCACTTTAAATATTTGAATGGTATTCTGTTATACAAATATACCATAATTTATTTAATTCTTTTTCTATTTTGGGACATGGCATTTGCTTTCACTGTCTCCTTATTGTAAATACAGAGCTATAAACAGTACATGTTTCTTTTTTGTTGTTCTTTTGAATTATTTCTTTGGAAGCAATTCCCAGGAGTGGAATTATTAGGTCAAAAAAATATGAATATTTTTATGGTTCTCAGTAAGTGTTGCCAAATTGGCCCCCTCCTTCCTTCCTTCCTTAAAGGCTCACTGTACCTGGTGGGCTCAAATTGTCGGCTCAGTGAGATGTGCCAGGAAGGGAATGTGAGCTGAGAGCGACCCGTGGGGCCTGGGTCAGCGCGGAGCCCTGTCCTCCCAGGTACTCCTGTGGGTCCCCGTCCACCAGCAGGAAGGGGCAGGAGAGGGCAGGAAGGGGTTGTGGGCACCGTGGGAAATGAAGCAACAACCTGGTACTTCCTGCTGGAGCAGCTGTAGATGGGGGGATATTATGTACCAGCGAGAGGGAGAGTGAGCAAGAACCACCAGAGCAGAGTGAGCAAGAACCTCCAGTGAAGGATGGGAGCAGAACACCCTGAGTGTTGGGAATGGCCTCTAGGGAGCTGAGGGCTTGTTCCTAGGAAATCCCTCAGGGTCATGGACAAGAGTGGTCTGGATTAGGGAGGAGAGCCATTCACGTGCTTGCTTCATGAATATTTAATGAGCGCCCACTGTGTCAGGTTCTGTGCCGGAAATTCTGCACACAAAAGGGAGTAAAACTTGAGCCCTGCCCTCAAGGAGCTTGCAGTCCAGTAAGGAAGTAAGGATTGCAACAGCGTGATCACCTCTCCTTCCAGATCTGTGCTCAGGACACAGATCTGGGTGTGACCTGCAGGGAGGAAAGGTTTCCCATAGGAGGTAACACCTGAGCTCAGTGCAGCAGGCTGAGGAGATGGGGAGCCTCTGAAGAGAAGGATGTTCCAGCTGGGGACGCAGGAGAGAGGGGAGTGCGTGAAGTGGCAGACCATGCAAGACCCCGGGAGCCTCTTTCAGACTTTGGTCAAGGGGGCATGAGGATTTCTCTGCAGGGGCACTTAGCTCACAATCACAACTGCAAGGGGGAGCCTGAGGGTCCTTGAAGCTGCATTTGTAGCTCATGCTTTTTAACGTAAATTGGATGTTTCTTTGGCATGGCTGATGAGATTATGGGGAACTTAAAGCTCTCCAAAGCCATCTCTTTGGGTCCCCACTCATTTGATTCTCAGAGCACTGGGGGGCAGGTAGTCATGTGATCAGATTTACATTTTAGAAAGTTTGCTGTGGCTAGGGTTCGCAGAATGGATTGGAGAGAGCACGGCATGGGGTCCTTCAGGGGGCTGGGCAAACCGTCTGGTAGAGATCAGGCAAGTGTGCGGATAGAGGGAGGTGGAGGGGGCCCCTCGTCCCAGGGCCAAGAACTTTCTCCCCACAGGCCTCACTGAGGACTAAGGGAGGGAGAAGCCTGGTTCCAGGGACCTGTGCTCTAATGGGGATGCCCAGGTGTGACCATAGCATTTAGAGGGAGGAAAGCCCTGGGGCAGGGTTTCTAGTGTCCATAATGGAAGGCAGCTCACCTGTGCCTCCGGGGCCTGTGAAGGTGTCCTGTGTGTGCTGGAAGAGAGCCAAGCGAGTGTTACAATCTAGATGGAAGAAGCCAGGCACGGTGGTGCCAGAGTTCAGGGCTCTGGACTAAGTTCCCTCACCGAATCGCTGTGGGATCTTGGATCAATGGCACAAGATTTGGGGTCCTCACCAGGATGATAATTCCGTCCCTGCCTGGCTTATTGGGAGGATTAAATGAGACAATGTGTTCGTGGTCAATGCCTTGGAGAAGGTACAAAGGACACCACAAATCCAGAGTGTTGTCACCGCTCCGCTTTGGAAAACACAGGGAGATATCTGGAAATAACTTGGTCCCTCAAAGAGAGGCAGGCGCCCTGGAGCCTGAGAGAGGGAGAGAGGGAGAGGGAGGGGGGTGCAGGGGGAGGGTGGGGCAGCCACAGGGTGTGCACCTCTGCTTGGGTCTCTGCTTCCTCCTCTTCTTGTGGTTTGCCTTTGAAGTTCTGAGCAGCTGTTAGATGAAAGACCAGGTCCGGCCCAGCCCAGGTCACTCGGCTGGGACGCAGAAGCCATGTTTGAAGCCACAGCGGGGGGACGAGCAGGGGGCTCGCAGGACTTCTGGACTCTCTAAGTGTTTGGACATCTCTGACCTGATGCCCCCAGGAGCCGCTGGGTCATGGGCCTGCTGTCCGTACCAGGGGGACCACTGCCCCATCACGCCAGCCGGGAGCTCCGTTCTAGCCGCAGTCAAGCGCGAAGTTCAGGAGCTCTAGGGACCCCTCTTCTACCCAGTGAAGCGTTTTGAGTTTTAGGAACGAAAGTCCCAATTAAGAACAGAGCAGGGAGCTGGGAAGGTCACAGTGCCAGCCCAGCCAATGTCTCTGCTTGTGTGAAGTTGGGCAGTTTTGACAGCGTAGGGGAGAGGGATGCGGGGCACTTTGGTCCTGACCCCATGCGTGAGCAAGAGCACACGTAGTCTGCTGGCGTGAGGGGGACGTTGGGGCACAGCCCAGAGGCAGCCTGCACGGGCCAGGGGCACGGCCTGTGTTAGCTGGTGGGGCTGCCGCAGACAGCGGGCTCACTCGACAGAAGCGTCTCCTCACGGCTCTGGAGGCCAGAAGCCCAAGGCTCACGTGTCGGCCGCGCTGCGTTCTTCCGAGGCCTCTCCTCTTGGCTTTGGGATGGGTGTCTTCTCCTGCATCTTCACGGGGTCTTCCCTCTCCAAGGGTGTGTCCTAATCTTTTCTTGTAAGGACACCAGTCACGCTGGATGAGGACCTACCCTGAGGACCTCATCCTGACTTAATTCTCTCTTTGAAGACCTGTCTCCGAAGAGTCTCATTCTGAGGTGCTGAGGGTTAGGACGTCAATGTATGAATCTGGGGGACATCATTCGGCCCATAAAAACACCCCCGGACCCGGAGCCTCACCTCCAGCTGAGGTGAGAATGGACAGGTTGCAGGGGAGGTCATGGCTCTGGACACCAGAGCGGTGGCCCGGGGCCCACCTTCCACTCCATGCCTGGCTCCTCGTGTGACCTCTGTCATGCCTGTCCCTGGGCCAGGTCCTGGAGAGAGGGCAACAGGGCAGCAGGGCACGCTGAACCCTGAGCTGGAAGCGCCACTGCCTGGCTCTCGCCACGCGCCCCACGCTCCGCTCATCCAGGCACAGCTTCCGCCGCCTCCTTCTGGCCCCCTCTCCTGCCTGTGCAGAGTGCAGGGCTGTGCGCTGCGCCCACGGCATTTTTCCAGCCCCTCTGGAAAATTCTCGCGGCCTCCTGGCTGGGAGGCCTTTGCTCGTGCTGGTCCCTTGGTCTGGAACTTCACTGCTCCTCCCCAGCACCCCGGGGGAGCTTTGTTACTACGGGGCTCTTCCTCCCCAGTCACTATCCCGTTCTGGAGGCCGTGTCTACCCGGAGGCCGGGATGAAGGGTGAGGCCTGGCAGGACGGCGGCCAGCATGGACCAACCCACTGCCTGTCTGCCCCCCGGGGGCCGGCAGGAGGCGGCAGAGCCTCTAGGCCTCTCCCAGCTGGTGCTGAAGGGGCTGTTCTCCTCCCCACCTCCACCCTTATCTGGGGGTGGGTCCCAGATGCTTCCTCTCACACAGACAGTCACCAGTGCCTTTGCCCACAGGAGGGCAGCGCCCCGTTTCCGGGCCCGGGGGGGGGGGGGGGGAAGGGTAGATTCCGCCGCCCCAGCTCCTGCTCTGCTCACTCTCCCCTCCTCCTGACCCGTGATTCCCTTCTTATCATCTGGACTGGCAACAACTTGAGTTTAAAAGGAACTGGGCCCCTTTAACGTTGAAACCTCCCCGCGGCCAGATACGGAGTGTATTTTCAGCCTGGAGGCCTAGGTAAGGATACGAGCAGCTGTCAGCCTGGAGCCAGGCCCACCCCTCCGTGGAGACACCCTGACCAGTGGCTGCCCTCGCTGGGGACCCACACGTGCTCTAATGATGAAGACTGTGAACGACTTCAGAGCTGATGAACATTACATTTTCTTGCCCATCCTTCCAAGTTCACTTCTCGTCTTTGTCAATTTTTTTAAAAGATTTTATTTATTTATTTATTTATTTAGTGCGAGCCAGGGAGGGGCAGAGAGAGAGAGAGAATCTCAAACAGACCTCCCCCTGAGCACGGAGCCCGACACGGGGCTCGATCCCACAACCCTGAGACCATGACCCAAGCCGGGAAATCGAGTCGAACGCTTAACCGACTGAGCCACCCAGGTGCCCCTTGTCTTTGTCAATTTAGATTTATGTGTTTCTGTGAGTCTCATCACTGCACACAAAACACCAAATTTCTCCAGCCCTTGTTTTCTTTTTGTTCCATACACATCTCTGCGTTAGGAACGTTGAGTACTTGTCATTTTGAATGGGAGCGTAGTGGTATATTGCCTTCATGCTCTCTATAATTTATTCCGACCGTTCTCTCAGATTTAATATTCAGATGGTTTCTAATTTTTCACCTTTATGTGAATAGCAGTGCTATAGATAATTTCGTAGAAACTGCATTTTTCTTCTTTATTTCCTTAACGTCTGTTCTAAAAATAGAGCGAAGCATTTTCAAACTCTTGTTACCCAGTGCCAGACTATTGTCCCAGGAGAGGGCAGAATTAATCAAGATGTAATGCTAACAACAATTTTTAAAGAATTTTCCCTGTAATCCTGGCAACTCTGGCTTCTTATCGTTGTGACATATTTTGCCAATCTAATGGCTGTGTGATGTTTCCTTAAAGTTAATTTGCATTTCAGTATTGACTGTCAACGTTCTGCGGCCTCCCAAATGATAACTTCAGGTCAGTATTTTCTCCCTTGGTTTTGGAGGTTGATCTGCCCCGTTGCCTTGTGGGTGCTTATTTTGCAAAGATTTCACATGCATACACATGTTGTATGATTTCCCTTAACGAGGATCTACCCCGGGAGCCTTGCCACCACTATGTCGTCTTTAGATTGAGCAATGGTTCTCAACGCTGGGCACATGTTAGAGTCACGTGGGAGAGTCTCTAAAACACAGACCTTAGCCCCGTCGGAAGTACAGGAGAGGATCTGTTGGTTTCCTCTAACAGGTAGAGGTCCCGGAGTCCCAGAGACTTGATCCAGAAACCAGAACCTCAGTCTTTATCCAGTGGCAGGTATCTTCAAACCAATAAATATTTGTTATACCCCTACTATGAATTGGCCCATTCTGCTAGGAATGGGGGAAAGCCCGAGTAAAGTCTATGGTACATGCCTTCAAGGGGAGTCACGCCAGTGAGAGGGACAGACAGTTCATTGTAGCCGGGGAGGTGCTATGGGAGAGGGCCTCGAAGGCTTCTTGGAGGAAGCAAGAAGCTGGGGCTTGGACAAAGAAGAGCTACCCAGGTGGAGGGAATAAGGGTGAAGGCTTCTGTGGTAGAGGAACAGCATGTGCAAAGACACAGAGGCATGAAAATGGGTGGTGTGCTGGGGGCATTGCAGGAACACATGGTGGGAAGGGCAGGGCGCGGAGTCGGCCTGCCAGGGCCGGGGTCCCAGGTCCACGACAGCAAGTCACGTAGCCTCTCTAAGCTCCCAGTCTGCCATCCACCACATGATGATCATAATGCCTGTCTGGCTGGCTGGGGATTGACCAAAGGAGATCATCTTTATTGAGCACTAGGCATTATTCTTGGCACATAGTAAATGCTCCAGATGTATTGGCCGTGTTAGTGAGAAGGTGTAATCTTTTAGGAAGGAGGGATGGACAGGGGCCTTAGATTCTGTACTGAGAGGATTTATCATAGAGTAGGGATGATAGAGTAGGTAAGCCAAGCAAAGACATGATCAGACAGATTTTATTTTTTTAATCATTTTAATTTTTTTTAGGATTTTATTTATTTTTTTGACAGAGAGAGACACAGCGAGAGAGGGAACACAAGCAGGGGGAGTGGGAGAAGGAGAAGCGGGCTTCCCGCAGAGCAGGGAGCCCGATGCGGGGCTCGATCCCAGGACCCTGGGATCATAACCTGAGCCGAAGGCAGACACCTAACAACTGAGCCACCCAGGCGCCCCCGATCAGACAGATTTTAGACAGATTGTTTGGGCAACAGAGGGGAGAACGGACAGGAGGAAGAAGAGCAGAGGCAAAGAAATCATGTGGCCATAATCTCTTTCCCAGTCAAAGGAGGGGTGAGGGGGGCCCTCAGGTACAGTGACCACTGTGGGAATGAAGAGGCCAGACCAGAAATACAAATTAACTAGAAGACAGCAACTAGGCTTGGTGACCTATTGGATGTGGGAAGGCCGGGGACAGAGAGCAGAATCTGATGTTTCCTAATTCCACCACCTGTAAGTCTGCTTCTGTGCTCGGCCTGATCAAGCAAATGCAGCGAACCCATCCTCTCTGAATGCGCCCGTTGTCCTGATCTTCCTGGCTCCCAGAGACCGATTCCCAGGGGTTAGGAAGACTGCAGAGGAAGAGCTTAGGGGCCCCTTGTTTCCAAAACTAGCTGGAGGCTACACCTCTCCCCAAGGAAGTGAGCTCAGCTTCCTCAGTCCCCCACTCCTGCAAAAGAAATCTCAAGCTTGGTGACTTGGAAGCTGCTCAGGACCTTCTCTGACAACCATCTCAGGCATCCGGATGTCTTGGGCTGTTGAAGCATATGGGCCAGGCACATCTCTGCCTGGGGAGCGTAGTCCATAGGAGGGAGGTGCTTTGCAGAGAGGAAATGGCTCAAACCAGATATTGCCTTGTTTGTTTTCCCTGTGAAGAAAAGAGACCATTTTACTTTCCTCTTTTATTTATTTTTTAGGGATGAGGCAGATATTTTTAATTCCTCTAGTTTCCTGCTGTCTACAGGTGTTTCCTTTGGTCTTGCTGTCAGAAAGAACAGAGCCCATGACATAATCAGCTCTGTTCCTGAGACTTCCAAAAATTCTCCCTGCTGTGACCTGCGGGCGCCACCTCAAATCCCCTCTGGGCAAGGTGAGGGGAATGCACGGGCCCCTCATACCTGCATGTGTTTTCCATCTTTCACCTGTGGTGCAGGCGGGGCTCACTCCTGAGAGCCCCTGGTGAGAGGTGCCCATGGGGGGACTGGAGAGGAGGAAGTCTCTGGTCTCCAGCAGCCCCCCGGTTTATGCATCCCTAGCTGATGTGACATTCATGACCGGGCTGCCCAGTAGCTCCAGTAGAATCATTCTTTACTTCTCATTTGTAGGACAGTTCTCCCACCTCCTACAATAGCTTTGTAGAACAGCTATTGAAAAAGCAGAATGCTTCTTTATTTTTACCCCAAAAAGTTAGGCACAAACTAAAATTTTGAGGAAAACATCCTGTTTTTCACACACCAGAGAAACCTTTTGGTGACAGGAAATCCTTTTGTAAAGTGAAGAGACCATCAGTAAAGCAACATAATCTCTCTCAGTGTATCTATTTTACAATATATGTGAATTTATGGAGCCTCCTATCTGTCTTTCACAAGGAATGGGACAAATATTTATTGAATACTTTTATTACACAGCTTCTCTTTTAAAACCCTCACTGCCATTCTGTGAGTTGGGTATTACTGGTCCGTTGTCCTGAATAGGAGACCAACGCTCAGGATGGGTAAGGGGTCTGGTTGCTGCTGAGGGGCAGGAACAGAAGTCTAACAGGTCCCTCCCTCATCCTGTCTGCAGTTCACCCTGATCCTCCTTAGAATTCAATGAGGAGGTCATAATGCCTGTGATATTATTTAATATTAAGAGCAATGAATCTGTGATGTCCCTAAAGAATTACAAATAAATTCACATAATAAACCCAAAAATACCTCCTGGGATTATCCAGGAAAACAGGTCAAATAGGATGAAACATTGTTCCCCTAAATCAGAAGTTGCAAACTCCAGGATCACATGCTGCAGGTGGACATGCTCTCTCCCTAGCGAAGCACCCCCACCACCCCCGCCCCCACTCTGTGCATTGCCTGCTGGCCTCTGAGGGCGCTGGAGTTTGCACGTGGGGTGATGCGGGAGAGGGGCATGAAAACTGTGCACGGAGGTGCACTCGGGATCAGAACAGGTGTCGCACCCTGGGAGCGGCTCCTGCTGACTCTGAAGGAGGTGGCCGCCCCTGGGTGGCTAGCTGCGTTCACAGAATGGCAGCTCTGGGTCAGAACTCACATCATTGATATCTAGGGTACAAATAGACTTCAGAGAAGGGAGGATGGCTGTGTTGTGTTCAGAGTCAGACTGGCCAAGTTTTGAACCCAGCAGCTCCACTATAGGGCATGGGACTGTGGGAAGGCTCTTCCATCTCCACGGTTCCTTGTCAAAGAGGATCATAGTGTAGTAAGGTCTTCTTCACGCGGCTGTTGAGGGGATTAAGTGAGCTGAACTCATCCTTGATGTGCCTTGCACAGAGTAAGCACTCAATCAGTGTTGATTCCTGTCCTCCTTTTCCTCTCCCAAACTGATAAATACATGACTTCCCGGCGACATAGTCTATTTATCACCAAGGATGGAAATGTCTCTATGCTGAGTTGTCCAAGATCTGTAGAAAATCGGAGTGTGGGGCCTAAAGGAAATTACCTGTTTCTCCTTTCTCTTGTCTTATGATTTGTTGTTTTCTGAGTATATTCTGAGATGGAAGAGGACGTTTTGGCTTCAGATTGATCATTTTCTTGAGCAGAGAGCAGTGTGTAATAACAAAGCAACAGCATTTAGGGGCGCCTGGGTGGCTCAGTTGGTTAAGCGGCTGCCTTCGGCTCAGGTCGTGATCCCAGGGTCCTGGGATCGAGCCCCGCATCGGGCTCCCTGCTCGGCGGGGAGCCTGCTTCTCCCTCTCCCTCTGCCTGCCTCTCTGCCTACTTGTTCTCTCTCTCTATCTCTCTGTCAAATAAATAAATAAAATCTTTAAAAAAACAAAAAACAAAAAACAAAGCAACAGCATTTAAAAAAAAATGTATTCGGGGCTCCTGCAAATGGGATAAATTGGCCTAGATTTTACTAAACCTAAAAACAGCTGCAAGGAGCATATATTTAAACCTAATGACACAGTATCTTTTTTTTTCTTTTTCTTTTAGTTCCAGTATAATTAACATACAGTGTTATATAATTTTCATGTGTACAATATAGTGATTCAACACTTCCATACATCACCCAGTGCTCATCACAAGTGCGCTCCTTAATCCCCATCACCTCTTTAACACATCCCTCCACCCCCCGCCTCTGGTAACCATCAGTTTGTTCTCTATAGTCAAGAGTCTGTTTCTTGGTTTGTCTCTCTCTCTTTTTTATTCCCCTTTGCCTGTTTGTTTTGTTTCTTAAATTCCACATGTGAGTGAAATCATATGGTATTTGTCTTTCTCTGATTTATTTCACTTAGCATTATAGTCTCTAGCTCCATCCATATCATTGCAAATGGCAAGATTTCATTCTTTTTATGGCTGAATAATATTCCATTGTATATATGCCACATCTTCTTTATTCACTCGTCTATCAATGAACACTTGGGCTGCTTCCATAATTTGGCTATTGTAAATAATACTGCTATAAACATCGGGGTGCACGTATTCCCTTTGATTTAGGATTTTTGTATCCTTTGGGTAAATACCTAGTAGTGCGATTGCTGGATCGTACATTAGTTTTAATTTTAATTTTTCGAGGAAACTCCATACTGTTTTTCACAGTGGCTGCACCAGTTTGCCTCCCCACCAACAGTGCAAGAGGGTTCCCCTTTCTCCACATCCTCGCCAACACCTGTTTTTTCTTGTATTTTTTATTTTAGCCATTCTGACAGGTGTGTGGTCATAACTCATTGTAATTTTGATTTGCATTTCCCTGATGATGAGTGATGTTGAGCGTCTTTTCATGAGTCTGTTGGCCATCTGTATGTCTTCTTTGGAAAAATGTCTGTTCATGTCTTCTGCTCATTTTTAATTCGATTATTTGGGTTTTGGGTGTTGAATTTTATCAGTTTTTTATATATTTTGGATACTAACCCTTTATTGGACATGTCATTTGCAAATATCTTCTCCCATTCTACAGGTTGCCTTTTAGTTTTGTTGATTGTTTCCTTCACTGTGCAGAAGCTCTTTATTTAGATGTAGTTCCAGTAGTTTATTTTTGCTTTTATTTCCCTTGCCTGGGGAGACATATCTAGAAAGGAGTTGTTCTGGCCAATGTCAGAGACCTTACTGCCTGTGCTCTCTTCTAGGATTTTTATGGTTTCAGGTCTCACGTTTCAGTCTTTAATCCATCTATTTTTTTGTAAGTTTATTTTGTGTAAGATAGTGGTCCAGTTTCATTCTTTTGTATGTAGCTGTCCAGTTTTCCCGATACCAGATGTTGAAGAGATTGTCCTTTTCCCATTGCATATTCTTTCCTCCTTTGTCCAAGACTAATTGACCACATAGCTGTGGGTTTATTCCGGGGTTTGATATTCTGTTCCATTGATCTGTGTCTGTTTTTGTGCCAGTACCATACCGTGATGCTTACTGCAGCTTCATAATATAACCTGAAGTCCGGAATTGTGATAACGACACAGTATCTTTATGGAATTACTGACTTCATCTCCTTCTCCTCCTCCTCCTCCTCCCCACTGGGCATATGTGTCCTGTCCGCTGACACTCAGGCCCTGGTTTTGGTATTTGGAGAAGACTGACAACTCACTCCAGAGTTGTTTTCACATATTTATTTCCCTGCTCAAACCATACCTTCCCAAAAGATTTGGAGAGTAGAGTTTAAAACTCTCGTTTCAGTATTTCAAACATTTTTCTTTATGTTTACCTTATTATACATCTTGGCAACTTCCCTTCTTTCCTTTGAAACCAATCATGGGTGGGGCGCCTGGGTGGCTCAGTTGGTTAAGTATGTCCAACTCTTGATTTTGGCTCAGGTCATGATCTTAGGGTCATGAGATCGAGCCCCACGTCGGGTTCCATGCTCAGTGCAGAGTCTGCTTGAGATTATCTCTTTCTCCCTCTGCCCCTCTCCCCACTCACACTCTCTCCCTCTCAAATAAATGAATAAAATCGTTTAAAAAAGAAAAGGAAAGAAAACAATCATGGGCAACTCTATAAATCAGTTCTAGTTTACTCATTCAAATACACATACACAATTTGACATAACTGAAATCATAGCAAGCCTGCTGGGTTTTTACAGGCCGTGTTTTTCGTTTGATTTGCCTCCTCCAAATCAGCTTGCCTCCCCACACCCCAGCCTCCAGAAATCTCCTATAACACTTTCTGTAGGATACTTCATATTCTGTAACTATGCAAATGATTGCATATACATTATACAAACACACTCATGTAGATATACACATACACACAATATGGGGGTGGCTTGTTGAGTTGTTGCTTCATAAAACTGGGGCCATATCAGACAGACTTCCGTGCAGCTTACTGTTCTCACTTTGCAATTTTTCATGGAAGTTTGGAGGGCTCTAATTCATTCTTTTTAATGGTTTCATAATAACCCGCTATGTGAATGGACCATAAACCATTTCCCTCTTTATGGGTATTTGCTTTGTTCCCAGTAACAGGGAATCAGCCTCCACGTCCTTATATACTGGGCCTTTTATGTTTATGGAATAGATTCTCAGGAACATGGGGCTGAGTTGCAAGGTTTGTGTAATCTAACTTAATAAATGTTGCCAGATAACATTCCCAAAAGGCTGTAACAACTCACAGTCCCTCCAGCAATGTATGATGGTTCCTTTTCCCAATTCCCAAATAGCAATAGCTACTTCTCTCTCTTCCCTCCTGCCTCCCCCACCCTCCTGCCTGTCTGATAAGCATGAAGAGAAGTCTCAGTGTTAATTTAATTCATAGTTCTCTGACAACTTATAAATTTGAGCATCCTTTATGTTTCTTGGACTTTTGGGGTTTGCTTTTTTCTGTGAACCGCTTATTTATAGATACATTGTTCTTGTCATTTTGTGAGAACACTTTATATAACAGACCCCGTGTCCTCTTCATCCATGTGACACTTTTTCCAATCTATTGTTTTCTCTTTGCTTCATTTACAGTACTTTTGCCATAAAATTTTTACTTTTTTTATAGTTAGAGGGCCTTTTTTAATAGCTTCTAGGATTTCTCTCTTGGTTAAAAAAGGGAAATACTTCATGTTAACACTCTTTTATCCTGTACTCTGCTGTTATATCATATGCTTCAGCCAGCTAATCTCAGTGCCTTCAAAATGTCATGAACCCCAGAGCCAGGCGTGGGAATTTAGCAAAGCATGCTGTTATTCCAGGCTCCCCTCAGGCCACGTGTCTATTCTCTGGCTAGATCCTATCGCTGATACCAGTCTGGAATTTTTCTATCTCCAGCTCTTAGCCTCTGTCTTCTCTTCCCACCCCTGACAGCCCCCTCCCCCATTTGCTCCTTAAATGGGATTTTTTTCCTTCCCTTGTCCCAGCTCTCTTCTATATTTTGTCCCTCTTTCTGCCAGGATAGATATGGAATGTCCCTGAACCCTCCATGCCCTTGCTCCAGGGCCTCCGAGGTCACAGGGTTGGGGGGGGAGGGCCCTTCCTGCTGCCTGAGCCCGGTCGCCCACCCTTCCCTGAACATCCAACCTTGTCTCCAAAAGGATGTCTTCAGCACCGTGGGGGCTGCCCGAGTGCCTCTTTGCGGAGGGGGTTTGCATTGTAAGAACTCAGGACAAAGGTTTTTCTTTCAACTCCCTGCCGGATTTAACCCTTCAGGATAAATTCTCACTACTTTGGCTTCATGTTTACTAACAACCTGCATTTCTCGAGCACTTATTCCGCGCCAGACTCTGTGCTAAGCACTGTACCCGTGCTCTCACTTGATTCTTAGACAAGCCTGTGATGTAAATGTTGCTATCCTCACTTTCCACATGAGACCCCTGACACTTAACGAGGTTCAGTCGCCTGCCCACGGTCACATAAGGAGCAGGGTGGGTATATGCATCAAACATGAGGTCTCCAGAGCACTGTCTATAACAACCTTCTGATCCTGTCTTACCCCGCATCCTGACCCCGTTGTCACTTCTCCTTCCTGGGGCCTCAGATGCAGCAACACTTACAGCCTGTCTTACTCCACGGGCCCTTCGTCATGCCCCGCAGGGATACAACTTCTGTACCATCGTCTTCTTAACTCACTCCTTATTTACTCCACTCTTGTTTCAAATTTCCCCAGCTGGACTCAACAGAGCAGGGACCATGACTGAGTTTGTCTGTCACCACACCCTCCAACTTTGTTGATTGATTGCTTTTGTTTTTTAATTTCCATTATAGTTAATATACATAATATAATATGAATATAATATTCATTTCAGGTGTACAATATAGTGATCTAATGATTCTATACATAACTCGGTGTTCATCACAATAAGTGGACTCTTAATCCCTTTCACTTCACCCATCCCCCCACCCTCCCCTCCAGTGACCACCAGTTTGTTCTCTGTAGTTAAGAGTCTGTTTTTTGTTCATCTCTTTTTTTCTTTGTTCATTTGTTTTGTTTCTTAAATTCCACATATGAGTGAAATCATATGGTATTTGTCTTCCTGTCTGACTTACTTCAATTAGCATCACAGCATCTAGATCCATCCAAGTTGTTGCAAATGGCAAGGTCTCATTCTTTTTTACAGCTGAATAATATTCTGCTGTGTATATATACCACATCTTCTTTATCCATTCATTTATCAACAGACACTTGCATCGCTTCCATATCTTGACTATTGTAAGTAATGCTGCTATAAACAGAGGGGTGCATGTATCTTTTCAAATTAGTGTTTTCTTTTTCTTTGGGTAACTACCCAGTAGTGAAATTACTGGATCATAGGGTAGTTCTATTTTTAATTTCTTGAGGAAACTCCATACCGTTTTCCACAGCGGCTGCACCAGTTTGCACTCCCACCAAAAGTGCATGAGGCTTCCTTTTTCTCTACATCCTCGCCAGCATTTGCTGTTTCTTGTGTTTTTTATTTTAGCCATTCTGACAGGTGGGAGGTGATATCTCACTATAGTTTTAATTTGCATTTCCTCGATGATGAGTGATGTCGAGCATCTTTTCATGTGTCTGTTGGCCATCTAATTGCTTATTTTTCAGGAACTTCTCCAACCTTCACTAAGATGAAGTTTAGCTACGACTTCTGTGGGGATATTGAATCTTCTTAAATCCCACTTGGCTTTAAAACACGTGCAATGATGAACCTACAGAGAAGTCCTTGCTTAACTTAAATGTCTTGACTCCCAAGCAAGCTCTAACAAGGGCCAGTTCTTAGCAATATCAAGTAAAATCAGTGGAAATTAGGAACAGTAACTATTGGCCTCTAAGACACTTCCCACACTCATTTTATTTAATCTTCATAATGATGCTATGTAGCCAGTCTCCTCATTGTACAGAGGAAGAAATGAAATCTAGAGGAGATAGGTCCCTGCCAAGAGGAGCAGATCTTGGGACTAGACTCTCCTTGGGACTCTCCTTGGGATTCCTCACACTGCATCTCACCAGCTAGTGCTTGGACGTCTGACCTCATTACCAGCGCCATGCTGACCCTGAGATGGAATTGAGCACCACTTCCTCTCTGCTTTCTGTGGGCGTCAAGGGGGTCCTGTGGCATTCCCAGCTCCTCTGTGTGTGAAGGGGCCTGGAAGTCACTGAGAGTGGAGCCACCTCTCCTGGAAAAGCCGTAGCAACGGCCATCCTGGGCTCCCTGCAGTCAGTGAGCAAGCGTGTGGGGGTGTGCTGGAATGATGGGGTTAAGTATTGCCTGAGATGGCCACAGCCCCATTGTCAAAAGAAAAACCAAATCATCCTGTGAGTCATCTGCCCAGATACCTAGGTGAGGAGCGAATTGGCCGGTGTCTAAAGAGCCTTCTTGTGTGCAGGCGGTGGGGACGGAAGAGGATGACAGGAGGAGGTGGGTTTATTTGTGTCTTGGGCCCTGTACTTGCTTCTTGGGCTGGGATCCGTGAATTTGTGTGCTCACCACTGGAAGGACCCTTCTCGGGTTTCCTGTGAGGAGCTTCTGCTCAGACCCTGGGAGCCCCCTGTAGAAATGGAGATCCCTCCTCCTTCCCACGCAGGGGGTCTGCATCACCCCCCAGGGCTTCCCTGTGGGCCCATGAATTCTTAGAGCCCTGGTTCCTGCCTCAACCCTTCCTGCTTCAGACCTGGGACGCTCTCAAGCTGGCCAAGGCGCCGAGCCTGTCCCCTTGGTGTAGGCAGACAGCAGTAAGATAACATGCTGAGGGGCGTGAAGGAAAGAAAACCAAAACCGTCGTCATTTCTTTGTATGACCTCCCCAATACATAAACTTCCAAGAAAACCAAAGTGAGGGTTATTCTTTGCCCAACTGGGCAGCAGCACAGGGAAGAACCCGAGTTCTCCATGCACGTTGACTTTCCCCCTTTACAGTTGTGTGTCTCTCAGCCTTGTACCCCAGGATCCAGTGTGTGGGTTGTTCTTTGTTCCTGGGTTCTCACCCACTCTCTCTTTAAGGGCTAAACGCTTCCTCGGCTGTTTGAGCCATGCCGTCTTGCTGCTCTTAGACTCTTCTTGCCGAAAGAATCACTGGCCCCTGGCTTGCTAATTTGGAATGAAGGGATTATATCGCATTACCCGTTTGATTCCCGGATTGAGAGTGGGAGAGGGTTCCACTCTTGGACTCATCTTTGGGAAGAGGAGGAGAAGAGCTGTATGCAAAGCTGTTCAGGGTTACCACGGCATTTCCTTGGGATTCCTGAGCTTCCTGGCAGTGTGCTCCCATTCTGCCCGAACTCAGTGAGGCTGCCTGCCCCCATTGCCATCTACCCAAGACAGATAACCTAAGAGTTCCCCGTTCTCTTCGTAGTGGTGTTAACGTGAAAAACCAAAGAGCGAGCTAGCTTAGGGGGCCTTGGTGAGCCCCACATTTCACAGATGAGGAAACAAAAGGGCAAGGAGGGGCGGGGAGTTCACACAGCTCCCCTGGCCGCTGGGTCAGTGGCCTTCCCGCCCCCAGGCTGCTCAGCTCTTGAAATAACTCATCTGGATCTCCCCTTCTGCGGGACAGAGCATGTCTTCCCAGGAACTTAACCCCTTATTCCCACTCCCTGCACCATCCGGACCCATGCATGTTCCCCGGAGAGCTGCCCAAGCCATTCACCTATAGTAGCCCCAGAGGGCATCTGCTCCCACTTGAGACACTGTCCTGCTCGGACTTGGACCTGCTGGGGCAGGCACAACCCTCGCACTCTGGCTATGGGGCTTTCCTTTTATGGCCCCTTCATGGTGCAGGGTCCTGGGAAAAAGGCAAGACCCTTCCCCACCTACAGAAGCCTGGTCCTGCCCGCATCATCCCACTTCACATCCTCGAGACACCCACGTGACCCCAGCGCATGAATGGCCCTGCCGTGAGTTAGGCTGCTCATGGCTGGAGTCCAGAATCACACTTGAGTTAGCCAGTCTGCTGTTTTGCGTGATTCAGAAAATTCCTGTTTGTAAATTCCTCTGACACTAAGATGCGGTGCCAACCCACCTGGTCTGCCAACTTGTTCTGCAGGGTGAGAGGGAAAATGACTTGGCAGCGGCAGAGCTCCACCCAGCCCTTGCAGTGCTTCAACACCAACTGGCAGCCTCCTGGCATCCCTGTAAGGAGTGCAGCAGGGCCGCGTCCCAACTAACACTGACCGTGTGGCAATCAGTACCTTAGGGGACAACAACGTGAGGGAAAGCTTGTCATGTGCCAGGCACTATGTGCATTATCTGCTCTGGGCTTTATAACCCAAATAATATAATATAATCAGATGAGATAGGCCTTATTTTACAAGCGGGGAAACTGAGGCTCAGCGAAGTTAAGTGTCTTGCCTAAGATCACACTTCTGGTAGGGGGAAGGGTTTGGATTTGAACCCCAACTATCTGATCAAACACTAGCTCTTAGCATCCCCACGACCCCGTGGGGGCTGTTATTTTCCGCATTTTACAGATGAGACTCTAAGCAGGTGAGTTGATTGCCTGAGATTCTACCACCCGTGGTAGTAAAAAACCTGGGCTTCTCAGGCTTCAAATTCTGTGCTTTCTTCACCATTCTTGCTTGCTTTATCACATTCATAAGGTAAAATTTGTACACGATAAAATTCACCTGTTTTAAGTGTACAATTTGATGTGTTGACAACTGTGAACAGTCATGTAACCACCACCACAAGATACAGACCACCATCGAGAGATAGAACATTTCCATCACCTCACAAGTTGCCTTGTACCCTTTGGAGTCAATCCCCTGTCCTACCCCTGGTCCCGGGCAATCAGTGATCTGCTCTCAGTCATTATAGCTTTGCCTTTTAAAAATATGTAAATGGAATCATACTGGTAGTGTTTTGTGTCTGACTTCTTTCACTTGGCATACCGCTTTCGAGATTCATCCATGTTGTTGTGCGTATCACTGGTTCATTCCTTTTGTTTGAGGAGTACTCTGTGATACAACACACAATATGTTTGTTTACCCACTCACCAGTTGGTGGACATTTGGGTTGTTTCTAGATCTGGGCCATTAAGAATAAAACTGCTCTAAATATTTGCACGCGAGTTTTTATGTGGACATATGTTTTCATATCTCTTGGGCAAATACCTAAGAGTGGGATTGTTGGGTTGTTCAGTCAGTATACATTTAACTTGATGAGGAGAAACTGCCAAAATATTTTTCTAAGTGGCTATCCCATTTAGCATTCTCACCAATGGTATGAGGGTTCCAGTTGTTCTATAGCCTCCCCAACATTTGGTATTGTCTGTAGTTGCATCTTAGCCATCTTGTGGGTGTGCAGTCGTGTCTCTTTGCAGTTCCAGTTTGCGTTTACTTAATCACTCATGTGCTTATTAGCCACTCATATATCTTTTCTGGTGAAATGTCTGCTCAAATCCTTTGCCCATCCTTTTACTGGGTTGTTTGTCTTATTATTACTAAATTTGATGAGTACTTTTTAATCTGAAAATGTGAATTGCCAAATGCTTTTCTGCTGGAGGCGAAATGGTATTGTGGTTAGGAACACAGGTTTTAGCAGAGCATCTGCACGTGGATGCGAAGCCTGCGTGAGTAGCCCTGTGATATTGGACCAGTTACTTCAGCTCTCTGTGTTCTCATCAGCAAACTGGAGGTGATTATGAAACCCATGTCCCAGGGATGTCATGAGAATTGAAAGAGATGATCTTAGGGCACCTGGGTGGCTCAGTGGTTAAGCATCTGCCTTTGGCTCGGGTCATGATCCCTGGGTCCTGGGATCAAGTCCCACATCGGACTCCCTGCTCTGCGGGAAGCCTGCTTCTCTCTCTCCCTCTCCCACTCCCCCTGCTTGTGTTCCCTCTCACGCTGTGTCTCTCTCTGCCAAATAAATAAAATCTTAAAAAAAAAAGAAAAGAAAAAGATGATCTTAACACAGCACCTGGCATGATAAACATTCAGCAGATGAGCTGTTTTATTACTGTGGAGAAAATACGTAGCAGAAGGTTGCTATTACTAATTAAAAACCAGTTTCTAAAGAGACATGTGAGCGGTGGTAGTAGGTGTGGCTAGATCACTCGGAGTGTGGACAGCGCTGGCTACAACGGGGACCCGAGCAGCAATCCCCACCCCCCCCACCACAGTCACTACACGCAGGTGTAGATGCAGGTGGGACTGTTGTCCTGGAGTGTTCTCAGGTGGTACCTGGAGGGGACCCTCGCACTGGGAATCAGCCCCAGGCCCAAAGGGAGCATCTAGAGCGACGCGCAGAGGAAAAAGAGAGGTCTGGCCATTGACAAGCCTCTGAAGGCTGAAGGCCACACTCCCTACCCTTCCCAGTCTCCCCTTTTCATGCCGAGGAGGCCAGCAGTTTTGCTCTATAAAACCCAACAGACCTTTCAAGCGAAGCCACTGCACTCAGCTAGGCAGTTTTCTTTTCTCTTCTTTGAAGGATGTGGCAAGAGGAGATAGGAGCGATCAGTAAATAATAGCTTCAAGACCCCTTTGGCCCCATCCCAGCTGAGTAGGCTTCTAGGGCAGGTAGAGCCTGGCCCACGCATGACGTGTCTTTGAAGCACGGAGATTGGGGACTTCTGCCTAGAGCGGCCCAGGCAGCAAAGGCGGGGAGGACAGCTGCAGAGCCCAGACCAGGGCTGTGGATTTCAGATCCACTAGGGCAGATGTCCTTCTACTTCGACACGGGACTCGTGCCTCCCTTTGCCTCAGTTTGCTCCTTGAGGAAGTGTGTCTGAAAATATCAACAGCCAACGCAAAGATTCCACCATTCTAGATACAGAAATAGACACATTGTAAGTGTGTTTTAGGTATGTCATGTTTTAGGATAAATTGGGTTGTTAAAACTGGAGACGACAGATACCCAGGGATGGGAACCTGAAATTATGATGGATTGCCTAGCTTCGAGTAGAGACCAGAGGCTCAGATTGCTAAGTATTAGACCCAGCAAGGAAGATCTCATTCTCTGCCCTCTAGTTACTATTCCAGTGACCTTGGATGAGTCAATGAGCCTTAATGAAAATATTCAAGTGTGGTAAGCCCAGAGCCAACCCTGGCTGACACTTTGTTTCCATTTTCACTTCAAAGTCCTGATCTGTATTTATGGAACTTTCACAATGTCAGCCCAGGGGTGCTGTAGCACCCTTCATTTCTTCATTCACTCATTTACTGGCATTTACTGAGCACTTACTATGGGCCAGGCAATAGGCTGGGGGCGAGGGGGCATGAATAATACATGGTCCCCGTGCTCAGAGATTACAGCAGAAGGAGACAAGCTTACAGAACTGTGGGCATTGGATCAGCTCTCTGAGTTCCAGCCTCCTTTCATTTTCTCAAACAGCTGTTCTTCTGGTTTCTTGGCCTTTGTATCAACTCTCCTTGGAATGCTCTTGGCTACTCCCTCCCTTCCACACACACCTTGCTTGCGTCCCTTCTACTTCTCTCCCCCAGTCCTTTCCCTCTGTATCATTTTCTGCCCTGATGAACAATAAACTGGGTAAAACTAAGGATGGTTGTCGAATGCATGGCTCCCTCACTAGCTTCCGTGAGGAAAGGGCCAGTGTCCTCTGGTTCGTTGTCATATCCCAGCGCAGGGCCCAGAGCACAGGAAGAATGGAAGGATGGATGGATGAACGAATGAGTCCTAGATGTAAAACAACAGGAGGGAGCAGAGGGCCCAGCACTGCGCCCTGCCCATGGTGACCTAACCCACAGAGTCCAGCTTCAGCCTCGGTGGGGAGGACGGGAGGCCAGGGGAGTTACTGTAACAGGAGAGACTGCGGCTGACGGGGGGCAGGCCCAGGTCCTCGGGTGACTTTTTCTAAACTTAGAAGGTATGTCTCGGCTTTCTGCTGTGGCCCGAAGGACACATGTCCCAGACCCCAGGACACACGCTGACAGTCACTGTCACTCGGGAAGCAGAAATGCCTCCCCGGGGGGGGGGGTACTCGCAGTGGCTCAGGTGGCTACCGCTAGCCTGGGTGGCTCCCTGGCCCCCCCCCAGACTTTGAGGGGCCCTCAGTGAAATCAGCTTTACTGTGGGACTAAGCAGCGTGAGAGGGGTACAGGGGAGGGCATTTCTGGCCTTACTTCGAGGAGCCAAGGATGGCAGGTTGATTTGTCGACTTCGGTGGGCAAAACCCCCTAAATCACCCCTGCCGGCTCGGCAGTCACTTCTTTCATGCCCTCCCCCTTTGCCCTACAGAGAAAAGACAAAAGCGAAGAGAAGGCCCGCCGTTCAGAGGCTGCCTGCCGGACAAGGCTGGGGTTGACCTGCTCCTCTGCCCCACTGTGGGAGGAGGGGCGGGGACAGGTGACAGTGTGTGGGAAGCCCAGCCTGGAGGCCACCTCCTCACCCCAGCACCCTCTCCCTCTCTTTGCAGCCGTTGCCCACCATCACCTTGTAGCAGGAGCCGAGTTTCAAACCCTTTGGCCTCCTGTCACCAGACTTTCTGTTGACCTGGCCACTGCCCCCAGAAGTTGTCGGCCCTCAACGTTTCTCAGGGCTCAGCCCCCTTCCCGTTCCTCCATATTCGCTCTTCCCAAATTCACCTCATGGCTCCCCTGGCAGATCCAGAAGCAGCAAGGAGGCTTGGCCCAGTGAAAGCATCATTCAGGGCCAGGGTCGACCTCTGTGGGCAGCGGTGGGTTGTCCATGTGCTCACTGTCCCCCTTTTATCACAATGGCAACAGCCTCCAAACTGGGCTCCCTGTCCCCAGCCCATCCATTTCTCAGCCAGAGGGAGCATCAGAATAAATCCAGTGGTTTTGCTTAAAACGCTCTGATGACTTTGCATGGCCCTTAGAACAGGGCCCCGGCTTAGGGGGCCCTTCCCATTCCGGCTGCTCATCTCATCCCTCACGCCTCAAGCCCTGCACCAGGCTTAGGGACCTCTTGTGCTTCCTGAGCCACCCCTGGCCTCACAGGGGCCTGCTCTCCCCGGGGGGGAGAGGGACCAGCTGTGCTCATCCTTCAAGCTTGGCCAGGTGGGTGTTTCTTCCTGGAAGCCTTCCCAGATGCCTCTGGCTAGGCTGCTGCCCAGGCTGTCTTTTCACCCTGGCCTTCTCCAGTCACAGCATCCTCAACTCAATGTCACCTCTCCCCGCTTCTCCTCCTCTTCCCCACCCCCAGGGAGGTGTCCTGTGACCACAAGCACCAAAGCCGCGCCCAGCGCCCCCTCAGGACATTAGCACCACTCCCATACTCTGCATTCACTCGCTCATTTGTTCACTGCCGGTCCCTCCACCAAATGTGGGTCCCAGTGAGAGCAGGCACCTTGTCTTCACAACTACGTGCCCACAGCTCGGAGCGCACAGAGGGGGGATGCTCAGCAAGCCTTGGCCGGCTCACCATAGTCTTTCCCTGACGTAGCAAACTGTAGCTGAAACAGTGGAAGTCTATCACCTTGCAGATCCGGCAGTCACAAGTTTGACGTGGGTCTCATTGCACTAAAATCAAGTTGTTGGCAGGGCTGTGTTGCTTCTGGAGGCTCTAGGGGAAAAACTGCTTCCTCGCGATTTCCCAGCTCTGAGGCTGCCTGCCTGTCTCGGCTGTGGCCCCCCTTCCATCTTCAGGGCCAGCGGGGATGGATTGGGCCCTCCCCACAGCCTCACTCACTCAGACGCTCAGCCCCTTCCACCCCACTCTGCCACATCTAGGAAGCCACCTGACTGCACTGGGACCACCCAGCTCATTCAGGACGATCTCCCTATTTTAAGGGCAGCTGATTAGCAACCTGATTTCATCTGCTACCTTCGTTCTCCTTTGCCATGGAACCTACCATATTCACGGGTTTCAGGGATTAGCATGCGGACGTCTTTGCGGGCCATTATTCTGCCTACCATGCAGATCTATTACACTTTAAATATGTTTTAACTGTCCCTGTTTCCCAGTAGCGCATGAACTCTGGGGTGCAGGCAGCACCCATCGTGGCCATTTCTGTCTCCTCCACCCAGT
>NC_138374.1:86257788-86306011 GCF_054177405.1 Leptonychotes weddellii
CGAGTCCCACATCGGGCTCCCTGCTCGGCAGGGAGTCTGCTTCTCCCTCTAACCCTACCCCCTCTTGCGCTCTCTCTCACTCTCTCTCTCTCAAATAAATAAATAAAATCTTTAAAAAAAATAAAAAAAAATAAAAAAAAAAAAAAGAATGTCAGCAACAGGATGACAATTTGGCCAGATCCCATAGGAACCTTACTTTGTTGGGAAGGGGGGGAGGGGGAGCCAAGAACTAAGAAATGCATCATCCTCTAGACTTTTCAGCCAAATATTCTATTAGATGAGTTATGAAGTATGATTTTTCCTCCCTGGAGTAGTCCATAATTCAAAGCTCAAGTTTCCTGCTGGCCAGCAAGATATATTTTTATTTGCAAGCAGTCTTACAGAGGGAACTTTCCAGCTTGAACTTGGGTGGGGAGGGAGACCTCCTTTAATGCCCAGCCCTGAATTCCTGTCACCAAGCCTGCCCCTTGGTACTCATCACATGCTGCTTTTTTAACATGGCTTGGGCTCACAGCATTGCTATGTAGTTTTATATTTTTAATTCTTTTTTTTTAAGATTTTATTTATTTGGCAGTGAGAGAGGGAACACAAGCAGGGGGAGTGGCAGAGGGAGAAGCATACTCCCCGCTGAGCCGGGAGCCTGATGTGGGGCTTGATCCCAGGACTCTGGGATCATGACCCAAGCCGAAGGCAGGCTTAACGACTGAGCCACCCAGGCGCCCCTATATTTTTAATTCTTACCATGACTCAGTCTTATCCAGCTCTGGAGGGCGGGGGGTGGGGATGGGGTATGAGCGGGTGGTGGCAAGAGACAGTGCCTCCAGGACCAGGGCAATGGATACTTGGTTAGGAAGCGACACAGAAAGCCTCACATTACCTGGTTACCTGGCCCCAACCAGTTCCAGGCCACATACCCAACAAGCTCAAGCAGAAACTCTTAGGGTCCCCCACCCCAACTTGAAATGCCTCACCTTTTCTTGGCAGGCCAATTTAGCTTTCGATCCAGCGGCCCTGCTACCTGGGGCCTCGCCCAAGAGTCCTGGACTTAAGACCGCGGTGTCACCATTCCAGAGCCCACCTTCCACCCCCAGCAGCCCTGGCGTGCGGTCTCAGGAGACAGAGGAGGTGCCAGTTAGCTTTGACCAGCCTCCTGAAGGGAGCCATCTGCCCTGTTACAATAAGGTAATGTCTGGGTCCAAAGCCCTGCAGCGTGTTGGTAGAAATGCAGGCACTGGGCAGTCCTGAATCATCTCCGCCGTGATGTTGTCCTGGGGAAGGGAGGACGCACGTGAGCTGCCGTCAGAGTTGGTTCTCAACAGAAAGGAAACTTCTCTGTGCCTGAGATGGCCCCTCTCCCTAGCCTGCCTCTCGCATCCCCTCTCCCAGAGCTGTGCCCTCACCCGGAAGGCATGCCTGGGGAATGGAGCGCTCTATCCTTCGTGGAGAGAGGGCTGAGAATTCAGGACGGGTCCCAGCCACACAGATAGTTGTGTCAAAAACTGAAAGCAAAATCTGAAGACCTGATCAGTGATTCACACAGAGGGTGGGCAGGGTCATTAGGACTCCAAACCACACTGCTCTGGCTTGAGGTAAATACTTTTAAGTGCCCCAGTATGGGTTCAAATCATTCTTACCGCAGCTTGCCCTATTTAAAGACTAGCCAAACTGTTCCCTTTGCAAAAAGATGTAGGTAAGGCCCCTTTCTGTGGATGCCCTGAGTCTGCTTTCTTTCGTCAGATCCTCAGCCCTACTACACACGGTAAGAATCAGAGATACGGTCCAGTACTGTCCAAGCAGGTGCCCGGCAAATCTGGGCCAGAGCCCAGCAAGGGCCAACATAAAGGGGTCTGATGCCAGGGAATGGCAAATGGATAGAACTTTAAAGTAATGGATGGAAAGAGTGGGGTCTTCTGGGCCATTCCAGAAAATCCACGGGGGAGAAGGTCAAATGTGTAGAAACAGGTAGAATCCAGGGAAACAAACGTGCTAAGTCTTGAGTCTGCTGGCTGGGGATAGGGTGGACATTCTCCAGCTCAGGGTAATGGAGAGACCCCTGACAGCAGAGAGGAACCCAGGGGAGAGCCTCCTTTCTTCAAAGGATGCTCACTAGGGAGGCGGGCCAGGAGGGAGGCGGGGCCACCTGTTTGTAATGGGGTCCAGGGTTGGGGGGCTGCTTTAGGGCAGCAGGGTGTATTCCTGAACCCTGCTGACTGTGAGGCCAGGGCCAGTCCTTGATAGCCTGCAGGGCTGGCCACACCATGGTCTCAGGAAAGAGCCTGGAGAGCCCTTATAAGCCAAGTATTGATTCCAAATTTCTGAGAAGGAGCTAGGATTGACAAATACCAAAATGTAAGCCAATGGGAAAATAAGACTTACAAAAATAAGATTTAAGGTTTATGAAATAAGATTTCATCTACATATAAAATTTTAAAGGCCACACCACTTGAGTAAAGCACGGCATCCAAATAAACATTTCCATTGCACTTCTGGCAAAGTCCGGTGGGCCTAGATGAGGCCCGAGTGATCCTGAGATGCACAAACTTCCCAGACAGGAGATGATTTTGGGCAGCTCTGCTGGAGGCTCCTAAGGCATGGCTTCTGCTCATAGCGGACCTGAGCCCAGGAAAGTGAAGGTGTCTGTCTGTGCAGCTTTCCCGGGGATTAGCCAGCTCTGCGGAGGGCTGGGAGGGCCAGGCTGGGGAAGGGGACAAAGCTGGTCACCTGCTGTCCGGCTCTGTTCCCATGAGGTCCCTGAGCAAGGCCAGGTCATCTGCAGGCCCTTAACCCTCTTGTCTGTTGGATTCACCTTTGTCAAAGTGAAATGTCCTAAATGTTAAAACATGACTCTTATGTAAAATAGAGATAGATTTTATTCAGCTTGTCAGATTTGTGAAGAAACCTATAATATAGTAAAGTTCATTCAAAGAACATTCAAAGAGCTGGTTATTTATAGGCAACTGAAAAAACAAATGTTAGAATTAAATTGCTAAATTAGACACCAAACGGATTAATGTTTTACAGGATAATAAAAGTATAGGTAGGTTATCATTTTTAGTGGATGGAAAGCATTTGCGTCTTCATGAGGCAAAAACCTACTGGTTACCCTGTGACTTCACATAGCACACAGGGGTCCATTCTGCTGGAAAATCAAATGACCCTTAAAGGCTGGCTGACGAAGCAGTGCCTTAGACTGACATCGAAAGACATGCAGTCCCCTTCTTGGCCTTTTTCACAGGTTGTGGATAATTTCTCTTAACACGTTCTTCCAGGTGCGGACGAAGGGCTCGATAAAAAGGCGCCCTCCCTCCAGACGATTCCGAAGGTCTCAGTCGGACTGTGGGGACCTGGGAGATTTCAGGGCCCCCGAGTCATCCCAGGAGAATGGTGCCAAGGAAGAGAATGGGGATGAGGTGTTCCCATCCAAGAGCAAGGCCCTGGGTTCCCCTCCACCCAGCGAGGGGCCGGTGGGGGAGGAAGTGGGGAGGCAGCTGGGGTCTCAGGAGAAGCCTCCTCTGAGGAGGACGTCCAGCAGGACGGAGAAGCAGGAGGAGAAGGGCAGGGCCATGGATGAAGCCCAGCATCCCCACAAGGCTGTGGGGGGCTCTGAAGAGGAGGCCAGCCCACATCCAGCCACAGGGGAGGCCGTCCAACCAGCCCAAGCCTCCAACCCAGAGGCGGCAAACGGAGGTAGGAGCCCCAGAGAAGAAAAAGCAGCCGGAAAAGAGACAGAAAAATCTGAGGAGGTGAAGGTGGAGAGGGCAGGAAATGAAGAGGAGGAGCCCAGACAGAGGAGCCAAGACACCAAGGGGCCGGTGGACGGAGCAGTGGGGGAGGCCTCACCAAGCCCCCCTGAAGGGGTGGAGGGCCCCCGCATCCCGGAGCAGGGGAAAGACGAGGAAAAGGATGAGGAAGGGGCCACTCTGGAGCCCGGCTGCAATCCCCACCATGAGGCCCCCAAGCCCGAGGTAAGTGGCCTGCACGGTCACCTGGGGAGGCCAGGGCCAGAGTGTGTCTGTTTATACTTCCTCACAAATCAGTGCGAGTGTGCAGAAACAAAGGCCCTGTTGCGGACGGTGAGGGGACAGAGATACAAGAAAGGGAAGCATGTGCCGGGCTCTGTCCGCCTTCCTGCCCACTCGGAGTTCTGGGGTGCTCTGGGTATGTATGGAGACCAGGCCCGGCTCGGTGACTGAGGCCCACACACAGCTACTGAAGGCCCAGGAGGCAGGGCTCTGGGCTCGGCTCACTGCTGGGGAGCTCAGAGATGAAGGGGGGTGCACCTTTCCATCAACTCAGGCTAGCATGGGAGACCAGCAGCTCCTTAGGGCACACTGAGGAAGGCGGAGTGTGGCCGTGGGCAGGGGGTTCTCTGGGGGAAGCCCAAAGCACAAGCGAGGGAGAAACAGTGTGTGTGTGCGTGTGTGTGCATGTGTGTGTGTGTGCATGTGTGTGTGTGTGTGTGTGTGTGTGGGAGGAAGTTGGAAAAGCTTCAGGGTGAAGGTGGCATTCGAGTGGGGCCATTTGAGGAGGAAGCTTTGTGTTGGACACCAAGTGCACAGAGGAAGGGTACCTCAGTCCCTGCCCACCCCCACTTCCTGGCCCTTCAGCAACCCCCCCCACCCCCACCACCACCATTCCAGGAAGCCCTCTTGAACTCACCTACCTGTGTTCAGGAGCAGAATGCCTTGCTGAGACTCAGCAGCTCCACAAGAGAAGCTCAGTGTTCTACCCTCCACCCCCAAACCTGACAATCTCATCAACAAAGTCACCCCCCAGTGCTTCACTTCCCCCCTCCGTTAGTACATTCATTCAGTACATTCACTCACTCACTCCTTCACTCAGGCGGCCATCAGCTTCCTACCAGATCAGCCTCTTACTGGGCTTCCTGCTTCCTCATTTTCTGCCTATATAGTTCATTTCCGTATAGCAACCAAAGAGGTGTGTGTGTGTGTGTGTGTGTGTGTCTGTGTTTAGATCGTCTACTCATTGCTAAAGTCACTCACCTCCTACGTTAGCTTCCTAGGGCTGCCATAACAAATTACCGCAGACTTGGTGGCTTAAAACCATAGAGATGTATTTTCTCACAATTCCGGAGGTCAGAACTCCAAAATCAAGGTGTTGGCAGGGTGGGTTCCCTCTAGAGGCTCTGAGGGAAAATCTGTCCCATGCCGTCCCCTGACTTCTGACGGCTGCTACCAACCCCTGGAATCCTTCTTGGCCTCTTCCAGGTCCTGCTGGTGGTCGGCAGTCCTTGACACTCCCTGAGTAGTAGACCCAGCCTTTGTCTTTGCATGGTCTTTCCCTGGCTCTGTGTGTCTCAAAACTGCCCTCCTTTCTCTCATGAGGACACCAGTCATTGGAGGTGGGACCCACCCTAAATCCAGAATTGTCTCATCTTGAGATCTTTAATTACATATGCAAAGATGCCAGTTCCAAATAAGGTTATATTCACAGGTACTGGGGGTTAGGATTGGACATATCTTTGGGGGGTATGCCACCCCCTGTGCCTCCCCACCCCCTGTCCCACGGCTTCCCAGTGCACTCAAAATCAAATCCAAACCCTTCGCGAGGCTGTTGCCCAGTTGTCCCTGACCTTTCTCCTCACTGTGCTTTAGTCATGCCAATGGTTATTTTGTTCTTCAAATATACCAAGATCACTCCCTGCTCAGAGCGCTGTCCTGCTGTTCCCCCACCCCCTGCCCCGAGACACTTCTCCTGACCCTCACATGGCCCCTTCTCACCCATCCTTCAGATGCCCCTTAGGCCTGTCTGGACCACCCGGTCACTCTCTTGCACTATTCTACTCTGCCATCATGGTGCATATCACTATTTCACATGCTCTTATTTATTTTCTTATCATCTCTCTTTACTCTTTTGCCCTCACTGTATCCCCAGCCCCTACCGCTGAGCCTGGAACACTGTAGTTCTTAAAAAATATATTTGTTGAGTGAATGAGTGAATTTTTAAAAGAGAGAAAATTGCTTGACCCAAAGGAAATAATCTCTAATGATACAACTAGAGTTATAAGAAGGGTTGATGTGTTCGGAGAGGGGCTCACCAGGGGCCCTCACATTATTCCCACTCAAACTAGACTGGGGAGAAGAAAGTAGTAGGAGTCCCAAAGACACCTGAGGTGTGGGTGAGACTCCTCTGGGTGGGCTGTTAAGCAAAGATGCTTCACATTTCTTCAGCACCATCCATCAAAATGAACGATCTGATCCCATCAGCCCGGAGCTCTTCACCAGATGTCCAGAAGGCAAACACTTGCCTCAGATCCTCCCTTCTTTTTGAGGATGAAGCCAGCGAGTCCACGTGGTCACCTGCCAGGGGCGGCTCCACCTTAGCTTCAGGCTGGGAGGTGCTCATCTCGCCAGGAGAACTTCCCACAGCACTGGTCCTGAGGCGTTAAGGAATCACCTTGGTTGCAAAGCTTCGGGAAGGTCTCCTGCAGAAACTGGAGGAGCTTTGGAACAGGCTCCCCTGAAACCTCTTGAGCCACCTCTATGTTCCCAGCCTGGCAGAGCCCTGGCCAGGGAGCCAGATGCCCACACCCTCGCAGGTGCTCTTCTTCCAAACAGGAAGCCCAGGGAGGCACTGAAGACGTCCACCCACCACCTCTCCATGCTTTCCGTCTCCTTCTCCGTCACGGAGACACAAAATCCTGACACCCTTAGCCCAAACCCCTGGTTTTAGAGAGGAAGGACCTGAGGCTCCAAAGGGGAACACAAGTTGTCCAAGGTCACGGAGCTCAATGTTCAGGGACACCACACAGCTCCTCTCTGCACATCGGCATCATTTATTCAATCTGGGAGGGGCGTTGCCTCCCATCCTCTCTCGTCCTTGTCAGGCTCAGTCAAGGTTAGAAGCAAGAAGCCTCAGGCAGTGGTGCAAAAGGATTCGCCGGTGCAGTGATGGTGAAGGGGGCTGCTTGGGTCTTGGCTTCTCTGCACACCCCATGCCTGTCCCAGGCCTTTCGTGGGTCCAGCAGAGGCAGCAGACGGCTTCGCAGCCCCCTGATCTAATCCCCATCTAGTTCTTTGATTGGTAGAAATACATTGATCAGAGAAACTAATTGGAGTCCCACTCGACATTTACCAAACAGCAGTTACCCCTGGCACTATGGGACTTACTGGGGGCTCCAAGATGAAAAGGACAGAGGCATAAACAAATAGCAAATAAGGACAAATAAAACAAACAGATGAACAAAAAACACAAATAATGACAAGGCAGTGGAAGAAATGTGATTCTTCCCAGGAACTTGCTATGCTCTGTGAAGCACAGAGGATGGGGCCGTCCCTTCTTCAAGGGAGAGAGCAGGGAAAGGCTTCCGATGAGGCCCCAGGTATCAGCCGTGTGAAAGCGCTAGAAAGGGTTAACTTCCTACTGCATAGCCCCTCACGAGTATTTCAACGTTTTATGCTTAAGGAATGAGTCATTCTGGGAATTTCAGTCACGGAACAGGCTGGATATATCAAATCCCAACACTTGGGATTCTGCTTCCCCCTGGAGAGAGGGCACTGACTAGGATCCAGCTCCCATACTGTAAATCAATCAAACAAGTGTTTCTCCAGCACTCACTATGTTTCCAGTACTGTGTAGGGCACTCAGGTATGCCAAAGATAAACTTCCCCAAGCCACGACATTCAAGATGCATCACATTCAAGACCTTGTAGGACCGATAGTAACCCCTGACTTCCTAACCGCCTGGTTCCATTGCTCGTCCAAGGCATTCTCCTTGATTTCTCAATATTTGATTTGAAATGTCTTTCTCCCTCAGCTGATGAGATACCACTTTCTCTTGAGCCTCAATTCTTGGCCTTCTCTTCTCACTTCTCTTGGGACCACACTCCCCTGCTTTCCCTCTTCAGCCCCTCCCTTAGCCTCTGGACCGTCCTGCCCTCCCCACTGACCTGCTCTCTCTTTCTGGATCAATCCACAAAGCTCAGCCACTCTCACTCCACATTCTTTGCCAAGCAGCCCGGACCCCTTATGACCTCTTACCAATGGGGCTGAGCCACATCCATCTTCCCCCGCTGCCTGGAAACTCACTCACTGCATTCTATCAGCCTGTTTTCACCTACCTTCCTCAGTCACTCCTCCCTCATCCCCACGGGCTCTGCAAATGACCTCACCTCTTATGTGAGTGAAAGGAAGGTCAGCCTCGTCCTCTCAAAGTACGAATCCGAGGACAGGTCCCTTCTTGACAAGACAAACCCGCATCGGCTGTGATCTGGCTTCCCCCAACTGCCATTTTCTGGACATTTTTACAGGACATTTGTGGAGTGTGTCTGTGCATTTTAAGTGAGGGGTCACACTAAGAATTTCCCATCCATCCAGGTGCTCTTCCAAGTTTCTAGCTCCTCACTAGCTCACCCCCTTCTGCCTATAGACCTTGCTCAGTTCTCTCCAGTCCTAAAGAAAAATCCCCCGAGTCTGTCCCTCCCCCACACACCCAGTGCTGTCCCCCTCCTTTGTTTCTCCTTGTGATCTCACGCTTCTCTCTGATGTGAAGCTCACAAGTGCTTCCCTGCTTCCCTGCCACCAAAGAGTAAGCATTCTTACCTCGGTGAGGTGTCAGCCCTGCCCCTGAGGCCACCTGCCACCGTAGCCTCTGTCTGGTGGGCCGCCCCGCCAACTCCTCTCCCTCCCTCCCTCCCTGTCTCCTCAAGAAGAACCGCCACATTTGACCTTGGCAGTCTCCTCTGGCCCCCACTACCAAGCTCCAGCCGTCATATTTTGTGAATGATCCCTAAGGTTGCCCCTCACCATCAGCCACTGGGCCACTCTTGACTGCTTAGCACCAGCCTGGCCCTGGTCCCAACCACACACCAACCGACCTCCGCGCTTGGACACCTGCCAGTCACTCAAACTCAAAACCAAACTCGTCCTACTTGCTCTGTTTCTTCACTTGTATTCAACTGAAACCCCACATTCCTTTGTTATACTCACCCATTTCTGCTAATGAGGTGCTCATGTTTCTTCCACCTCCCTGCCTAATCAGCCCCCCACGTCTTAGGGGGTTTGCCAGGGAGGGCCTTTCGCTTTCCCTCCTGCCCCGTCTCCACTGCTGTGACCCCTTCCTTATCTCTACAATCATGACTCGCTCCTCAAGGAGTTCCTGGTCTCCAGACACACTCTATACATTAGCACCAAATTCATCTTGCTGAAAATGGCATCTCGGTGTCTACTCTCCTACCCCAAACCCTTTGATACCACTCATGGGAGAATCGAGTTCACCCTCCTCCCCATGCTGAACTTTCTCCCAGCCTTTCCCTCTCCCCCATGATGGGGCCCATGCCTCCAGGACCCACCATTCCACAAGAGGCAACGCATCGTCCCACCCGTCCTGCCGTCCCCTCCACCAGAAACGCCCGCACCCCCGACTGAGATTGCCCTCACTGCGGCCTGGAAGTCTCTGTCCTCCGTAGGCCTTCCCCAACTGCTCCGGTGAGGAACACCCGCAGTGACTCAAGCACCCCCTCATGCTCAGTACAGCGCGTTCCGGTGGCCCAGAGCACATGCCACCTGATGCCGTGGACATAGTCGTAAATGTCTCTGTTTCCCAGCCAGAGAACCCAAGGTGGTAAGGCCTGGTGCAGCCCCAGCCCAGAAGGAGCTAAAAGTCATACTTTGGGTTGAATGTTGAATAAATAGCTATTTTCCTGTCCTTTTACTAAAGTATCCACCTTCTATTTTTGATTCTTTGTGTTCTTTTTCCACCTTTATGTCACCAAAGTTTCTTGAGCAGTGTAACAGGGAGATGAAATTGAGTGGGAATGAATTAGTAAGTAAGAAGCTGGGGCAGGGAGGGCATGGGAAGCCAGGCATCAAGGAATAGGCAATGTCACCTAATAGTTGAGGGCTCAAGCTCTGGTCCCTGGTTTTAAATCCTGACTCTGTTACTTCCTAGCTGTGTGACCTAGGGGAAGTCACTTGACCTTTCTGTGCCTTAACTGCCCCACCTGCAGAACAGCGCTAACAGAAGTACCTAACTCGTCTTGCTTTTGTGAGGATTACATGATTTGATGCTCGTAGAAACCTCCGTCAAGCACATAGCATTATTATTACCATCACTACTGTTAGCGTTACAATTCTTGCTGGATCTGGTATCACCAAGGAGGTCTGCTGAGCGTCAGGATTTCCCCCACTCTCTTCCTAACTCATCCTTTCCTCCTGTGTTCACAGGATAACACCCCTGTCCAGGACACTAACATGTGAAGAAGAGTTCACTCTGCCTAGTGATGAGGCTGCTGGAGACATCTCTTTCGAAGGAGCAGCAACAAGAGAAAGAGAGAATGAAGCCATCGCTGGAGCAGAATTTGGGCGTGGGGGGGGGTCTGGAGGCAGCCCGAAGATGTAGATTGCGTTGTTTCCCGTCTCCACACCGAATGTTCCCTCGCAGACAAAGATCAGTCCGAGGGCAGCAGGCTTTAATCAGCTTGAGTTTGTGTCACTTGATGGACTTGGTTTAAAAAAGAAGGAAAAAAAAAACTTATTTAAAACAATTTACTGCGGCAACAGCTCCCAGGGATACTGGTCAACCTGTGGGCCTGGATCCTATCCACACCCACCTGTCCCTGCGGCTGACCTCGGAACTGGATTCTAATTTAGCTTCTCAGATTTTGTTTTGTGTAAAGCGATAGCCTTTTTAATGTTCTGAAGCTTTTATGATTCTCAGATGGAAGTAAAAACTAATTTCAGGTGGCAGGAAACAAAAGAAAATCGCGTTGCTGAAAATATAAATCCCGTAAGTTACAGAAGACCTTAAATTGTATCAAGACCCTTGAGACAACCTCTCAGCTTTGTCCAAATTGGAACTGGCCAACCAATTTTTAAAACCTTGGCCTGGAAAAGATACTTACTGCAACATTAAAAAATAGGTATCTGTTCCAGCAATAGGAACCTTTCCTGTCCAGGAGTTTTCCAGTGGATGGTACACTCGGAGGTGACAGGCTCAGTCCAGTGGAGGCAGGGAGCAGCTCTCCTGGAGAAGCAGATGCCAGGGGTCATGGCTGTGCACGCTGCCTTTCCTCATCCTGAAAGCAGAGCAAGGATACCTAAATAATGCCTACCCTCTGAGGTAGGCTGGGAGAATGAAATTTGCACTTTCTGAAGGAGATCCTTGAGCAGGGAGTCCATGTTTCCATGTTGCCTGGGAGGTGCTTGAGTGTCTGTTTTGAAAGGTACATAACAAAAACATCCTTCCTAGCTTCCCTGGGAAGCTGCTCTTGAATCAAAGCCCAGACTCCCTTTCTGGACTCAGGAGGAGTGGGCTGGGTCTTCAGTCTGTTCTCACTTGGGAGCTCTGGCTTTAATGTTCTGTGTGGAAAATGCAAGGGGCTTTGCAAGGAACAGGGCCCTGACTACCCATTCCTTGACTAATTTCCTCTCCCCTCTTGATGCAAAGATGTTAATCCAAATAAATCTTTAATCTTTAGGGTTGGTTCTTATCCAGAGTTGCATATTTCAGTGTCTCATGTGCTGATGTGGCAGGTGGAGCGGCTGTTTGTCTGGAGGTCTGTTAGACCACTTCCAACCCCGACGTCGGAAAGTCATCTCCCGGACAAAAAGGCCTTATGTCACTGCTGGTACCTCAGCGTTCTCATCCCATTACAGTTTTCCTAGAACTCCGTGAGAGTGTTCATACTTGGGATATGTATTTTTTCAAAACTTTTTAAATACATGCATCTTCAAAAACTTGTAACTTAGTCGAGCCCAATATTTTAAGTTTTATGTTTTAGCGGAATTTTGGAGATAAGTGTGTTTCAGTTATTTTGAGGTCAGTATAATCCATCTCTATCCATCCCTCCCCCCATCCACCCATCCATCCATCTACATCTGTCCTTCATCTATCCATCCATCCATCTACATCTGTCCTTCATCTATCCATCCATCCATCTACATCTGTCCTTCATCTGTCCATCCACCCATCTATCCACAGAGATGTGTACCCCCGAAATAATACATGATTTTACTTACATACGTCTTTGGGTTGTTTATACACACAGTCTAGTGAATGTGTGCATGATTGTGAGCATGTGTGACAGAAAAGGGGTATCTGCCACTTTCCTCTACTTGAAAAAGGAATGGACCAGAAAGCATGGGATGTAGATGTGAAGATGAAACTATTTTTTCGTCTGGAGGCACGACAGTTTACAGCAGCAGATGGTTTTATTCAGGCTTCCCTAATAGGCTTGAAGGAAAACACTGATTTCTTCATAGCTATAAGGCTCAAGAGTCAGAGTCATTCCTCCTTTACCTCTGTCTTCCGGCTTGAATTTCATACTGTGTCTTTGCTTTCTCCAGAAAGGGAGCAAGGGGAAAAAAAAAAAACCCTGGATGCTGTGAAGGGAGATGCCAATATTTAATAGGGGGCTGTTATACTGTTTCAGCTGCATGTGGAACCAGGTAGCCAGATGACTACAGGAAGCTCAGGGGCCTCAGAACTCCACTCTCCTCCCTGAGGTCCCCCCAGACAAACCTCAGTTTGCCAGTCAACTAGACACTCAAAAAATAAAGGGATAGGGGCGCCTGGGTGGCTCAGTCGTTGAGCGTCTGCCTTCGGCTCAGGTCATGATCCCGGGGTCCTGGGATCGAGCCCCGCATCGAGCCCCGCATCGAGCCCCGCATCGAGCCCCGCATCGGGCTCCCTGCTCCGCGGGAAGCCTGCTTCTCCCTCTCCCACTCCCCCAGCTTGTGTTCCCTCTCTCGCTGTGTCTCTCTCTGTCAAATAAATAAAATCTTTAAAAAAAAAATAAAAAATAAAAAAAAAATAAAGGGATAAATTAGTAGAAAGGCAACCTATTCATCATCTTCTTTTGATTAGATACTCTTGGGAGTGTAACAGTTTAACACAGTTGAATGAATGAGGACATTCAGTTGCTAATGAAAGAAACTGGCTGATGAAAACCAGAAAATTGTATCTATGAATATCTCTCTCTCCCTCCCTCTCTCCCTATATACGGAATAATATAAATTAAAAATCTATGGATAGACCTAAATACAATACTCAAGCAATATCAGAAACCTCTCTTTGTTCTTGGTCTCTGCTTTCCTCTATGTTGGCCATATTCCCAAGCAGGCTCTTCACAGCCTGCAAACCTAATGGAAAGAGCTTATTTTTTTCCAATAACACTGGGGAAAAAATCCTGCAAAGGTTTTCTATAAACCATGCGTGGATCACCTGTTCATACCTAAACCAGTCTTTATGACCGAGGAGCTGCGGAGATCACACTGGCCAGGCCTGGGTCGTGTGACCTCCGGAGCTAAGGGCTAGGTAAGCCAATCCTGTGCAATCTGCAAGGATTCTGAATGGGAACAATGGGTGTCAAATGGGGTGCCGTTACCAAAGGAAATTATGCTGGAAAAAACAAAAAAACCAACAACAGATGTGTCCAAGAGGGCAAGCCCAGACATACCAAACTACTATTCCATTGTTTACTAAAACATTAAATTTTGTTTGACCCCTCAATGAGTTCTAATCAACTTTGTGCTCTATGGACCAGGTAAAAATAATGTGACCAGAATGCTTCTTTATGATGTATGACCAGGTGGCTTCTGAAGATATCAAGAGCACTGAGCAAAACGCAAGTGCTACTCAAAGTGGAATTCGTTTTCATAAGCCACCACTGAATATCAGTCTCATGATTTCATGTAATAATATATGGCTGATCCAGAGCTAACCTGGGGCTCCATGAGGGTACGGTTGATGTCTGTATTCTTCATTATGCACAGTGCCGCATGCAATATAGGTGCTCAATAAATAGTTGTTAAGTAATGAATGATTGCACTGATGTCGGGGCTGGAATAGATTACTTTCAGTATCGATCACTGCCCAACACCTCCCTCATCTGATACCAGAGGCCTGAAATATCATAATTAGCAACTCTTCCACTGGCTTCAGTCTTCTTTCCCAATCAAAATGCATATCCTGAGAGAAGTAATATTTTAAGTTTCCTTTGTCATCACACCTTGGGTTGAGTTGGTTCTTGAAATTCTTCCCAGAGGGGTTGAAAAAGAAGAGCAAAGTATAGAAAAGTCTAGGGGCAGGAGACATACTTTTCTGACTTCCAATCTTGCTTGGGGCAACCCAGGCTCCCACTCAGCCTAGTGATGTCCTGGCCAGAGTGGCTATGGTTGCTGCGAAGACTTTTATTCCGGCTCTGCCCTCAAATCCCAGGGGAACTGTGGGAATTCTGGAGAGGCTCCACTGTGGTCAAATGGGGCAGGAAACTATGGTTCTTTGAGACTCCACAGAGGAGGAGGAGACAATATGTATGTTTTATGCTTCTCAGTGAAAAGGGAGCCACGAGGGTAAAAACCATCTACCTCAAAAACCAGAGCATAAAGACTTCTTACTCCTTTTAATCCTGGAAAGTTGTGGGCTTCTCTGTGGGAGCTGTAACACGCTGATCCTGGCATTGCCAGGGAGATGCTAGGAGGCAAACAGGATGCAGAAGGAAGGGGCCAAAATGAGCAAGGATCCCCCCGGTTACTCCTGTAAGTAATGACTCTGGCCCTTCATGGTGTCATTTTACATAAAAATTTGAGAAAATTACTTGAATTTAGGTAAACCTGTAATGTCAGTTATCACACTTCTCAACTTCTTTTTAAAAGAATGAGTGGACTGGATTGCAGAGGTAGGAGAGGCCTCCAGACTTGTCACCTCTCATGGCACCAGGGCAAGTGGTGGGAGCGGGCTTCAGCCCTGGCAGGGCAGAGTGAGCCCATGGTCTCAAGGAGAGGGCGAAGCGGATTGCTCAGGACTCTGCGGGGAGCGCCTCCTGCCCCACGCCCACCCCTGAACCCACCGCACCCGCATCCCGAACCTATCCTCAAGTTCAAAGCAGTATTTAGCTCTGAAACCTTGGCTCAGTAGGAGGAAGAAAGGTGGTCTCAGACAAGGAGAGGGTGTCGTTAAAGTCTTACATGCGATCAAAGCAAATAGAGGGCTTAGCTTGGACAGGCTGCCTCCCCAGCCACGTCCTCCTACCCCAGGGAGTAGCAGGGCTCTACGGGGCCAGATTTGGCTTTTCAGCTTTTGCTCTTTGATTTGAGGTGTTTTCGCTTGTATTTCCCCCACCCCTGCCCAGGGCGCGAGCTCCGGTCCTGACCTTCCGTCACTGAGCGACACTCCAGGTGCCTGCGGGCCTCAGGAGGAAGGGGGCGGGGGAAAGCGGAGAAGCTGGTGCAACGGGGAGCTCCCAAAAGGTGAGGGGCAAGAACACCACTGGACCCTCGGAGGACTGTCAGACAGCTATGGAGAACAGCTCCCACGGAAAAAGGAAGCTTGGGGTCCGGAAGCCGGCTGCGGGAGCCAGGACCCCGCAGCCTGGGGGAGTTGGGCCCGGGTTGGGGCGGGGGGGGCGGGGACGCAGGCGGAGGGGGCGGGGCGGAGGCGGGGCGCGCTACCACAGCCGGGCCCCTGCGGTCGGCTGCAGGGGGCGCACGCATCCGGGGTCCTCCCCGCTCCCGCAGCCGCCGGGACACCCGTCGCCCCCAACCGCTCGCGGCCCCTTCCCAGGCCTTCCCTGCCCACAGCTCCAAACGAGCTACCTGAGGTCCCGGACCTGCGTTCTCTCTGCAAAGGGAGGCGGGGAGCACCTAGGAGCAGGACGTCAGGAATATCCAATGAGCTCCGTACCTGCAAAGCCCTCAAAAGGGCGGACGATCCCATAATGAATGTTGGGAAAGTTCTCTTTTAACCCTCCTCTGGGGTTTCTTCCCCGCCCGCTCCGCCCGCCTTCAGCCGCGGCTCCCGTTCGTGCCCGCAGCCCAGCCCGACGGGGCCCGTCGCGCCCAGCGAGCACTGGCCTAGGCGGGCACCCAGCGGCGCCCTCCCAGCCCCGGCTCCCGCGCCCGCCGCCACCGCTGGGTGCAGCATGGGCCCCGGCTCAGGGTGGTGCGACCCGCCCGGCTCCGCAAAATCCGCGACAAGAGGGGCTCCGGGGCCCACGCCTGGATGGGTGCACGGTCCAGGCAGTGGGAGAAGAGTCGCCGGTCGGGTCGGGTGGGAAGCGCAGCGAGAGGCGGGGCGAGGCTGAAGGGAGGCACCGGGAGCCGCTTTGCCGAGAGTGGCTCGTTGGTCTAGGGGTATGATTCTCGCTTCGGGTGCGAGAGGTCCCGGGTTCAAATCCCGGACGAGCCCAGGCTTTTCTTTCGCTCCACACCTTAAATTTAAAATCTTTTTTTTCTCTTCCTCACACAACCCATTTAGAGGCTTATATGAAACCAACTAATATGGTCTCTTGAGCTTGACTGTTAATTCCCCCAGTTTTGCGAAGCAAGAAATCGAATGGGATCAATTTGTACCATACGGCCACTGTGCGTCGGAGAGCTGCGCGTGAGAACAGCTGTACCCTTAAAGCATGCGCGCTGGGAAAAAAGAGGCGCCTCGTGCGGAGTCCTGACCCCCCGATCACAGCCCCGCACGTGGGCAGGACGCCGGCGACTAGCGGTCCCGGACTAGGCGCGCGCAGTCCTCCTGCCGACGCCCAGCACCCGGCCTGTGGCTGGACGCGGGCCGGCCACACCTGCGGGCAGCCGACAGCGGAACTCTGTGTCACTTGCACACGCGCGCGACTCCGGAACTAGCAGGGGTGGGGACAGCGTTTTCAGAGTATCACAATGTTTTCAAACTTTCTACGTTTTTACGTTGTCTTCTTATAGGATTTGGATGTGCAGTGTGCAAAAGCTCAAAAAGTCTCAATTTTGTGTTTTGCAGCAACGTGTATTTATTACCTGTATGTATTATCAGAAATTTTTAGTAAGAAAAGGAGGGCTCGTCCGGGATTTGAACCCGGGACCTCTCGCACCCTAAGCGAGAATCATACCCCTAGACCAACGAGCCGGCGTAATTTTGATATTCCTGCCATGCTAAAGGAAGGTGAACTACTTAGTCCGGCGCCCCCAAGCGGTTATTTATGTATTATGTTTATATCCTTTGCTTGTTTTTGTGCTCTATGTAGGTTTTCTATTTTCTCTCTTTTTTACTTTTTATCTTTAAGAATCTGATACAGAAGAAAACAACGGTCTCATTACCATTGTAATATACTTACCTTTCATTTCAAAAGACATAATTCTGTTTATATTCGTGGCTAATAAATTGCAGGGTATCTGTGGCAAAGTCCCTGTGGCAGGAAGATTCCAGACTCTCTTCTTTACTGAGTTCTGGACGTTGCGCTTTCCAATAATAGTAAAATTGTCGGTTTCTTTCTATACTTTTTATCCTAGTGCTCAAGACGCCAGCCAGCCTTGTGAATTCCCATCTCTGTGTTTTTACTCAAAGTGTTCTCTTCAGCTGGAAAATCTTTTCCTCTTGGATAAATCCCAAACTCTAACTTTCCCAGAGAAAGATCCTTTAACATATTAAAATCAACTGTATGTGATATATAATTGGCGTGCAGTCTTGTCTCCTCTAATCATAATTTACTGGAGGACAATACTGAAATCTGTGTAACTGGCAACCAAATGTATAATTCATTATGATTGGTGCCCAATTGTCCCAATACCTTTACCGCATGGCTTGTTTACTATATTTTAAATTCTTAAATACTTATTATTTAAGCTTATGCTAACAAAGCTGGTGCTCAATAAATGACTGCAATTAGTTTCAAGTTCCTCAACAAAACAAATCTTGGTACTTGGACAGCTAGTAAGTGTGAACTGTCAACAAATAACAACAACAAATAGAAGAGTGGCTATCCAGAATAGAACCTAGTCACTTACTTTGTTTCATATCAGTTTATTCATTCGCCTGGTTGCTCATTCACTCAACAAACATTAGAAGCACTATGTACCAGACACTGAATTGTCAACTTTCTTCCTATGGTTTGACACTAGCAAATTATAGTTCTGGATCTCTAACATTCCCCACCCTTCTTTGTTTTGTTTGAAACTGTCCTAACAAGAGACTTGAGTTCTTCTTAGGGCTCAAGGCAAGGAGAATAAGAATACCCTTTAAAATGTTCATTGGTTCTAGGTGCCAGCTCACTTCATTCATCAAAACCTAACTGGAAAAAATGTGCCCTAGACACTTAAGAAGTTTATATTTCTCATGAGAACGAGGAAACTAAAAAATATAACTTGTAAGGTAAAATACTGTAACCACTTCAGATTTCTGAAAACCTGAGCTTCTACAGTTACTAAGAGGTCTCTATGCTCTCCTTTCCCAATTGAATTTACTATAGTTATTATCATTTTCAGGGTTGGTTTTTTTTTTTTTTCTTACTCCTACTTCTCTCTAGTGATTGGAAAATAGTTTGTCTATTACTCTTCAGGCTCCATTAGAGTATCTCATTTGCCTCTCACAAAGGTGCAGGAAAACTGACAGTAACAAAACTCAGAATATCAGTTGCCTAACTCACAGGGAGAAACATCTCTATCCTGGTAAAGGAATGCCTGTGACCCCCTCCAGGGCACATCCTTCCCTTGTAGTACACAGATTGTTACAGTGTACAAGGGGACAGAGGATCTTGAGGAACATTTTATCCCAGTCACAGCAAATGAAAAAGCCTGGTGACATCTACTTTTACTGACAACACCTCTCTAAGGACCCCCATTATTCTTGTTCCCCCAATTTGGTGCCCAGAAACACCGGAGACACTAGAACTCTAATTTTCAAATTTTCAATATCTGCTAGCAAAAATGCAACCCTTCTCCTGAATTAAGCCATTCTGTCAACAGAAATATTAATGAAATTGATTTCGCTTCAGGCAAATCTTTTTCACGATGGCCTGGGATTCATTTTTTACTCTGATATTTATTCATTAATAGTCAAATTCTCACTACCCACAGATTACAGTGTTCCAATTCCTGTGGCAACAGATCTTAAAAAAGACAAGCAAGGAAGGAATGCCCATGAGAATACAGGAGGCGGGGAGGATCTCACCACAATCACAAAGATCTGTTTGAAATTTTGGTGCCTGTCACCATCTTCCTACTTTGTCCCGTTAATTCCAGCTCTAGAAAATTCTGCCCTTATATATTTGCCAGCAGCAGATGCTCCTGAGCGCCCCTTATCTTATCTCTATTAAGTGAAGCCAAGGCAAACCCCTCCTCACTACTGCATATATTGTGCGCTGCGTGAAAAAGGAAGTCTGTGAGGCCAATGGGCCTGTGTCAATAACTATTATCAGAAGGCCTCTGCACATGATTTTTTTCTTATTATTGATTCTGTGGGGAAAATTCTCCCCAAGGAGCCCCTTCTTTTCAGAGGCAGCCGTCCATTGAAAGGACCTTTCTGACCTGATTGGAAGTCTTCAGTTGATTCTGATTGTATTGTCTGAATTGCACGCGCTGGAAAAGGGGAGTTTCCAGGAGGAAGAAAGGGGTACGTGAAGAGAAGGAGGTTTGCTGAGTGAGGACCTCGGACTAACAATAATGACTGGAATCCAAGGGGGTTTTTGGCTTGTTTGTTTTCCCATTTACTCTCTACAGCAGGGTCAGAAACTACAACTTTGCACGATGTTTTTTTGGGGTTTTTTTGTAACTTCTCTAGATTAATTTAATAAACATTCATTCATCTCTTCACCCAGCAAAAATGTATTGAGCATCTGCTGTGTGCGAGGTGTTGAGTATATTCGTGAACAAAACAGAAACAGTCCCTGCCGGGGTGGAGCAGACATTCTAGTGAGAGAAGACAAACCATAAATATAATGAAGAAAGAAATTGTATAGGGAGGGTTTGTGATTTGAACAGGATGGTAAGGATGGGCCTCTTTGAGAAGATAACATGCGAGCAAAAGCTGGAAGAGGAACAAGGTGTGAGTCATGCGCATATCTGGAAGAACCAACTGGGTAGAGGGGGCGGCCAGTGCAAACACTGGGAGACATGGGTGTACCTGAAATGTTCCAGAAACAGCAACGAGGACAGTGCAGCTAAGTGTGAGGTTAACAGGAGACGAGCATTACTCTGCACCAGGCTCTGTCTTAGGCCCTGGGGAAAAAAGTCCCTTGTGTCCCTCGAGGGGACCATTTTATACGGGAGACAGACAAGTAAGTGGATAATAGCAAGCAAGTGCTGATATGATAATAGTAACCTGTATCGAGAACTTACCACCTAATACATTACTCTCAACTGTGTTCGAAAAGACCTTGAGACGTGAGTCCCATTTTAGGTTTTAAAATCATTAGAAATCTGAATGAGTACAGAGCTGTACCGGGTGACAGTGATCAAGTCTACACAGGGCAGTGCAGGGAGATATTAGAGACTGCAGGAAACCTTTTTAGAGGAATTCACCCTCAAGTTATGTTCTGAAAGATGGGAAGATAAACTGTTGACCGTCAGGGGGCAGAGGGAGGCCTAAGGCCCGAGGAAGCCATGGGAACGCAGCCCTGCAGGCTCGAGAGCGCCTGCGCTGGAACTGAAGGCAGGTTTGGGTTGCATGGCTGGAGTGTGGGGAGAAGGGCCCCAGGCAGGCGCTCACAAAAGCAGTCTGCAGGGATGTGATGCCAGTCAAAGGGTTTGGACGTCATGCTAAGGGCAATAAGGAGCCAATGAAAGGCTCTAAAAAAGGAGTAAATGGGAAATTCATTCTGTCCACTCTCTGGTGGTTGTGGAAGTTGTGGAAATATCCATGGAAAGTCCAGCCCCCTGCAAAACACCTCAGAGTCCAGGTGTTCTTGTTCTCTCTGGACGGGTCTTCCTCCCTGCAGGGGTGCGCACAGGCTTCGGGGCAGAGGAGAAGATCCCAAGGGAAGCAGGGAGAGAAGCTGGCCGGGGATTTGAAGCTAAGGAAGAAAGGGGGGCTGGTGTACTCAGTCTGGGAGTGGCCACATCTGCTGTCACCCAGGAGTCCTAGGGAGGCCTGACAGCAACTAGTGCTCAGATAGACCAAGCCCTCTGACCCTTCCAAGGGAAGTCATTTTTCCTTTACATCCCATATTTGAAGGGAAGGACGTTCTATTGACTTGAGACTGATGGACCAATGTTTCTTGTGGAACACCTTGCTGCCACAGCGGCTCAAGTTCCAAGAAGCCCTTCTGCAGTTCCCCTGACGTCTGTCAGCATCTTAAGCTACGTCCAAGGCCCACCTTGTTAGCCGTCCTCGAAGACCAGGTTCTCTTCCTTGGCTTTCGTTTCGGTCGACTGGTAGCATTATTCTCCACTCAGGCTAGAAACTGGAGGTCATATCTGTCTTTCTGGATTCTTTTTACTCTCTTTTTAAAATATTTTATTTATTTATTTGAGAGAGAAAGAGAGCATGCACACACCTGAGTATGAGGCGGGGGGGTGGGGGGGAGAGGGAGAAGCAGACTCCCTGTAGAGCTCCATCCCAGGACCCTGGGATCATGACCTGAGCCCAAGACAGACACTTAACCAAGTGAGCCACCCAGGCACCCTGGATTCTTTTCTCACTCACCTTGTCTGCTGTGGTCAACCTTTTAAAACACAGACCTGAATTTGTCATTCCCCTTTTACCTCTCCCTAGTGGCCACAGGATGGACAACCCAAGGTTCTTCAAAAGACCACCAGCATTCTCCTTCCCTAACTCCTCTGAAGTTCCAAACCACAGAAGATTTACCCACTATTTCTTGCACCTGGTACTGCTTTCCTGTTTCTGAGTTTGCTTTCCTATACCTTCTCAGTGAACCTTTATTCATCCTCTAAAGTCCGCCTGGGTGGCTCAGTTATCAAGCATGTCCTTTTGGCTCAGAGTCCTGGGATCGAGCCCCGCATTGAGCTTTCTGCTCGGTGGGAAGCCTGCTTCTCCCTCTCCCACTCCCCCTGCTTGTGTTCCCTCTCTCGCTGTCTCTCTCTCTGTCAAATAAATAAATAGAATCTTTTAAAAAAAATAAAGTCCACCTCAAGTGCTACATCCTTTCTGCATCTTTCCCCCACACCTCTTGGCCAGTGGTTCCCAGAAGAGGAAGGTGTGTGTGTTGAGGTATATCACAGTCAGAGATGCCTGTAACATTACATGTGTCCTTGAGAAACAATGTGTCTGTTGGCCTTGGGTTTCTCCTCTTCAAGCATTTAAAAAAATTTGGTACCTGTAATGTCTACGCTGGAGGCCTATGTGCTTCTTGAGAGTAAAGTCTAGGTGTTCTACATCTACAGCACATAGTAGTTACTCACTTAACGCATTTGTATTCAATCCAACCTATGACATTCCAGACACACTTCATAAGGATCTTGCAGAGAAAAATAGGGCAAAATGGTTGTCATGCTTTTTTAGTTTTCTCTCACTACTGCTAATTATTATGAGTTTCCTTACAAGGCTAGTAGGCTAAAACAGCAAAAATATCAGTTTGTCTAAATTGACTTTAGACAAAAACCCTTAAATGAGAGGTTACATTTGGGTTTTCTCACCATACTCTTCCCCTCCTCTTGTGCTAATGGTCCACATTTTGTTCCTTCCTTCACTCTACTGGCCGCCCACCTAGATTCTTCCTTTTCTTCATTCACTCTCATCTTGTCATGCTCCTGTCCCTCCTTCTGGTGTGCCCTTTGTAGGGTATTCTCATAAGGACCCTTCCAAACACTTTTCAGCATTTATTGGGCAACCGGTGAGCAGCAGACACTGTTCTGGGCCAAGGGAACCAAGTTGAGCAGTCAACCAAGGCACTTCAGGCTCAGGAACTTCCCCATTCCAATTTTTATTGACAAATCAAGGGACATTTTGTCTGCAAAAGGAAAACAAACTAAAAGCACATTCATTTGTGTTCCAGGTAGCAGGAAAGAGTTCCCGGTTTCCAGCCTTTCTTAAGCCTAAAGAAGGCCTCCTAAGAGGAGATTCGGGCAAGATGGAGACTCTTTTTTAACCTAGCTGATTTCTCAAATTGTAACACATAAATTACCCAGTCGAGGCGAAGGACAGGCCTTGCAAAGGGCAAGGCGGGAGATGTGTTCCAAGCGGCCGACTGAATCATCCCATCGTCCCCTCTTTTTTTTCCCTTTGTAAATGGAGTGCTTTTTCCTGTAGGTGAGGCCCAGAAAAACCTAGAAGGGCTGACCCCGAGGCGAGCACAGACCCGGCAAGGACCCGCGGCCAGGAGAGACTGTGAAGAGATCTGCGGGACTGGACCTCCGAGAGACAGAGGAGACGGCGGCAGGCGGTCGGCAGGCGGGACACACACGGACACCCAGGCGGGCGGAGGGCCGGGCGGCGGGAGCCCAGCACCTCCGAAGACCCCGGCCTCCAACGCTGGGAGAAGAAGCCTGGGTGGGACCGGGGGGGCGGGCCCTCCGGACGAGAGGGGTTGATGGACGGTCGGTGTCCTCCAATGGCGTCCTCCCGAGGACGCGGGGCTGGCCAATGAGCGGACCACCGGGGCCGGCGCGGGGCGGGGGTTGCGGCTGGGGCCGGGAGCGGGGAGCGCGGCGTGGAGGTGCCAGCGGGAGCGGGCGGCGACAAGGCCGGAGTTCCTGCGGCGAGCCGAGTGGAGCGCAGTGGGGACGGGGGCCCGGGGCGCGGCGGCATGGGAAGGACGATGGCAGCGCCCGCGGGAGCCGCGGCAGTGCCAGTAGCCCCAGCCCGCAGGCGCTGGCTGTGGTCGGTGCTGGCGGCGGCGCTCGGGCTGTGTGAGTGATGCCGGAGCCGGGGCGGTGGGGGCCGGGGCGGCGGGGGCCGGGGTGGCGGGCGCCGAGGTGGGGAGGGGGCGCGGCCTGCGCGCTCCGGAGCCGCGGGAGCCGCGCGGGTGGGGAGCGCTGAGCCTTCCTTCTTCCCGGTCCCTGCGTGTGCGGGAGGAGGGGCGAGCTCCCCACCTTGCTCTCTTCTGGGGGGGCCGCGGGGGCCGAGGACCGGCGGGCGGCTGCTTCGCGCTGGCGCGGGGTCGCCCGCCTTCCCCGCGTGTGACCCGGGGTCGCCCCGGCACTCCCGCCTGGGATTCCCGTTCGGGGAACCGGGGGTTCTGGCGTTCTCCACCTTTAGGAGGTGGCGGAAGGTTGCAGGCTTTTCTTTGTTGGTTTATTTCCTTGTTTTAGACGAATGTCTTGTTTTACCTTGTGAGTTCCATTTCGAATGCCCTCCAGTCCATTTTTTAAGCCTCCGTGATAGAGGAGCCCTGGAGTCTCCTGGGTCTCTTCTCCAGTCTGCCGAGCACCCACCGCGGGGACATTTACATTACTTCTGGGTTAGGAGGCAAAGACTGGGAATACCACTGAAATGACCAGGCTTAAAGGAATTTGGTCAAATCCGTAATAACGCCAGGCAGAGTCACCACAGTTTGACAAGACGCAGGACATTAAAAAGCTCATTTTCCCTTTTCTCTTCTTCTTTTTTTTAATGACCTTTTTTTCTTGCCAAATTTCATGGGTCAACTTAAGGTAAACCTCAGGCTCGATTTATTGCATTGGATGAGTTGTTTTATGGACATCTGAAGTAGTGTTGGTCATAGGACTTTTTTGTGTTGTTGTTCAAAGCAAAGGACTTGTTGCTGCCTCAGAACGTGGTTAAGTAATGGTTCTAAAGAAGGCCAACTCCTAAGAAACCACGTCGACTTTTTCGTTTCTTTTGTTTCACAAAATGTCAGTTGCATCACAGTGTCTGAATACAAGTTTACTCAGTAATTTCTTTCGTGGAAAAGTCCTTCATGTGATCTTTGGAACCAGGAAAGCTATCATTTAACCAATGATTCCAAGGGTGGTAACGTATAAAGGTAAAAGTCTCCTCGTCCTCTGGAGGTTGACAGGTTCTGTGTAAATGTCTCCTTTGAGGAAAAAAAGATTAAAAGTGTGGGGGGCGGGTTTTGTTGGCGATGGTGACAATATTTGTGTTTTAAGTAAACAGGTAGGAAATAGCCTAAAAATGAGTTTGATCAGAAATCTTGTGTGCTTCAGACAGAATAATTACACAGGAGAGGTCAGACATTGCCACTGAGGACAAAGCGGGGAGGGCGATCTTAATTAGACTCAAGGTACTAAAAGCAGAACTGAAAAACTAAGTATTAATGGATATTAATATGAAAAGATCATCAGAATAATAGCTGCATACACCTTGGATGTGCCCAGCTCTTCAGTAAGGAAAGATGAATGTTGGTATGTGAAAATCAGCCACTAACATTACTGCTTAATTTTGGAAAACCATCAAATGTTTCTCCTTGCCAAGTCGTCTTTTCCTGGTCATGGATGGTGTCCATGGATAGCAGTCCAGTTTTATAGAAAACCTTCCTGAATTTGATCCAGATACAGTTATTCAGCAAACATTTATTAAGCACCTTGTAAGAATTAAGCACCAAAAATACCCTAAGAAGGACAGTCCCTGCCCTCCCATAATTTACAGGGAGAAGCACAGTGCAATAAGTAATATGAGAAGTTCTCTTTGACAGTGGGGTGCCCTGAGAGCACTAAGGAGGGCCGTCATCTTAGACTGGAGTCCAGGCCACTGGAGGAATAGATGCGTTGGTAGGTTGGTGTGGGAGGTAGGAGTGTATGGTGGGAGAGAGATGGGGGGCACTTGAGGCAGGAGAGCCAGGCAGAGGCATTAACTCACAAAGGACCTCATTTGCCATTTGTAAGGCTTGATTTTTATCCTGTGGGAAGCTGGTGAAGGATTTCTTTCTCTCTGGAGACGTGAAGAATGGGTTGGAGCAATGTGAGATTGAAGAAACCAGAGGGCTATTGTAATAATCCAGAGGAAGATGAAGAGCTGAATTAAAGCAGTGAGATATGAAGAGAGGACACACTTGTGAGCTAGTTAGAAAGTAAATTTGATAGGGTTTGCAAATTGATTTGCTGTGGACTTGAAAGAGGAGTGAAAGATGATCCTAAGGTTTGGGGTTTGGGAAGCTGGGCCCATTTTTGGCAGGTGGGGCTTTGCACAGATGAATGTGGGGTTGAGGGAACAGTGATGATGAAATTACTTTTGGGTATGTTGAGTTTCTGATGCAGCTGAGACATCCTAATAGAAGTGGGCAGAGGATAGTTGGATAGATGGTTCTGGAGATGAGAAAGTTCTGGTTGGAGATACAGATTTGGAAGGCATCACGTAGATAGTAGTTAAAGTTATGGATTGCTTGGATGAGGTCACCAACAGAGAGTGTGTTGAAGGAAATAGCAGAGGGCCAGGGACAGAGCCCTCGGGTATATGGAACCTGAGACGGATGTCTGATGAGTAAGTGAAGAACTGGAAGAATGAGGTGTCTTAGAAACCAAGAGGGAATGAAGTTTTAAGTAAGAGGGAGTGGTTAACAGTGTCAGAAGAGGAGATTAAATATGATAAGGATTCATCGGATTTGGCGATTGTCATGTCTTTGGTCCGCCATCAGGAGGAATGAGCACACAGTATATGAAGAATAAATCTCAGTAATTTGCACCACCCACTTCAGTAAATGGTACCACCATTCATCTAATTGCTCAACCCAGGTCTAGGATCCACCCTCGATTCCTCCCTGTCCTTCATCAAGCCCCACATCCAACCTCATCTGCCATCTACAAAATGTGTTTGGAATTCACCAGGTTTCTGTCAGCAGTCCACTCTTAGCATTTTAGTCAAAATCACTAAACTGGTGTCCCCGTTCCTCCATCCTGCCTCTTTTTAATCCATTCTTCACCCAAATGCAAGAATGATTTTTATAAAAATGTATTCAGATCATCTTGCTTTCTTCTTTAAAAGTCTTAATGGCTTCCCCTTATACTCTGAATGACGTAGCGACTTCTCCCCATGGCCTGCAGTGCTCTGTGTGATCTAGTTTCTGCCTCTCTGACCTCAGCTTGTGCCATATGCACCCTTGCTCACTATATTCAAGCCACACTGCCATCTTTTGCTCTTTGACATTCATTCCCACCTCAGGTCCTTTGCACTTGCTGTTCCTGCTGCCTCTTCCTGCCCTTTCCCCAGATCTGCCCAGAGTTGTCTCCTTTTCATCAGTGAGGGTATAGATGTCACTTTTTCAGAGGCCTTTATCCAACCACCCTATCCAGAGGAGTTCCCCGTTATCATTTCCTGGTCCTTTGTTTATTTCTTTGTTGTAATTTCTGACTACTTGGTTTTTCTTTTTTCCTCTCTGAGAATCCAGGACAGAGATAGTGTTTGTCTTGTTTATAGAAATATTCCTAGCACTGGGGCGCCTGGGTGGCTCAGGTTAAGCTTCTGCCTTCGGCTCAGGTCACTATCCCAGGGTCCTGGGATGGAGTCCCGCATCAGGCTCCCTGCTGAGCAGGGAGCCTGCTTCTCCCTCTCTCTGACAAATAAATAGATAAAATCTTAAAAAAAAAAAAAAAAACTTGGGGCGCCTGGGTGGCTCAGTCAGTTAAGCGTCTGCCTTCAGCTCAGGTCATGATCCCAGAGTCCTGGGATCGAGCCCCGCATCGGGCTCCCTGCTCGGCGGGAAGCCTGCTTCTCCCTCTCCCACTCCCCCTGCTTGTGTTCCCTCTCTCGCTGTGTCTCTCTCTGTCAAATAAATAAATAAAATCTTTAAAAAAAAAAACAAAAACAACTTATTAAAGAAATATTCCTAGTGCTTAGCACAGAGGATATGATAGACACTAATGTTTATTTAAGGGCAATAAGGCATAGGTATGTCTCGAGAACAGTTTGTTAGTAGTTTGTAATAAACAGGATTTAGCCTGGCATATGGTGGGTGCCCAATACATGTCCCTTGGAAAAAGGAATATTTTTTCCAAGTGTGATTTTATGTATTATCTGGTTATTTTCACTCTTTAAGTACCATTTCATATTTCTTTAGAAATGTATGCAGTGAATTAACATTCTTCCACTACTTTAAACACTGTCGTTTTGGAATTTCTGGTTATTATATATTTAAATTATTTTATCATGTTTGTTGTAGCCCTTAAGTGTTTTATCAGTAGGACTTTCATTTGATGCTTGTTGACAGAATTCAGACTTGAGATACTACCTCTTCAGTCAAAAGGCCACAAATTTCACTACTATTCCCTCAGCCTTTTACTTATTTACTAGTTAGGATAATAAAACAAAACTTAGTCCAGGGACGCCTGGGTGGCTCAGTTGTTAAGCATCTGCCTTCGGCTCAGGTCATGATCCCAGGGGAGCCGGCTTCTCCCTCTCCTGCTGTCCCTCTCCCCGCCCGTTCTCTCTCTCTCTCTCTCTCTCTCTAATAAATAAATAAAATCCAAAAAAAAAGAACAAAACTTAGTCCTTAAAAAAAAAATTCTACCACTTGTTTTTACCCTAACTCTAGGATAGTCACTAGGCTCAGAGACTGCCAAAAGAAGAAATAAAAACCAATCTTAAGTGAAAGAGAGATATATGTGAAAAGAACATGAAATGAAAATTTGTGTTTTTACAAAGCAAAGGCACTAAATGAACACCTACTGGGTGCGTGGTGCTATTTTTAGTTACTGGGGATACAGCAGGGAGACTGGATCCTACACAGGGTGCCCATACTGAAAATGAATAATAAAGGACAGATTAAATTCCTGACAGTCACCACTTTTAAGAAAATAATTCACCTATTAAAGAAAATATGATTCACCTGTTACGAAAATTTGCAGAATTAAAAAAACTATAGAACACTTATTTGTATTACAAAGTAGATCTTTTTTAAACGTACAAAGGATACGTTGTGGGATTTCATTAATGGCTGATCTTTCCTACTGAGCTTTTAAAATGTGCTTTGATTGGGAAAAACTTGATATATGCAGTTTTTCAAAAATATTGTTGCATGCCCTCCATCTAGAAAATGCTGACCTACCTGTTAAATATTTCTCACATTCCTTTCTCTTCCCACTGAGGTTGATTTATGTGATTCTGTGGTCACATTTTTCCTGGATGATTAGAATCTTCTACAGGGCCCCAAGGGTGTTTTTTTTATTTAAGTTGTATCTTTTATCTGAGAATTTGAATTCTCTGTGTAAGACATGCATCTCACGTGTACCTAAACCTTGCAAAGATTTTAATCTTGTTCTCTACGAACACTGGCATCATTTGAAATGAGACAATAAAGGATTTGCTCTGACAGAATTTATTCTAGATTAGTTTGGTCTTTAGGCTCCATCAAAGGGAGTTTAATTATTAGAAAAACTAGAACTATCTCCTGAGGTCTCAAGTATCATGGCTCCAGGTCTTGGTCCCTACGGCTGATGAGGTATGAAGCTTTCATGTATCTTGAGTGATTTTCCCCTTTCTTCCTTTTCCACTCATTTTGCCAAGTGCTTGATATTAGCAATGCCCTAGAGTCCAGACCACAGTCCTTGGGATTTTGACTGCCATAAGAGGGCAGAGGACAGTTGGCTTTGGGACCATTCATAGTGCCTAAGTTGAGAAATTTAATTGTCTCTTGGGACCTTTATATCTTTGCCCTTAAACCTCTTTATTCAGTATCTTTTTTTTTTTAAAGATTTTATTTATTCCTTTATTTGACAGAGAGACAGCGAGAGCAGGAACACAAGCAGGGGGAGTGGGAGAGGGAGAAGCAAGCTCCCTGCCGAGCATGAAGCCCAACGCGGGGCTCGATCCCACCACCCTGGGATCATGACCTGAGCGAAGGCAGACGCCCAACGACTGAGCCACCCAGGCGCCCCTATTCAGTATCTTTCTGAATGCATGTGGCTGCTGTAATTTTTAGTCACTTAAAAATTTCCATTGGTCCCATTAAGTCTTTATCAAGAAAAGAAGGATGCTTTCATTAATAAATCCTCCTTCGGTAACTTTATTTATTTATCTTATCTTTCAAACTCAGACTCTTTAGAAATTGTGAACTTTGTAATACCTCTGATTGACTGTCTGGGCACATAGTTGGAATACACTTGGCCCTTGAACAACACTGGGGTTAGGAGTGCTGACCCCCACACAGTCGAAAATTCAAGTATAGCTTTTGACTCCTGAAAACTGCTAAGAGGTTACTGTTGACTGGAAGCCTTACCAAGAACATAAACAATAGATTAACACATATTTTGTATGTCATATGTATTATATACAGTATTCTTATAATAAAGTAAGCTAGAGAAAAGAAAATGTTAAGAAAATCATAAGGAAAATACATTTACAGTACTGTATTAAAAAAAAAATCCATGTGTAAGTGGACCTATGCAGTTCAAACTGGTACTGTTCAAGACTCCACTCTAGTTGTCTAGCAACTGTGATACTCTGTACCCAGTTATTAGGTTTAGCTAATTGAATTTAGAAATGTACTATGTCTTTGTTGAGCTTGAGTTATTTATTATTGTAGTAATTGCTGCATAGATTGAAATCCATGACTTGAGCTTTGTTAGTATCATGCTGTAACCAACTGAACAAACTTTGATGAATTTGCAATGAACATTGTTTATACTAGGACCCTGATATTCTACTGTGGAATCTGGAAAATTTATTATGTGCAAAACATTAAAAAAATGCTTTTATCAAAATTAAGAAATGTATTCTTTTCTCTTCAAACATTAAGGAACATAGTGTGGAGTTATGTCACTTTAACATAATCTTGTGCTTTTTCCAGATAGCACCTAAAAAAGGTGCTATATTGTAGACTAAGCTTCAGTGAGAACTTTATATGACCCTGTACCAGACGGTGTCTTATAGTTACTCACTCTCCAGTCATATCCAGGTTATATTTGCTATATATCCTTCTTCAAAGGGTGTTGCTCAGAAACACCAGTAAAGGACTCCGTTTCCTAAGAGAAAAATGTATTAAAATGCAAATATTTGAGATCTCCTAAATGGCTAAGAATGGCAGAGAGAGTGAGTGAGTAGTTAGGGAGAAATTTTGAATTAATTCGTTGATATTATATCTATCTATATAGATACAGATGCAGATCCTATGTGTGTCTTCTGTCAAGTATAGTTCCTGTTTCTTAGCCCTTAGAAATTTGGCTGAACAACTGGTTTCATGGTACTTTTTTGCTCTGCCCTCATTGACTAAGTGCTTACTATATGCTAAGCCTCTACTGAGCAACTTGCATGCATTATCTCATTGACAATTCTGTGTGATAATTACTCTTCTGAATTTTATAGATGAGGAAACTAAGAATCCGGTAGGTTGTGTCACTTGTCCAAGGTCCCAGAAAGCTAATATATGATAGAGTTGGGACTCAAAGCATATATTTGCAGCCTCTCTGCTATATTATAGAATTTCTCCTTCAAAGTCTAACCATTTTTTTAGGAGGCTTTTGGCATATCTGAAATGTTTACAGAGTGTCTTTACTCTGTCCCAGGGTATCCAGTTTCCTTCTCTTCGTGGTAATGTTTGTACAAGAATCGTGATGGCTGGATTACTGCTGACTCTGCTTGGAGGGACAGAGCTGCCATGTGGAAAGCATCCTTACTAACAGCAGAATCTGAGCCACCCAGTGCTCAGACTACTCCGCAGGGATTTGTAATGGTGTGGGTTTTGTAGGTTCTTCTCACTCTTATACTGATTCTTCTGGCTAGGACACAGCGTGGATCCATTTAACGAAGTGTCTGACACCACGTCAGAAAGGTCCCTTGCTCAGAAAGGTCCCTTGCCCCTCATCAGGAGGCACTACGTATGGACCAAGCCACTGAGCCTTACCTTCCTGCTTGGGTTGAGTTCTTCCCTGGAGGCTGTGCAAATCCGTCTACAGTTAAGACTTCTGGCAGGCTTGCCCCGCAAGATGTGCAAACAGGCTCTGGGTCTTCGCACCAGAGGCGCTGACTGGCGCCTTTGCCCGGCCCCTCCACCCCAGTGACAGAGGTTCCAATGTAGTTCTGCTGCCTTGCTGAAGAACCTCAGTGAGGCTTGCTGAATTTTACACACTAGAGAAATTAGAGAATGTATTTTTTTTTTAAAGATTTTTACTTACTTACCTGACAGAGAGAGAGAGAGCAGGAGCGCGCACAAGCAGGGGGAGCAACAGAGGGAGGGGGAGAAGCAGACTCCCCGCTGAGCAGGGAGCCCGATGCAGGACTAGATCCCAGGATCCCAGGATCACGACCTGAGCCGAAGGCAGACGCTTAACCGACTGAGCCACCCAGGAGCCCCTAGAGAATGTATTGATAGTAAGCAGAGGTGATTCCGACTATAATCAGGCTCCAGTATGTGGAGTTAAGAACAGAACATGCCGAGGGGCAGTTTCTCGTTCTCATTTCAGATTGTAGGTGCACAATCTCTTATCAGCAATTTCAAACCCCCAGATCTCTGAAAATGGAAACTTTTTCCCTACGTTTGATACAAACTCTTGTGGCTGCAAGATTTGACCTGTACTAATGAGAGACTATTTTTAGCCTTGATCCCTCTTGGTATGACTAATCATGTGTTTCACTACAGAAATACTAATGCGTTTTATTATGGGATGCTGCCTTGGACCCTGCTGAGGCTAGTAGATGATATAGAGTGTACACATTAAGTTCATTTTTTTAAATCTGAAAAATTCTACGTCTGAAACACATCTGGCCCCAGGGGTTTTCTGTTAGAGCTTGTGGGCCTGTGCAGTATTGCATCTCTGACATTTTCTTCTACTCTTGTAAATACTAAGAACTACAAAACACATTTTTAGTTCTTTAAATGTTTTGGTACATCAGGGTGATGGTTGCCACTGAAATGCCTTCATTCAAATTCCTTTCTTAATTTATGCTAGTTTGGACCTGGCCTCCCCATTATTGAGGGGTCCTGGGTCTGTAAACAAGCTCAAGTCTGGAAATTGATTGAGGGGATGTAACTTTCTGGGTTTATGACTCTATTTATTTGTAAGGTTTTATTTACTTATTTGTCAGAGAGAGAGAGCACAAGCAGGGGGAGTGCCAGGCAAAGGGAGAGGAAGAAGCGGACTTCCGCTGAGCAGGGAGCCCCAGGTGGGGCTCGATCCAAGGACCCCGGGACCATGACCCGAGCCGAAGGCAGATGCTCAACTGACTGAGCCACCCAGGTGCCCCATGACTCAATTTAGACTTTGGTTCATTTGACCTAGAACTTTTCTGCTTATAAAGATCAAGTAGGAATTTAGTAGGCTGCCCATCTGTATCTCTTCTAGGAATACCATGATCGTCCAGCTAATGCTGCATGCAGGTCTCTGTGAGTCAGACTGTTCTGATGGCTGCTCATTCACGGTCTGTTATGGTTACCATACCCCCCGCTGGCTATTGAGTGCCACCACTTGGCCCCTGCTCCCCCAGGATGCAGTCACTTCCATTGTATTTAGGAAGCATTGCCTCCCACTGAAGGTCTGGCCTCCAGAGCAGAGCAATCACAGAACTCTTCAAAGATGCTGGGTCTCCTCTCACAAATTTATTTCTCACAGTCATGGTGAAAGGTGTGTCTTCTGGACCCTCCAAGGGTGGGTGAGTAGGTCTTAAATGACAAATCCACTCTAACATTCCAACCTCCCTAAGCCTTTGAATCCCTTCCTCTATATTAAATCAAGACGGGTCTGGTGCTTCAAGTTCATTTACTGTGGGCCCCTTATATGGTCCACATTTCAGCCAAGGAACTGAAACAAACTATAAGAGCTCTAACTCTCCCGAGTTGCAACATGAAATGCAGAATTATCTGTTTAGTGGGCCTGTATCTGTAAATTTGGCCAGATCCAACTTTGTTTCTTTTACTATTACCCACACACATTCCCTGGATTTCTGTCTGTATAAATTAGAAAAATCAAGTAGTGATTTGGAATATAGTGGGTCTCCTTGTGGGTCGTCCTCTGTACCTCTAGGGGCCTTCTGAGATTTACGTCCAGTTACGAATCTTGAAGCAAAGAGGAGTGGTGGGGTGGGTCCTGAGGAGAATCAGCCGTGTTTTTCAGGGCAGCTGCCTCAGGGGAGAGCTTTCCCGGTCCCTTGGGCAAAGCACTCAGTCTCCTCAGACAGGGGTGGAGCAGTTGTTTCTACTGGCAGAGAAGACTCATCAGTACTTAGGGTTCGATGTCTCCAGCTTCATCAGGGTCCCCAGTGTTCAGGGTTCTGTTCCTTCCCAATCAGTGCCCTCACTATAATAGTAGACATCCCCTGAGGTTGGGAACTCAATGTGCTTTGTAATTCAGCCACTCTCAGGATGAGATTCTGGCTTTGGTTTCAGCAGTTTCAGCTCTGTGGCTAAAGGAGATTGGGGGGGTGGTGCTGGGTGGCTCAGTCGTTAAGCGTCTGCCTTCAGCTCAGGTCATGATCCCAGGGTCCTGGGATCAAGCCCCACATCGGGCTCCCTGCTCGGCGGGAAGCCTGCCTCTCCCTCTCCCACTCCCCCTGCTTGTGTTCCTGCTCTTGCTGTGTTGTGTCTCTCTCTCTGTCAAATAAAAAATAAAATCTTTAAAAAAAAAAAAATAAAGGAGATAAGGGTCTCTTCAGGATAGACAGAGAAGTTTTCTGATCATTTATTCAGCACTTGAATTTGGAATTTGAATCCCTGAGCTTCTCTCTCCCTTTTCCCCACCTTATCTTAGGAACAACCAGCCGGTATCATTATATTCATTAGTTTGATGAATGTTGAAAGGTATTATGTACTTGGTGACCCTTGGTCCAGCTGGTGACCCAGCCAAGATGATACATGAAATTAACCATCACACCGGTAATGAATTATAAAAGATAAGCCATACCTCCAATTGTTGACTTCCCCTGATGGTAAACAGTTCTGTTCTTTGCTCCATTTTAGCGCTTCCGATTCACACCTCAAGTCAGTGATGTCTGACTTTGGCCTCCAAACACCTATGTGATACTTTGATAACGGCCACCTGATATGCCGAATCAGTGACCTGTTCCAGGCCTTCTCCTTCTGGACTTCTTTGCTTTCCTTGACATTGTTAACTGCTCTGATCTTAATTGCCTTTGTCTCTGTGACATTACTTTTGATTCTCATCGCTTTTCCCTGTCTGCTCCAAGCCCCGCTGTTGATTTTCCTTAGGTTCTGCTCTCAGCCCTCTTGATAGTCTCACCATGTGCTCATCTTCGGTGATCTTCTCCACTTTTGTTCTTTTTACTACAACCCATATGCGGTAGATCTAGGCATTCAGTAACGATTTGTAAATGATGACTCCCAAATAGGTCTCCATCACTCTGAACTGCAGACTCTTACCAACTGCCCGTATCCATTAGACTGACCAGAGGCACCCCAAACTTTGTATGTTGAAAACTCAACTCCGTGTATCTCTTGTTTCCCACACTGAGTCTCCAATCTACCCCCGCATTGTTCTCACTCCCCTCTTTGCCTTTCCCCGAGTCACCCAAGACAGACACTTGAGCATCATCTCAGAATCTTCCCTTTCCCTCACACACCATGGATTTAAATCAGAGTCTTGCCAGTGGTTACCTTCTATTTCTGAATCCACCCCTTCCTTTTCATTGTACCAGGACAAGCGCCAGTCATTGGAAGTCCAGGTTACTGTGAGAGGCTCCTAATTGGTCTCCCAGTGCGACATGTTCCCCTCAGGACTACCCTTGGACCGTTGCCAGAGGGATCTTTCATGGGCAGGTGTAATCGTGCTACTCCTGTGCTAAGACCCTCCATCCCTGTTATCTCCAGGATGAGTTCAGGTCCTTAGCTTGATTCATATGTCCTGCCCTCATCCCCTGCCATCCCCTTCCTTGCACTTCATTGATTGTTTACAGCATTTCTGCATGATACTCGTTTTGTCTTCTTGAATTTGTGTATGATATATTCAGTCCCTCCTGATTACCCTTTGTATTTATTTACCTGCCTAACTCCTGTTTAGCCTTTCTGTCTCCAGTGCAGTGTCATCTAGCAGATATTCCCCAGGTAAGGCCAAGCACCCTACCTCTAAGCTTCCTCTCTATCACTTTATATAAAATTATCTTTTTGTTTGTTTATTCATTTTTTTTTTAAAGATTTTATTTGAGAGAAAGAGCACAAGTAGGGTGGGGGAGAAGCAGACTCCCCACTGAGCAGGGGGCCCTACGGGACTCGATCCCAGGACCCTTAGATTATGACCTGAGCCGAAGGCAGACACTTAACCAACTGAGCCACCCAGGCACCCCTAAAATTATCTTTTTATAAGATTGCCTCTCCACATGCAGAAGCTGTGTCTTATTCTCTCTAGGTTTCCAGCACTTAGCACTATACCTAGAACATAGTTAAGTGTTCAGGAGATAGGAGGGGAACTGTTAAACTGAACCCCAGGTGGGAACTGTAAGCATTAGAGCAGAGACTGAGTGAAAATAAGGAGGCAGGTCCTTCTAGAACTTGGGACTTCAAAATCCAGGGAGTCCAGACATGGATTTGACAGTGATAGGGCTCAGGGGGAAGCTGTCTAACCAAGTTCTCAAGGGCGTGATACCCAGCAAGAACATAATGTTAGCTTATTAACTTACAGTGAGCATTATAAATGGGGACTAGAGTAGTTAAGTGGGTGGGGTTGGTAGTGCATTTTTATCCCTGTGCAAAGATAGACTGTCCTCACAAGATTGCCCAGCGAAAATGGGATCAGCTCAGTGGAAGCCAAGATAGTCTGAAACAACTTTCTCTCCATGGCAGTGATGTGGTTGGAAGTGGTGGGGTTCAGAGCCCACGGCCAAGAAAGAATTCTTGAGACATCTTTGGTGTAAGAGGGTGGTTTTATTAAAGCATGGGGACGAGACCGTTGGGCAGAAGAGCTGCACGTGGTTGTGAGGAATGGCTGATTATATAAACTTTGGAGTTGGGGGAGGTAAAGACCAAGGGAGGTTTCCAAAAAGGACTTTCATATGCTAAAGAAGACTCACAGGACCCTGGAGGCCTGGCTATTGTCAAGCTAAGGTTGTTTTCCCCTCTAGCAAAGCATGAGACAGTTGGGAGTTCCTGGAGGAAAGTTATACTCTGCCTATCTCAAGTATTTGTCAATGGGCTGCAGGTTATAAGGAATTTAAATTTTATCTACATTTCCTTCTGCTTGTGTTTCCCACATCAGTAGGAATATAACTGATGGATGCATTGGATGACTTAGGAGTCAGGGTGCACAAAAGTGAACACAAGTGTGGCCCAAAGTAAAACTGAGCGTTATTGCTGATCTCCATTGCTCCTGTTGGTATTCTCCCTACTATTTATAGCTGAAAATATAGTATTTTTTTCCTTTTGTTTCTTCTTTCTTGGCTCTCCCACTAGAGTGTGAATCTACACCAAGGCCCAGAAAAGTACCTAGAACACAGCAGGAATCCAGTAGGTGTCTGTTGAATGTATTTGTTGGTCACCATTAGCAAAGTGTTGCTATTTATTAAAGTTTATTAGTTTAAAGTTTTGAAATAGAGGAGCTTTCTGAATTTTTAAAATAAAAATTAAAACTTTCTAGAATTTTAAGGTATTAATGTACCTTCTAAAAGTGTGGAAGTTGAGCTCTGAAATTTGCAGTAGGTGCTGCCTTCCCATACGCATTGCCATGGCACGCCCCCTCCCCGCAAAGCCTGTAGGGGGGAACCCGCTGAGCAGCTGGTACCTGGGGAATGCAGCCAGAGTTTGTTTTGTACTTCACTCTCAGGGAACGTCTGGATTTACCCTTCATTTGTCATATCCCTGGTGAGCACAGTCACCTGCAGGGAGTCCCCGGGTGTGCGATCTCTCTTGAGGAGTTGTTTCTTAGTGCTCTGAACATCTGCTACACCAACCATCTCTCCTACCCCCTTGTCTTTCTGAACCTTGTCATTACCAGAAAATGCACCAACTCCCAAATCTCACCCTATTCGAGCACCACCTCCTTCTTAGAGTCTGACTGTGGTACTTTCTGGAACTCATTACTTCCGAAGCCTCCCCACTCTCTTACTTACATTAGTCACTTCGTGGCTGCTTCTCTCTCCCTCTCCAGCCTAGAGTCTCTGGTCCATTGTTAGAACCACTCCCTTGCAAATGCTGCTACTTTCCTTGCCCTTCTGTCCCTTCATTGTATGCAGCGAGGACTACCGCTTTGGGAAAACCCTACCATCTCTTTTCATCTACTCAGAGTTTTGTGGACCTTCACCCTCCTGATCCAGGTACCAAGCCTTTCCCCACTCCTGGCTTGGGCCCTACAGACTATGTGGCCGATGGCAGCAAGTACTGTGGGAAATTTCTGGACTAGGATCGTGCCTGTGCTCTATGTTCTAGAGTTGGCAGTGTGACCCATCATTTGTAATTTATTCTGGAGCATTCCCAGAGTTACTAAGAAAAGTGCTGTCATTGCTTTCAAGGGGCCTACCCATCGCTCACCTCCGACCTGTGGGTGAGATGGCCACAGAGCCGGGCCACACACAGCTTTGATTTGGCACCGTAATTTTTTCAACCTGTTCTGTTCTTTGATCTGTTAAGAATGTGGGTCTGCCTTTGATAATCAACACAGACCACACTGGCAAAGAATATAACGGAAATGTTTCACCAAACAACTTTTGTCAGGAGCCCAGTTAAGGGAAGTGATATTTGTACAGGATTGTTGAAGTGATACACAGTCCGTTTATTTCTGTAGCGGTTCCACATTTCGTCCTTGGTTAGGCTTTGTGCTTGGACACTTGCGCTTTGGCCCCTTACACAGTTGCTTTCTTTGAATTTGTTGTGGTGTCATGTTGTTAGCTTTTTTTTTTTTTTGAAGGGTGTCAGGAGAGCTTGCTTTATAAAACTCACTATTGGGGCGCCTGGGTGGCTCAGTTGTTAAACATCTGCCTTCGGCTCAGGTCATGATCCCAGGGTCCTGGGATCGAGCCCCGCATCAGGCTCCCTGCTCCGCAGGAAGCCTGCTTCCCCGCCCCCCCCCCCACTCCCTCTGCTTGTGTTCCCTCCCTCGCTGTGTCTCTCTCTGTCAAATAAATAAATAAAATATTAAAAAAAAAGAAAACTCACTATTTACTACTATAGGTTGTTCCTGGGGACACGCCCCTTGCATTACTCAGCATGCCCTACCTAATAATGTACATGAGAAATCTCTCCTGGACACTGGCCAGGAAAAGCTTTGTTTTAGCCAGTATATGGACCATATCTCCTGCATATCTGTGTTCTATTCTCCTACCCCCAATATCGGCCTTTTATTTTAACTTATATTTTTCCTGATTTCCGTATTTTATTCAATATTTATATTTATATGTATTTATAGTAAGCAACATCAACTCCTTCATATAAGTGGGCAGAGTTTAAGTAAATAAACGTAATGATGCCTCTTGTTTTCTGTCAGTGGATCATACTGTTTTATTTTCCAGTGCTCTGGTCCTGGTTAACTTAGCCTCTGTCTCTGGACTCTGCATGAACAATTGCTGAACGGTCTTTACTTACAGATTACTTTAGAACACCTTCCATTTCGAGAAAAATAGATAGATCTCACTGGGGTGGGCTGGGCAGCCTTTCTAGCCTCTCCTTCTAGCGCTGTTACACCATCACCGAAGCCAGCCAGCCCACTCGCATTACTGTCTACAACTGAGGAGGCTGACACTTCACCTGTGGCAGGTACAGTGAAAGGTGGTGGGAGTGGCCTCTGTCTGTACTCAAGGTGATTATTTTTAGATTTTATTTATTTGAGAGAGAGAGAGAGATAGCAGGAGCAGGGGACAGAGGGAGAAGCAGGCTCCCTCCTGAGCTGGGAGCCCAACGTGGGACTCGATCCCAGGACCCTGGAATCAGGACCTGAGCCAAAGGCAGACGCTTAACTGACGGGAGCCACCCAAGCGCCCCTGCATACAAGGTGCTTAGAGTCCATTTGGAGAGATAACAAATATGCATGAAATAAATGGGACCAACACTTTTGGACTCCTTACTGATGCAGCAGTTTTTCAGAGAAGGGAGGGGCTGTTGTCTATTTTGAGGGTACCTTTTAGAGCCCAGAAGCATCACGTTGCACAAATATTCCTAAGTGTTATTGCAACTGCTTATTTATTTGTCAGAGGCACGTGTGGAGCTGACCATAGGCCAGACGTTCCTTTAAGCTGCTTACAACCCTTAAGTGGGATATTAACTCATTTCACTCTTGTAATAACCCTGTGAACTAGACACTATTATTAGAACACATTTACAGTAGAAGAAACTGAGGGGCTCCTGGGTGGCTCAGTCCATTAAGCATCTGCCTTTGGCTCAGGTCATGATTCCAGGGTACTGGTATCGAGTCCCACGTTGGGCTCCCAGCTCAGCAGGGAGTCTGCTTCTCCCTCCCCCTTTGCCTCTCCCCCTATTCATGCTCTCTCTCTCTGTCTCAAATAAATAAAATCTTTTTAAAAATTAAAAAAAAAAAGAAGACAAAACTGAGGCACAAAGGGGTCTTTGCCCCAGGTTACACATCATTGCGATTTCACGTAGCCCTCTGGCTTCTACGGTGACAGACCACATAACCACGCTGGTAGGTTTTCAGGAAAAATTGTGATAGCTTGTTAAAAAATGTACCTTACAAGGGGGACAACTTCTGACATGTAAAACAGATAAGATCCAATAGAAAGTGTGACTAAATGAAGTCTAAGAGTCCTGTAGGAACCTGCAAGTAGACAGATGGTACACCTACCCCCTCCCTCTGAAACAAGCTCACAGGCCTTAATAACAGTCCTTTTCATGGACCCTTTACAGCAGTGAGTGGACATCGTTCGATCTGCTGGTTTCATTAGATGTGTTTCCTTTTAATTGGGAGTGAAATCAGAGTCAGTATTGTTGTGGGCACCGCAGAGGTGGGATGGGCCCCCTCCCGTCCCCACAGTATCTGGTTCAGGTGTGGGAACAAAGATTTCACATATGTATGCACCCAGAGGGTATGAAGAGGTTTGCTCAGCCTGTCATGATGCTCTCTGAGAAGAGCAGGGCAGGCTTCCCAGGCAGGTTCAAAAGTGGCTTCAAAGAGCAGGGAAAGGGGACTGGCTTTCCTTTTACCGTGATGAGATGGTGGGGCTGGGGCATGGGCTCCCATCGTGCTGCTGAGTGGTGGTTGGTTGTAACCTCCTGCCTGATCCACAGGAGGAATCACCTGGACTTTCTTATCACCCTGCCTAGGGACAGGAGAGTGGGACAGCTTGGAAGCTGTCAGCAAACTTCAGACTCTTTATTACAAATATATTTTTAAGTGCTTATCATTAGGTACATTATGGGGCAGAAATGTTGTCCATGGACTGAAGTAAATACTGTGTCACATTAATATTGCAAATGGGAGGTTCTGCAAATTCCAATGTCAAGAATGTTTTTGGAACCGTCATACAAGGCCATGTCCTGTGTATCTTTTAAAAACATTGAAAATATTTAACATGTCTTATATGTTTGGGTTAACCCTGATGCTGAAATATTTGGTATTCCCTTGATCATTAATAGGCAAATAAGCTTTTTTTTTTAAAGTCTTATTTTTATGGCATTAAGGATTTTTAAGTTTTATGACATTCTTTTTGTACTTTATTAAGCAGATGCTTAATTTTCTTATTTTTAAATTTAATAAATGGAACTCTTGTTTTATTGTGCATATCTTGGGTTTTAGGTTCTGGGCTAACTGTTGGGAGGCGGCAAATGTGAATAAAATTCAGACTTTTAGATGCCGAAGGCTTGGGAGAGACTGGGAAACAATTATCAAGAGATGTGTTATAAGTAAACAGAAAACAACATCTTTACCTTTAAGATTTGTGGTTTACTGCATATCTTTAACTTTAAGACAGTTTGTCACATTTGAATATCTCTGACACTGGGATATGCCTTACAATTGTTGGTGAGTTAGAACCAGCATTTTTAGTTGCCGATGGCACATAAAATAATGTGTCTTAACCATCAATGGCATCTTAGAATTGATGAAATATGCTAATTTTTATAACTTTATGTCTTTTCAACATAATTTCATTTAAACTTCAGAAAAAAGGGGCACCTGGGTGGCTCAGTCAGTTAAGCGTCTGCCTTCGGCTCAGGTCATGATCCTAGGATCCTGGGGTCGAGCCCCACATCAGACTCCCTGCTCAGTGGGGAGTCTGCTTCTCCCTCACCCTCTGCCCCCCTGCTCATGCTCTCTTACTCTCTCTACCTCAAATAAATAAATAAAATCTTTAAAAAAAAAAAAGTAGGCGTTGGCCCAGTTTGAGCGAGTGGGTTGGTAGAGATGGCATTCCAGACAAAGAGAAGAGCGTGCACAAAGCATGTTGTTGTTATGGAGTGTATTGTGTTGGAGAAAGGATTAGGAGTTCGGTGTGGCAGAGATGTTGGAGCTGGGGCGAGATGGGGAGACGGATAAACTGGCAGAATGGTAACCTGGAGCCAGCCTTGGAAGACTTGATGTGGCAGGCAGGGGAGTTGAGCTATATTGATGTACCCCTGTAGCCTCGTAAAGCAGCCGGCCCCTGTTCACATCAGCGAGGGGGTGGGCAGCATTGACATAGTTAACAGAAGATTGTAGGTAATGCAGTGTGTCAAATAAAATCAGTAGTACAGAGCTCTCCCAAATGGAAGGAGCTAGCTGGATGCTGTGGAATTAACTGGAAGGAAGAACTTCACTGAATGGGGCTGTTCCTTCTGCCCCAGTTGAGAGTGGAGTTGCGGTTTGGTGGCCTATTCTGGAAGCCTGTTTCTGGACTACCTCTACGACTGCTGGTGAAAAATAGAGAATGGCTTTCATAGGGCAGGCAGTTTTCATCTAGCTGGATGGAAATTTGGGGGGAAGCATGCAGGAAGTGTTGTTTCTAAGCTGTGTTTGGCTTTCTCCTAAGGGTCATTTATTCTGAAATTTATTCCTAAATTAAGAGCTATTTATTCTTACTTTCCTCTAAAATATAACATCTGGTAGAGGAAGATTTTATCACAGAATTTTTTAAAAATAGGTTTTTGGTTTGTGTTTTTGTTGTTCTTTTTTTTAAAGATTTTATTTATTTGTCGGAGAGAGAGAGCACACAAGCAGGGGGAGCTGCAGGCAGAGGGAGAAGCAGGCTCCCCGCTGAGCAGAGAGCCCCATGCAGGACTTGATCCCCAAACCCTAGGATCATGACCTGAGCCCAAGGCAGACGCTTAATCACCTGAGCCACCCGGGCGTCCCTTGGTTTGTGTTTTTTTTTCAAGCTTGGGAATTTGATCCATTATAGGAGATATTTGTTCAGTTTGGGTCTCCAAATAAAAGAGGCACAGAAAATTTGTTCTTCAGAGAGCCACTGACATAGAGAGTTAGAAGACCAATGAGGAAAAGTTAATGGAACCAGAATTAAACAGTATAGAGAACTGCTAATTTTTCTGTTCCTTCCAGCTAATTGTAACATTCATTATACCATCTGCAGCCCCTGAATGTATTGTTTTATGCAGAATTTTGCATTGTTAAGCTAGTGGAAGGGACTAGTCTATTAAAAACATTTTCTAATTTCATTTCACTTCTAATAAAAATTGAATACTGCTGTATTGGCATCGTTCAAAGTTAAAAATGAGAGTACATGGTAGAAAATCTCTCCAGAGTCCTGCTGAGGAGGCTAACGTTAGTTTCCTGTGTATCATTCCAGAGATATTTTATTGAGACATGAGCAAACCTGTAAGTTGACAGCATCCCATACACGTTCAGCAGCTTGCTCTTTTTTTAAGCAGTGGTTTTATTGAGATATAATTCACCTACTATAGAATTCACCCCTTTAAAGTGTAAAAATTCAGTGGTTTTTAGTATATTCACATAGTGTGGCCATCATTACTACCTAGTTTTAGAACACTGCCATTACCCCATAAAGAAATCCAGTACTCTGGGCACCTGAATGGCTCAGTGGGTTTAGCATCTGCTTTAAGCTCAGGTCATGATGCCAGGGACCTGGACCTGCTTAGCGGGGAGTCTGCTTCTCCCTCTCCCTCAGCCCCTCCCCCTGCTTGTGTGCATGTGCGCTCTCTCACTCTCGTTCTCTTTCTCTCTCTCTCGCTTGCTCCCTTTTTCTCAAATAAATAAAATCTTAAAAAAAAAAATCCCGTACTCTTTAGTGATCACTCCCCATTCCTCTCTACCTGCAACCCGCACTAATCTTTTGTTTGTTTCTGTGGGTTTGCCTATTCTGGAAATTTCTTGTAAGTGGAATTGCTGATATGGGACCTTTTGCATCTAGTTTTCCTTAGGATTATGTTTTCCAGGTACATCCGTGATGTAGCATGTATCGATATTTCAGTTCTTTTTATGGCTGAAAAATATTCCATTGTATGGATATACCTTACTTTGTTTACCTGTTTACCAGCTGATGGGCATGTTTTCAGTTTTCTTGGATGTATACTTAGTAGAATTGCTAAGTCATATAGTAACTCTGTGTTTAATCATTTGAGCAACTGCCAAACTGTTTTCCAAGGCCCACACCATTTTACATTCCCACCAGCAACATAGAGTTTAAATTTCGCCTCATCCTCACCAATACTTGTTAATATCTTTTTGATGATCATTATCCTAGTAGGTGTGAAGTGGCATCTCATGTGGTTTTCATTTACATCTCTCTGATAGTAAGTGATGTTGCAGCATCTTTCTGTTTACTTATGGGTTATTTGTTATCTTTTTTGGAGAAATATCTATTCCAGTCCTTGCTCATTTTTTAATTGGTTTGTCTTTTTATTGTTGAGTTTAAATCTTCTTTGTATATTTTGGATACAAGCCCCTTATCAGATATAAATTTGCAAATATTTTATCTCTTTCTGTAGTTGACTTTCTTGATGGTATCCTTTGAAGCGCAAAAGTTTTAATTTTGATTCAAGTCCAGTTTACCTAGTTTTTCTCTTACTGCTTGTGCTTTTGGTGTCGTATCTTAGAAACCATTGCCTGTGGGGCGCCTGGGTGGCTCAGATGGTTAAGCATCTCTCTTTGGCTCAGGTCATGATCTCCAGGTCATGGGATCGAGCCCCATGTCTGGCTCCCAGCTCAGTGGGGAGTCCGCTGCTCCCCCTGCTTGTGCGCGCTCTTTCTCTCTCAAATGAATAAATAAAATTAAAAAAAAAAAAAAAGAACCATTGCCTAATACAATATCACAAAGATTTACTATGTTGTTGTTTTTTTTTAAGATTTTATTTATTTATTTTGACAGAGAGAGACAGCAAGAGAGGGAACACAAGCCGGAGGTGGGGGGTGGGAAAGGGAGAGGCAGGCTTCCTGTGGAACAGGGAGTCCGATGTGGGGCTCGATCCCAGGACCCTGGGATCATTACCTGAGCCGAAGGCAGACACTTAACGACTGAGCCACCCAGGCACCCCGATTTACTATGTTTTAAGAGTTCTATAGTTTTAGTTCTCACATTTAAGTCTGTGATCCATTTTGAGTTAATTTTTGTATATGGTGTGTCTATGTTTTGGTTTTTTCATTTAATAATATGTCTCGGAGATCATTTCATATCAACACTAAGGAACTTCCTCATTCTTTCTTATGATACCACGGTATTCCCTTTTATAGATATACCAAATTTATTTAAACAGTCCACCCATACATAAACATTTGGATTTGGAAATTATTTGAAATATCAAATGGCTCGAAAAGTTATTTCATATCAGCCTCCTCAAAATGGTAGTTTCAACCATTTGACAGACTTTATTGTTTTAAGCATTTCTTGCCATCTAGAGAAGCCTTTGAGTAGATGCCAGTCCTCTGGGGAGTAAGACTCCAAAGAATGGTTTCAGGAGATTTCATTCCATTAAATGTTTATAATAAGTCAGGAGGCAGAATATTTAGTTATCTGAAAATATTCGGAAAAATACTTTTGGAGGAATAAGGTGCTCAAAAATTTTGTTGTACATTTTTAACTATATTTGGTTGCAGATGACTTCATAGCATGTGTCATCCTTTTGCTTTTTTGCAGTATGGTTGTGTCTCACGTCTATAAATCTAAGTGAGTAATAATCTGAACTTTGGGCAGTTCAGCCAGGCACTCCATAGGCTATAGAATGTCTGGAGACTATGAAATGTGGGTTTCTTTTTTAAAGAAAGTAAGCTTGGGGGGAAATCTTGGAATACACCAACACTTGACTAATCTGCAGAGGCTTATCTGTCTGCTTGAAAGTAAGCAAAAAAAAGGGGGGGGCGATGGACAGCTAAGATTAATATGACAAAGTCTGTTCCTTCAAGTTCTTGAGCTTTACTCATAACACAGTTCTTCATAAAGAAACAATTTCCTCTTATACACTGATCAAACTAGCATGATGTCATAAAAAGAACAAAGGAGTTGTTCAAATCCTTTTTCTGTTCTTGATAATATGGATCAGTTGCTTACCCTCTCTGGGCCAGAGTTCTTTTATCTGTAAAATGAACTCTGAACTAGGTGAGTTTTTCCAAGCCTATAAATAGGTCAGAGCAATTAATTAGGAGGTACAGGAGGGGCCACTGAAGGCAAGCTGCCGTTAGCTGATGACTTGATTGGAATGGAGCAGATAGTAAATAATTAAAAGCATTTACCAAAGTTCGAAAATAATCATGCTGGGGACATCTAGATGGGGGCAAATAGCCCTGCATATCCAAGTGGACCCAGAAACATCACTAAATTATATTATGTTCCTGATGTTCATACAAGTCCTATTACCAAATAGCAAAAAAACCAGTTAAATGAAATATTACATTCTTTTTTTTCCCATTTTTATTTTGATGTAATTTCAGACAGACAAGAAAAAAGTGCAAAAGAATGCAAAGAATACCATTTACCCTTCAGCTGGGTTTCTCAAATGTTAACATTTTATTACATTTTCTTAATCCCTCTCCCTCATGTGTGTGTTTCTCAACTATATGAAAGCAGAAATGCCAGTCCTTTATCCTTAAATACTTTGTGTGTGTGTGACCATTATCGTTCAGTACTTTATTATTTATTTGTTTATTTATAGATTTATTTATCCATTTTAGAGAGAGAGAGCACAAACGTGAGGAGCAGGGAGAGGGAGAGAGAATCTCGAGCAGACTCCACACCCAGCATGGAGCCCAATGTGGGGCTCGATCCCACAACCCTGAGATCATGACCTGAGCTGAAACTGAGAGTCGGACGCTTAACCGACTGTGCCACCCAGGTGCCCCTATCCTTAAGTAATTTAATGTTTCCTGAAGACTAAGGGCATTATCTTACATAACCACAATGTAATTATGAAAATCAGGAAATTAATATTGATACAGTACAGTTCCCTGATATATTGGTGTTATTCAGATGTTGCCAGTTGTCCCAATAATGTCCATTATAGTAGAGAATCATGAGTTTCTTTGAGTTGTCGGATCCCTTCTGTCACCTCAGTCTGCCTGAGTCTTTTTTTCTTGCATTTACATTAACATTTTTGAAGAGTACAGGCCAATTGTATAGCAGGATGCCCCTCCATCGCATTTGTCTGATGATTCCGGTTATGCATGTTTGGCGTTCTGTTCTCAGTGCATGATGCAGGGAGGCATGTCTTACCAATTTTTTCCATTACTAATGATGTCACCTTTGATCCCTAGTTAAGATGGTGTCTGCCGTATTTTTGCACTGTAAAGTAACTATTTTTTCCCTTTGTGTTTAATAACTATCTTGTGGAGGAATACTTTGAAAGTGTGTAAGTATTGTTTTTCTGCAAACCTTCACTCTATTATCTTTTTATGAAGACAGAAAAAAGATAATACATTTTAGCAATATTTCCATCAAAATGCTTGTGGTGTTACAAAACAACTTCAAGGAGGGGCGCCTGGGTGGCTCAGTCAGTTAAGCATCAGGTCATGATCGGCCCAGGTCATGATCCTGGGGTCCTGGGATCGAGCCCCGCATTGGACTCCCTGCTCAGCGGGGAGTCTGCTTCTCCTTCTCGCTCTGCCCCTCTCCCCGCTTGTGCTCTCTCTCACTTTCTCTCAAATAAATAAAAATCTGTAAAAACAAAACAAAACCACTTCAAGGAGTTTGTGGCAGCCATAGGACAATTATAGCCATGCAGAATTCTAAATTCTTTCAAAGAAATTAGATATATACACTACTTAGTTTTTTAAAAATATTCCTCACATACCTAAAGTCAATTTGTAGGCTTATAAATGTACAAATAATTTGGTCTGTTAGTAGCATTGTTACTTTTGAAAGATTTAGAAATGAGTCACACCTAGGAGTTTTTGTTTTTTCCAGGGTTGGGGGTAGAATGAAACAAACAAAAATCCTTTGAGGGGATGTGCCTCTTCCTTCCCTCCTTTTTCTGTTCCTTTCACATCTCCACCAAAAAGTGGATGCCTCTTCCTTCCCTCCTTTTTCTGTTTCTTTCACATCTCCACCAAAAAGTCCACTTTTACTATGTTGCCCTTCTTAAATACACTTGGTGGTGCCCACTTCCCACGGGATCAAGTTCCAACTTCTCAGTGTGCTTTTTCAACTTGAAGGCTTTCGTCTATTCCAGCCAAATTAACCTACACAGTTCATTTGTAAACATCATCTCCTTTTTCTCTCTCTGCAAAATGCCCTTCCTATCCATCTATCTTTTTTTAATTTTTTTATTGTTATGTTAATCACCATACATTACATCATTAGTTTTAGATGTAGTGTTCCATGATTCATTGTTTGTGCATCACACCCAGTGCTCCATGCAGAACGTGCCCTCTTTAATACCCATCACCAGGCTAACCC
>NC_138374.1:86306511-86329784 GCF_054177405.1 Leptonychotes weddellii
CCACCAACAGTGTAGGAGGGTTCCCCTTTCTCCGCATCCCCACCAACATCTGTCATTTCTTGATTTGTTAATTTTAGCCATTCTGACTGGTGTGAGGTGGTATCTCATTGAGGTTTTGATTTGGATTTCCCTGATGTCGAGCGATGTTGGGCACTTTTTCATGTGTCTTTTGGCCATTTGGATGTCTTCTTTGTCTATCCATCTATCTTGGTTCTTCTCAAACTTCCAGCTGAACTTCAAGTGCATTCTCCATGAAACATCCCTGACCTCTCCATTTTTCAAACTTCAACTTTAAATAACCACAGATAGTCTATTTGCTACTTTAAGGAGAGGCCTCTATAGGAACTTTTTAGGGAAGATGAAGTGAAATAAACAAGTCAAGTACAGACCTGGTAGCCTGTGATCCCTGTTTGGAGGACCATTTTCCTGTGTCCTGCCTTGTGCCCGACCCCACAGATTGCTGGCGCTCGGTGTCTCTTGTACACGTTCATACGGATGTGTATGTTCGTGCAGAGTATCCAACGAGACTGCATCCCCCACAGAACTAGCTAGCCCTTCATTTGCTATTCAGGAAATTAGTTGTTTGATTGATACTAATCTTTTTTATCTTTTTTGTTATTTTATTCTAACAAAGCCAGCATCTCAACAGGATTGGGGGAGTGGCAAATGTTTTCAATTCTCTCTCATATTTTATTTTCTGTCCAAGGGTGAGCATTTACGCTTTGAACTCTTTCTGGCAGTGCTAAGTTGGTGCTGATTAATCTTGTTGACTGAGGTTAAGCATCCATTTAAGGGCAAGTTGGTTTCTTTAATTTACTTTAGGGGAAAAAATGCTTATATGTTTGATTAACAATAATTTCACATTATAGGTATCCTAAAAATTCAGCTGTTATCAGTTTGTTTACTCCTGACATGTTCTTTGAGGGCTTTGTGACCACCAGGAAGTATCCTGTGTGTTGGGCACACGAAGGCCAAGTAAGAGGTAACTCCACCCCTCAAGGATTCTTGAGTCTAGGAGGGGTGCTCCAGATCATTGCTGTACTAGTACCGAAAAGATTTTGCCTCTCACTTGATGGTGTGGCTTCAGTAATCGGCAGTCAGAGAGAGATATACAGGAAATACTGAGTAGCAGGGCAGAAGAGGTGGTCAGATCAGGGAGGAGTTTACTAAAGTCACATTTGGGTGGAGTCTTGAGATTCTGTACGATTTTAGACATGGGCCTTGTTCCAAGCTCACAGTGCATCTACGCGCCATGTGCCCGAAGCTGGGCCATCTGCACGGCCTGTTGAGGGAAGTGAGAGCAAGCTGATACAGCTCACCAGGAACAGCCCTCGCCAACATAAAGCCAAAAAGGGCCGTGTTACTTTGAGAAGTCTAGTGTGCCATGCCGAGGACTGTGGGCTTGGCGACGTAATGGGGCAGCTTTGAAACTGGGTTTTAAATTTTAAAAATTGGCATGGATAAATTTGCATTTTAATTAAGAATCTGCCCAAAGGATAACCAGGGATTAGACAACAGCTGTGAGAGTACCTGTAGCTCTAAAAAGGATTTGGTATTTCCTTCCCCATTGGATTCACTTCCCCTGTGTGGTTAAACTATGGTTAGTCTGTTTGTCCAGCTTTCGATTGCGGTGGGAGCAGACTGTGGTCTTACACCTCCGTAGTAAACTTTGAAAAACCAAGCAGAACAGTAGTTTTCAAGCTCTCTTCAGTAGATTCCTGGGGAATTCTGGCACCTGTGACTTAGAGCTTTCAAATGTTTGATGTGCATTTCTTTTTTTTCCCTAAAGTTTATTTTTTAACAATTATTAAGATAATAACGAAGAACAACATACATAGATATGAAGTCAGAGGCATAATTTGGGGACCTTGAGACCACTGCCATGTTAATTCCGGCAGCTAATGCATTCTCCAGGATAAAGCAGATTATTGTAATTTCTGTGTATACATTTCTGTGTATACTCGTGTGTGATTAAGATGGTAGTAGCGCACTGCCCCAGTCTTTTAAGAAACTCACGTCTGTGTGTGTGCACTAATGTGGTTTTACAAGGGAACATACCGGTACCTACACTCAACCAAATGCCACGCAAGGCTTGGCTCATAGGCTTCAGGTGCACGTGGAGCCGCTAGCTCAGTGGTTACAAGTGTAGAATCACCTGAGGGCTTTTTAAAAATCCTGATGCCCAGGCCACACCTCACACCAATTAAGCAGAGTTCCGGGGGCTAGAGTTGGGACTCAGACATCAATATTTGCCTTTAATAGACTATTTTTCACAGCAAAATTGAGAGAAAGGTTATATATCCATATGCCATATACCCATATTCTCCCAGGCATGTGTAACCTCCCTCATTATCAACCTCCCTACCAGAGTGGTACATTTGTTACAGTCGATGAACCTGCACTGATAGATCATAACCACCTGTAGTCCGTGATTTACATTAGGGTTCACTCTAATGTTGTACATTCTGTGGGTATGCATCCATCATTACCATGCGGAGTATTTGAGTAGTTTCAGTAGGCATCAGTATTTCTTAAAGCTCTCTAGGTGATTCCAATGTGCAACCAAGGTCAAGAACCACTGTGCTGTATTGGAGTTCTGGGCCTTATTTATTACTGTGAGTTTTGAGTACTTCTTATCTGACTTGTATGTGAAAACTACCTCTGTCTTCTTTCCCCATGAGAACCCGTATTTTATTTGAATAAAAGATTCAGTTAAAGCTTGATAATCAGCATAGTGAAAAGAGCTGGGCTTTGGGGTCAGAATGTCCTAGATTCACTTTTGGGTCCACATTTGCCGGATAAGTGATTCGGGCAAGTTTCTTAGCCTCTCTGAGCTTCTGCCCAGTAGATAACACCCAACAGTGTTGTGGAAAAATAAGAAATGTTCCCTGGTTCAGTAATGCTTTACCCATAATGACCACTCAGTAAGTGGTGGTTTTCCCATTGCACCCTTTTTGCCTTATTTTGGAGGTGAGGAATACCCTTCTTATCATTGACCATAGGCATATTCTTTTCCAATCACATGGTCTGTTGTTGGCTCTAATATTTTGTATTGTTTTTTTCTGATGTGGATTAAATTGTGGTTCAAGTATCTTCTAACATACTGTAGACCTTCTGATAAGATTTGAGAGCTCAGAAAGATAGATTTAAGTACAGTGGTCTTTTGCTTCAATGAAATTTGTAAGCCATTTCAGCATGTGAGAAGTATGAACTATGTGAGAGTGTTATTTTTTAATCTATAAGATGTGCCCCACAGAGGTCTCAACATGTTCTTTACGCTGAGCATTTTTAGTCCACTGGAATCTTTCAGAAGTAAAATGATCTGATTTTTTACTTTCATCTGTTTGCTAAGAACTGAGAAATGCTAGGACACCTGGTGTAGATGACATAGTTCAGGTTGGCTACAACCATGGCATTTGTGTTGACTGCTTGACCGTTTGCACATTTTGGCCTTTTTAAAATTAATTAATTGATTAATTTTTATTTTTAAAAAGATTTTATTTATTTATTTGAGAGAGAGAGTGCACGAGAGGAGGTAGGGTCAAAGGAAGAAGCAGACTCCCGACTGAGTGGGGAGCCCGATGCAGGACTCGATCTTGGGACTCCAGGATCATGACCTGAGCCGAAGGCAGTCGCTTAACCAACTGAGCCACCCAGGAGCCCCATTTTAGCCTGTGTAAAGTCTGCGCTAGCACCACGCGCATCGGGGGGGTCAGGCACCGTGCCTCTCTCACCACACTGTAGAAATTTGTTTGTCTCCATGAGACGGTCAGTCCATTAAGGGCAGAGGCTGAGTCTCAGTGTGGTTTGAAAGAATGAATTGTTGATTGAAAAAAAGAAAAGCGGTAGCAGGAAAGAAAGATGAACAGTACATACATAGAGGAGGGCAAAGAAGAAATACCAGGGCTTTAAGGAGTCAAATGATCAGTTAATGACTGGCCTGATTCAGGACCTTTTGAATGTCTCTCATTTGAGAAACAGAAAGACCTTTGTTGGTGCAAAAAAGGTTAAAGATAGAGATGTGGCCGGCTGGACGCTGATCGTGAGTGGAAGGAATTGACTCTGAGAGGAGTTTAGTAATGCTGTGTCTTAGTGGAAGTACACAGACTTCTCTTTTACTATTATTTTTTTTCAAGATAAAGCGTTTTTTTTTAGACTTCTCTTTTATTATTCTTTTTCAAGATAAAGGGTTTTTTTTTTTAATTTTAATTCCAGTGTACTTAACATCCTGTGTTATATTAGTTTCAGGTGTACAATATAGTGATTCAACAATTCCATATATTACTCAGTGCTCATCATGATAAGTGGACTCTTAATCCCCTTCACCTATTTCCTCCATCCCCCCACCCACCCGCCCCTCTGGTGACCATCAGTTTGTTCTCTATAGTTAACAGTCTGTTTCTTGGTTTGTCTCTCTCTTTTTTTCCCCTTCGTTAGTTTGTTTTGTTTCTTAAATTCCACATATGAGTGAAATCATAGGGTATTTGTTGAAAATAAATTTCTCACTGGCTTATTTCACTTAGCATTATACTCTCTAGATCTATTCATGTTGTTACAAATGGCAAGATTTCATTTTTTATGGCCAAATAATATTCCATTGTATTATATATACTACATCTTCTTTATCCATTCATCTATTGATGGATACTTAGGTTGCTTCCATAATTTGGCTATTGTAAATAAAGCTGCAGTAAACATAGGGGTGCGTGTATCCCTTTGAATTGGTGTTTTTATATTTTTGGGGTAAATACCCAGTAATGGAGTTACTGGAATATATGGTAGTTTAATTTTTAATTTTTTTGAGTAACCTCCATACTGTTTTCCACAGTGGCTGCACCAGTTTGCATTCCCACCAACAGTGCACAGGGCTTCCTATTTGTCTACATCCTCACCAACACTTGTTTCTTGTGTTTTTTATTTTAGCTGTTCTGACAGGTGTGAGGTGATATCTCATTGTAGTTTTGATTTGCGTTTACCTGATGGTGAGTGATGTGGAGCATCTTTTCATGTGTCTGTTGGCCATCTGATGTCTTCTTTGAAGAGATGTCTGTTCATGTCTTCTGCCCATTTTTAATTGGATTGTTTGTGGGGTTTTTTGGTGTTGAGTTGTTACAGTTCTTTATATATTTTGGACACTGACCCTTTATCAGATATGTCATTTGCAAATGACAGTCAATAGGTTGTCTTTTAGTTTTGTTGGTTGTTTCCTTTGCTGTGCAAAAGCTTTTTGTTTTGATGTACTTCCAATAGTTTATTTTGCTTTGTTCTCCATGCCTCAGGAGACATATCTAGAAGAATGTTGTTACAGCTGATGTCAGAGAAATTACTGCCTGGGTTCTCTTCTAGGATTTTTAGGGTTTCAGGTCTTACATTTAGGTCTTTAATCCATTTTGAGTTTATTTTTGGGTGTGGTGTGAGAAAGTGGTCCAGTTTCATTCTCTTGCATGCCGCTTACCTAGTTTTCCCAACACTATTTGTTGAAGAGACTGTCTTTTTCCCCACTGCATATCCTTGCCTCCTTTGTTGCAGATTAACTGACCATGTGATTGTGGGGCTTTTTTCTGAGTTCTCTATTCTGTTCCATCGATCTGTGTGTCTGTTTTTTTGTCACTACCATACTGGTTTGATCACTACAGCTTTGTAATATAACTTGGAGTTTAGAAGTGTGATGCCTCCAGTTCTGTTTTTCTTTTTCAAGATTTTCCTATCTATTCTGGGTCTTAAAGTAGTACATGCACCTTTCTTATTGAACATTTCAAAAGATGAGTCTCCTTTGGGACTCTCTCATCTAGATTGGAAGAAGACTCTTGAAACCTATCTAAACTTCCTCCAAGATAGTTGTCAGCATCCTAACTAGGCCCTGAGTAATTTCTGCAAACAGTGTTTGGGGCATTATCCTAAGGGCATTTGTTGTGAAGCAAGTATATTTTTTTATGGCTGAGCTTATCTGAGTTTAGTTGGTATGTTTTATTTTTCTTTCTTTCTTTCCTTCCTTCCTTTGTTCCAACTTTCAAACAAATGTTTGTTGAACACATTGACAAAAGGCATTTGTGAGGTAATGAGAATATGATGATGAACAAGGTGGACACAGTCCCTAGTCTCTCCTGGTTACAGACAGACGGTCATTCCAGCAGACTGTAAGGGGGGGCCTTCACAGGGCCAAGCCGGGCAGGGCAGGATGTGGGGGTGGGGGTGGGGGAAGCACAGGGTGGGGAGTTTGGGCAAAGGCCGTGAGGAAGTCACTTTTAGATTGAGGCCCGGAGCATAACTGCAGACAGAGTGTAGAGGAGTATGTTCATGACAAGTGAAAAGCTTAATTAATTAATTTTTTAAAGATTTTATTTATTTATTCATCAGAGACAGAGGCAGAGGGAGAAGCAGGCTCCCCGCTTAGCAGGGAGCCCAATGTGGGACTCAATCCCAGGACCCTGGGATCATGACCCTAGCTGAAGGCAGACCTCAACCATCTGAGCCACCCAGGCGCCCACTTAATTTATTTTTTTTAAAGATTTTATTTATTTATTTGAGAGAGAGAGAGAGAGAGAGCATGCACAAGCAGGGGGAGGGGCAGAGGAAGAGGGAGAAGCAGACTCCCTGCTGAGCAGGGAGCCTGATGCAGGACTAGATCCCAGGACCCTGGGACCGTGACTGAACCAAAGGCAGACGCTTAATGAACTGAGCCACCCAGGTGCCCCAAAAAGCTCCATTTATTAATATTTAGGGTTCATTGAATAGTGTATGTTTTTAATAGTCTCACTTACTTTGTGCTATCCAGCTGAGAGAGGTCCAAAATAGAGAGCCTGATTCATAGAAGAAAGGAGCCCACTTCGGTGGCAGAGTGGCCCTGTTCTGAGGATGGGAGGCCTCTGGCCCAGCATCTGTATGGTTTCCACTGACACACATCATCCGTTGGCTGTACTTTATCCAGCCTGATTGTAGGAGTCACAGTTGATACTGTGAAGGAATCCTGTGCTGAATGCTTTCTCTGGAACATTCTGGAATTTAAAAAGCAAGTCTCTTATCAGCTTACTGATGTCTTCCTTTCTTTAAAAACACAATTTTTATTATGAAAAATAAAATATATACAAAGGAGTGTGTGTGTGTACAGTTTACAGAGCTAATGTTAAAACGAGCTCCCATGCCCTCACGACCTACCCTAGGAAATCAAATGTTACCAAGAGTGGGTGCCTTTTTCATCTTGCCGCCTCCACCCTCTTCCACTAACACCCACCATCTGAATCGTGTTCCGTGTTCTTTTGTTTTTCTCTTTTAGTATGTTTTAAAAGGTCATATTTAGGCTTGTGTTAGGAGATATTATGATATCAGATTAACACTGTGTACCAACAGCCAACAAGAGATAGGCTAGAAAGCTATTTAAATAAATTGCTTGATTGTACTCTTTTAGGCAGGAGAATATACTGGTAACATCAAAGTGTTTCAAAAAAAATTTCAAAACAAAAGCCTTCTTTCAATTTCAAGGAAAAACGTAGCGGGGGTTGTTGAAAGGGTGAGGTTTTTACAAACCGGGTACTGTAGACAGACCAGCAGTGATATGACAAGGAACTGCATCCATCGTTAAGTTTTGGGGCCCCTGTCTAGGCCTTGAAAGTGTTTATTCATTCATAATAATGCTATTCCAGTGTATTTCAAATGATTTTATGGTATGAGAGTTTGAATTTACTTGGCGTAAGACCATTGGGCATGTTAATTAGGAGGCATTATTGACATTGCATTACTTCAGTAATTCAAAATACTGAAATAGGACATGTCAGGGTGCCAGCCTGGGTGGCTCAGTGGGTTAAGCGTCTGCCTTCAGCTCAGGTCATGATCCCTAGTTCCTGGGATCAAGCCCCACGTCGGGCTCCCTACTCGGTAGGGAGCCTGCTTCTCCCTCTCCCTCTTCCTGCCGCTCCCCCTGCTTATGCTCTCTCTCTATCCCCCTCTGTAAAAAAAAAAAAAAAAATTCTTAAAAAAATAATTTAAAAAAAAAGAAATCGATCATGTCAAGAAATAGACTCTTGGCCAAACTATTCTTGAATTTGCTTTTTTCTTTGTGATTGCAATGGATGTTGTTTTGTTGCTTTGTTTTTTTCCTAAGCTGTTGTGGTTCTCCATCCAAAAAAGAAGAATATCAAATTTTGGGTATCATATTTGATTACTGTAGAATGACCCCTGGTGAGTTGATTCTACAAACTTTTTGATTCCTCGTCAAATGATTTTTCAGGCTTTTCATTTGAATTGATCTACAAGAAGGGTTGTCCTCGTTCCATTTCTTGCCCTTTGAATGCGAGTGTAACTTAGCAGGATTCCTTCCCCCAGGAAGAAAGTAAGCTCAGCGCCTGTTAAACCATTTTGAAATTTACATGTAAGTTAATATATAATTCAGAATCCAAAGTTGGCAGGATATAAAAAACGTTTATATGTCACTTACTCTTTTTATTTCATTTCATTTCACTTCTGTGTTTTTATTCCTGAGGCAGTTGGTTTTTCCAGGATTCAACAGGAGACTTTTCCCCATCTGAATTTTGAATTAAAGCTTTAATAATTCTCACAGAAATATTTGCCACTAACCTAAATCTTAGGCCTAAAAGATCCCTACTTAATATCTCATTCAGACTGGGATTTCAGGCCCGAGTGGCGTGGAGCGATGGGGTTTACAACACCAGTTTCTCCACATCTCCGTGTACAATTGCATTTTTAGCCGTTTTAGCTAACTCTCTTTCATGACTGTGAAGACAAGCCATCTGAATTCCACAATGATTTTACTATGTATTTCCATAATACTCCTAGTGACTGGGGGGTGGGGGTGGGGAGAGGCTGGACAGAGCAAACCATTCCGAGTTGTTTAAGAAACCAGTGAGCTCATCCCTTGCTGAGCCGCAGGGCATGCAGCGGGAGAGAAACCTGTCCTTTACCCACGCCGTGCCTGCCGTTGCCCACAGGGCGCAGCCCATTCCTGCTCATCGCAGGTGCTCAGAACGGGCTGCGCTGTGCTTGGCCAACCGCGGGCCTCTAAGCAAGGGAGGCCACTGCGCAGCTGGGCAGAGCGCTGGCCTCGGCCCTCCCGACAGGGGCTTCCTCTGCCCTTGTCTCACGGCATCACGACTCCCCGGGATACCTCACATCTCTTTGTCCTTCGTGTTCTCTGTATTTGGGGGCACTCATCGCGGGCAGAGGAGCAACAAAGTGACCAGGGTGCCTGCTGCGGCGTGGCTGAGGGAGAAGATGGAGAGGCGAGGTCTGAGCGGAGGCTAGACGAGTTGGGCTCCTAGTTGGGCTAGAGTTGTGGGCCTGTGAGCCTGGTCCTGGTGAATGTGGAGAACCCTTGGAGTATTTTGAGCAGAGGAATGATACGGTCTGATATGTATTTTAAAAAGATCTCTCTGGCCTCCCCATGGATTGGCTGCAGTTAAGTGGGTGAAGGTGGAAGCAGAGACACCAGTTTAGGCAGCCACTGAAATAGCCCAAGTGAAAGATGATAGGGCTTGGACCAAGATGGCGGCATGGGGCAAGGCAGGGAGAGATCACTTTTGAGAGTTGTTTCTAAGTAGACACAACATGTTTTGTGATAGCATGGAGGTGAGTTGTGAGAGAGAGAGGTGTCAGGAAGCCTCAGCCCCTGGAAGGCTGGTGCTGACATTTACTGAAATGGAAGAGGCCATGGAACGGTGGGTTTGAGAGTGGGAATCGGGAATTCAATTTGGACATATTAAATTTGAGATGCCAGTTAGATCCAAGTGAGGTTGTTCATAGACATTTGTGTGTGTGTGTGTGTGTACATACAGGGGTCATCAGCATTTAGGAGATAATTACAGCCTTAAAACTAGGTGAGACCATCAAGAGAAAAGAGGTCTGCAGAAGGGTCTGGAACTCTCCAGCATATGGAGGTCAGGAGAACTAGAAAAGGAGCAGGCAATGAGATAAGAAGAGAACCAAAGAGTGATGTTTCAGAAGTCAAACTGAGAAAAAACAGTTGTTCCAAGTGGGGATCGATCAACTGTGTCAGATGTTGAGGTTTGAGAATTGACTATTGATTTAGCCACACGGAGTCATCGGATTGTTTAACCAGAAGAGTTTTAGTGGAGTACTGGGAATAAAAGCCTCAGTTGGGTTTATTCAAGAGAATATGGAAGGAGAGAAATTGGGCACAGTGAGCATGGACTATCCTTTCAAGATTTGTAAAATAGAAGAGGACAAAACAGCCATCGAGGTGGGGAGATGCAGGGTCAAGATTTTTTCCCTTAAAGCTGGGATATAAATATAAATATGGGCAGTTATGTGGCTGATGGCAGTAACTCAGGAGAGAGTAAAAAATTCCGGAGAAAGAGGGAGAATTGCTGGATTGACATCCTTAGTTAGGCAAGAGAAGATGAGGTCCTGTGCACAGTGGGGCAGCCCTGGAGAGGAGCGCAGATGTTTCCCTGTGGTGGTGGAAGGGAAGAGCTTGTGGGCGCAGCCGCGGGGAGTTGGGGAACCGGGGATGTTCTCTTCTGATTGATTCTGTTTTCTCAGTGAAATAGGAAGCAGTCTTGGGTGGAAAGTCGAGGTTCGAGAGGAAGGTATGAAATAGTCCTCTCAGAGAGTGGCAAGTAGATGGACTAGGGAAATGGGGAAGGATTGCTGGGCAGCATTAAGAGCCCCCTTTGAAGTTACTGGTCCTGAATTTCAGGTGAGACCAGTCAGTGGGATTGTGTGCTTTTCTCCATCTATAGTCCACTCCCTTGGTGGGGATGCAGAGGGGGTAGAGGATTGGGTTGAGGTCTGGCCGGGAGTGTGCACGGAGGGGAGAGTCGGGATGAGTCCAGTCATGCGCCATGGAACCAGTCTGAGTAGGACAAAATGAAGATGTGCTGAGCATGAGAGACCGTAGAGACTGGAGGGTTGATGGATTTTAGGTTCTGTTGCGGCTGAAGGATCAACAAAGTCTGGTTATTGGGAGAAGTGCTCTGGAAAGACAGGAGGTGGAGTCAGGGAGTAGAGAAGCCTGAGATGTGGAGGGGGTGCTCGTATTAATAATAGGGTCTCAGGCCATGGTTCTCAACCATGGGCAGTTTGACCCTGAGAAGATGTTTCGGTGTCTGGGGACATTTTTGGTTACCACAAGTGGAAGGGGTCAGATACCACTGACATCTAGTAGAGGCCAGGGACTGTGCTAAACATCCTGTCATGCATAAGTCAGCCCCTGAGCAGAGAACAGTGCCGCCCAGTTTTCAACAGTGCAGAGGTTGAGAAGCCCTGGCCTAGGGTAGGATGTGAGAATGGGTGGCTGGGATAGGCCTGAGGATGATATTATAGGAAAAGAGAAGACACAAAGAGACTAGGGCTTTGGAAGGTTCATTTTAAGACTAATGGGATCTCCCAAGAACCTGGGACAAGGGTAGTGCTGGTGAGAAAGAGAGAGAGCCAGGGATGAGAAGATGTTAAGTAGCTATGTATGGAGCCATTTTATTTTTTTTGGAACTGTTGATTGGCCAGAGTTGGAATTCATAATCCTGGCAATAAGAGCTGCATGTCCTAATTAGCCAAAGAGTGACTTTTTTTTTTTTTTTAAGATTTTATTTATTTGACAGAGAGAGACGCAGCGAGAGAGGGAACACAAATGGGGGAGGGAGAGGGAGAAGCAGGCTTCCCGTGGAGCAGGGAGCCCGATGCAGGGCTTGATCCCAGGACACTGGGATCATGACCTGAGCCGAAGGCAGATGATTAATGACTGAGCCACCCAGGCACCCCCCCCCCTTTTTTTTTAAGTCACTTGTTCATTAACCAGCTCTCATACAATTGAGTCTGTCTCAGACAGATTGTCTAAAAGCCATTTAGGGATTTGGTTAGTCTTTATGGTCAAAATTCAGTGACTGTAAACTTGGACACTTGGCCTAGTTCCGTCTTTAAATAACCTCTCAGGTGTCAGATTTTGCAAGCCAGCCTTGAGGCAGGGATCTGGTTTAAGAAAACCCTTGAGGAGACTTTTTATTTATTGACTTTGTAGTCTGGCTTCCCTTGCAGTGCTCACCACCGTGGAGAAAACTAGTCAAAATGACACGGAGTAAATAAGGATTAGAAACCAGTGCTACTTCCTGGAATAAGCTGGTCAGATCGCCTGGTCTTGTGCTTTGTCCCTCATTTTGAACTCAGATGCCTTGGGGCTGCTTTTCTGCCTACCCACAATGGCAAGGAACGTCTTTTGTTTGCTTCTTGTTTGAAAGAAGGGCTTGTTTTGAGGTTTGGACCACAAATAATAATCCATTGTTCTCTATAATAATAATCCACCCTCTTTAGCAGAAAAAATCTGCTTGATGCAGTGTGGCTATCAGTTTATTTAAAAGAATAGCCAAAAGTGCCCATTGTGTCCTGAGAATAAACATTTGGAAGATGGTTGGGAGGACTGGGGGAGTACTCTTGTTCTCCTTGGCCTAGAGTCATGGTTAAGATCTCAGGAAGAAAAAATTCTGAATATGATCATCAATCCTGGGTGACAGACAGTACCCTTCCTTATTCTGCTCATCTGTTACATTCTAGGAATAATTGGGACACTGCAGACATGGATTCTTTCCAAACTATGTCTTTAAAAAAATATCTTAGGGGCGCCTGGGTGGCTCAGTCGTTAAGCGTCTGCCTTCAGCTCAGGTCATGATCCCAGAGTCCTGGGATCGAGCCCCACATCGGGCTCCCTGCTCCGCGGGAAGCCTGCTTCTCCCTCTCCCACTCCTCCTGCTTGTGTTCCCTCTCTCGCTGTGTCTCTGTCAAATAAATAAAATCTTAAAATAAATAAATAAATAAAAATATCTTATTTGGAAGATAATCTTTTCTACGTTAGCTTTAATTGGTTTCATTTTTAGGCTAAATAATTTTTTTTCTAACCTTCATTTTATCCATGAAAGTGTCTTTTTTGAGTGAAGATTATTTTATTTTAGCAGCAATCCTTAAAATTCTTACAGTTGGCTCTGCTTACACATTTGAAAAAAGGAGCTATTTTTATATTATAAGTGATAGACATTTTAATGACTATTTCTGGGCTTAGGCTAACTGAATAAACTCAATGGGTGAAGTGAAAATATGACCCAGCGTGGTCAGCTAGTTCTTGAATACATATGTATCAAGCACGCTGAAATGTAACAGTAGATACCATTTCATTAAGGAAAGCAAAATATGTTGTGCATGTTTTTTGCCTTAAATCCCTTATAGGAAAAGGGTCAGTTAAACAATAAATATGGATTTTTTTAAAGATTTTATTTATTTTTGGAGCGCCTGGGTGGCTCAGTCGGTTAAGCGTGTGCCTTCGGCTTGGGTCATGATCCCGGGGTCCTGGGATCGAGGCCCGCATCGGGCTCCCTGCTCCGCGGGAGGCCTGCTTCTCCCTCTCCCACTCCCCCTGCTTGTGTTCCCTCTCTCACTGTCTCTCTTTGTCAAATAAATAAATGAAATCTTTAAAAAAAAAAAAAAGATTTTATTTATTTTTGCCCGAGAGAGCGCAAGCGTGTGCGCACGTGCACACGAGTGGGGGGCGGGGTGCAGGGAGGGGCCAAGGGAAAAGCAGACTCCCCACTGAGCCGGGAGCCCGACTGGACTGGCTTCATCAACTGAGCTACCCAGGTGCCCCTGGCTTTTTTCTTTTTCTTTTCTTTTTAAGATTGATTTATTTATTTTAGAGCGGGGTGGGGGGCAGAGGGAGAGGGAAAAAAAATCTCAAGCAGGCTCCCCACTGATCGCAAGGTCCAGTGGGGGTCTTGATTCCAAGACCCCGAGATTATGACCTGAGCTGAACTCCAGAGTCCAATGCTTAATGACTGAGCCACCCAGATGCCCCTAAATATGGCTTTAAGTGAAGTGATACCTTACCTAGAATAGCTTTAATTGCAATAAATATGGAAGGTGAGAAAAGTTCAGTGTGCTAGCAGTTGAAATTTAACAAGTAAATAGAACTATTTAAAGAAGTGAAAAAAAATAGGCCCTCTGCATTATTAAAAATAGACCATCAGGGAAGCAACCAAGATGTCCTCCGAGAGGTGGATATCCATAAAATGGACATTATTCAACAGTAAAAAGAAATGAACTGTCTTGCTATAAAACGACATGGAGGAAACTTAAATAAATATTGCTAAGTGATAGCAGCTAATCTGAAAAGGCTACATTTGCTGTATGGTTCCAGCTATATAGTGGTCTGGAAAAGGCAAACATAAAGAAACAGTACAAAGATCAGTGGTTGCCAGGGATTGAGGGGGACGGTGGAGAGGAGTGAATAGGTGGAGCACAGGGGATGTTTAGGACAGTGAAATGATTCTGTGTTTTACTATAATAGTGGATACATTGTCAAAACCTGTGAAATGTGTAACACAGAGTGAGCCCTAATGTCAGTGATGGGCTTTCATTAACAATAATGTAACAATATTGATTCATCAATTGCAACACGTACTACACTAAGAAAAGATGTTACTAATAGGGGAAACTTGGTGGGGGTGGGGAGTGAGGGAATAGATGGGAACCCTCTGCTTCCTGCTCAGTGTTTCTGTAACCCTAAAACTACTCTAAGAAATAAAATCTGTTAATTTAAAAGAAAACAAACATTAGGTATAGCTGAACTAGTGAAAATATCTTCCTACTGAAAAACAAAAACAGAATCCCAGACGGTCAGCAGTTTATCCTGCTTGTTGGAAGTACCTGGCTGTGGACTCTTCGGCCAGAAATGTGTAGTACACAATGGTACACAATGGCAACAGATATATTGTATATATCAAATAACTTTCTCATTATCTTTGTTGTCTTCTCTAATAGATATGCACTGTGGTATTTATGCTAAATCCTACTCAAGCTTTCCTTGTTCTTCTCTCTCCAGTGACCACTGATGCATCAGCCTTGGAGGTATATACACCAAAAGAAATCTTCGTGGCAAATGGGACACAAGGGAAGCTGACATGCAAGTTCAAGTCCACTAACACCACCGGCACGTTGACCTCGGTGTCCTGGAGCTTCCAGCCAGAGGGGACCGACACCACTGTGTCGGTAAGAATGCTCACTTCCTCCTGCTGAGCCTTCCTCCTGGGTTCTTCACTGCTGTGGTATAACGAATATCCATTCTTCTGATGGTTCACTTCCCAAACAAGTGTGTTGACACGTAGATTCCAGGGCCCTTCTCTAGCTTCAAACTCTCCAGGAAAAAAATAAGTTCAGCATCCCTTAAATGCAGTTATTTCCTTGGCTTTACATGGATGGCACTCTCCTCTTTCCAGCCCCCTGTTCTTCTCCATCAAATCCCCTTAAGGAATTTCTCTTCCACCGAGTAGCTTCTAGTTGACCTGGCTGACTAATCATGGTTTATCCTCCACATTTCAGCTTTCATTTGTCCCATTTTTATTTGTATTTCTTTGAAGTATTCCTATTTTATACACACACACACTCCTTTCTGATTTAAGTATGAAGTTTTTTGATTTGTGGTCCATCTGATTCAGCAGTAGTCCTGGAAACTTACTGTGCAGGGGCTATGTAGGGTCCTCAGAACGGTGTGTCCTCCCCCGGGAACAATTAGGGATAGGAATGGTATGTGGGGGACTTCAGACTAAGGTGAGGGGCAGAACAAAGATGAGCCCCGGAGAGCTGACAGGAAGATTAGTCAGTCAGTAGCTGAGTGCTAGCTGAGCAGTGGGGTGCTTCACGTGGACTGACCATCCTGAATCTTTTTTTTTTTTTAACTTATTTTTAAAAGATTTTGTTTATTTATTAGAGAGAGAACATGCAAGAGAGCACAAGCAGGGGGAGGAGCAGAGGGAGAGGGAGAAACAGGTTCCCCGCGGAGCAGGGAGCCCGACGCGGGGCTCGATCCCAGGACCCTGGGATCATGACCCGAGCTGAAGGCAGACACTTAATGACTGAGCCACCCAGGTGCCCCAACCATCCTGATTCTTGTCTGGAAGATGGGGATGAGCAGACCTCCCCCTGGGGCTGCTATGAGGATCACGGAGGATTGTTCAAGTGCTCAGGACCACGTCTGGCTCCTGCAGTGCTAACTTGCACAGTTTATCCTGTTTCTGTTGTTCCATCTGCACATGGACGTGCTTTAGCAGGGTCTCACATTTCAGGGTGTCGGTCCGTGTCAGGGACAGAGTCTGCCACTTCTCTTTGAGATAAATTCTTCTGCATGATGATGAGTTACATTGTTAAGCATCGTCTGGATGCTGAGCCCCCCACATGCCTCTGTCACATCGCTTCCTCACCCTTGCGAGGAACAAGTGTTTTCCCCACTACAGATTTGGGGGGCACGGGAAACTGCTCAGAGGGTCATGACCTACCCAAGGTCACGCCATACAAGCTGGAATTGTTCAAACCCTGTTTTGTTTCCCTCTAGTTGCTGTCCCTTATATATCCTTTCTATCTCAGATGGAAAAATTTGTTAATAATATTTACTGTCTCTAGGCTTTAGGGATTGCTTAAAGCAGTGTTTCTCAGTCTTTTTATTCATTATCACCTTCCTAAGGAATCTTTTTGAAACATGCTTTCCAAATTTCTTTCCCCCTTCTATGAAATTTTAAGACCACAGATATACTGTTACATCTTCATTTGTGCTTTATTTTGTAAAAAGAGTAAGATTTTTTTTTATCCTTCTTTACCCTTAGGGCCAATATTTGCCCCCACTGTGAGAGATGTCACCCCTGTTGAGAATGCATGGTCTAGAAACTCTAGAAGCTGCTGTTTGTTCATCTGTGGAAGTTTTGAGTGTCTTTTTTTGCTGAGAGTCTTTGTGCTAAGAATTTCCCCTTGATGCCTTTCCTGAAAGAACAGAGTGACTACCTGTCCATTATTTCTATATCATGAGTTCCTGAGGGTCTCCTTTGGGAGAACTTGGGGTGTGTATAGAGATGACTGTAGCCCCTGGAATAAAACCATTTTTATGTTGAGCCTAAGTGGCTTCATTTTCATATGCGATGTCATCAAAGCTACATATTTTCTGTTGAAATAAGTCTCCAAAAGAAAATCTCTGTTGCACTGGGTTGGAATATATATACCTGACTTCCAAATTCTTTTTTTTTTTTTTTTTTTTTTTTAAGATTTTATTTGGGCGCATGGGTGGCTCAGTTGGTTAATAAGCAACTGCCTTCGGCTCAGGTCATGATCCTGGAGTGCCAGGATCGAGTCCCGCATCGGGCTCCCTGCTCAGCAGGGAGTCTGCTTCTCCCTCTGACCCTCCACCCTCTCGTGCTCTCTCTCTGTCATTCTCTCTCTCTCAATAAATAAATAAAAATCTTTAAAAAAAAAGATCTTCCTCTTTAAAAAAAAAAGATTTTATTTATTTATTTGAGAGAGAGAGAGAGTGAGAAACAGCGTGAGAGGGGAGAGGGTCAGAGGGAGAAGCAGGCTCCCCACTGAGCAGGGAGCCCAATGTGGGACCTGATCCCAGGACTCCGGGATCATGACCTGAGCCGAAGGCAGTTGCTTAACCAACTGAGCCATCCAGGTGCCGCCTGACTTCCAAATTCTTAAGTGGACCTGTGTCCCCCAGGATGTGCATAAAAAAGGAAGATGCCCTGCGTGTTATGCCTGAGAAGGAAGGAAGGCTGGGATCAAGTCCAGGAGTGTAGATTTAGATAACTTACTCACTGGGTACAGCTGGGTGTGATTCTGTATAAGGTAGCACAGGAGTGAGTGAGAGCAGGAATCATGCAAATGTCATGGGGAAACAGTCTGCTGCTTCATGTGAGCGTGGCCCCAGTGCAGAACCTGCTTCCTATAGACGCAAAATCAAGCGCACATAAGTTTACTCAAGAGAGCCCAAACCGGGGCGCCTGGGTGGCTCAGTCGTTAAGCGTCTGCCTTCGGCTCAGGTCATGATCCCAGGGTCCTGGGATTGAGCTCCGCATCGGGCTCCCTGCTCCACGGGAAGCCTACTTCTCCCTCTCCCACTCCCCCTGCTTGTGTTCCCTCTCATGCTGTGTCTCTCCGTCAAATAAATAAATAAATAAAATCTTAAAAAAAAAAGAGAGAGAGAGAGTCCAAACCTGTGAAGTTTTCCCAACTGAAGTCTTCGGTAAGAGTGGATGTGAGGGGCATTGTTTAGTCTATAGGAAATAAAACATCACCAGGAAGACACCCAGTGGTAATAACTTTCTCTCAAATAGTTGGCTCCATTTATGCTCAAAACATTCTTGTCAAGTGGGTTGAGGCAAGTCTATAAGACTTAATATAAAGAACATGCTGTGTTTTTCATGAGCATATTAGGATAATCAATTTATACTTACATACCAACCTGATTACAGGTAATTCCAGAATGCTTAGCTATTGATATAAGATCTTTTAACTCGAAAGTATCAGAATATATTTAATAAGATGAGCTGGATGCTTTGGTTTTTACAGATTTCCAGGAAAATTCAAGCCTGACATACCATAGATGGCTTTTCTGGTCTGTGGAATCAGGGTCCCCATGTCTAAACTGGAACTCATCTTCTCTCCCCTTTGTTTACCTTCTTTGCTAGTTCTTTTGGGTAGTTGTGTTTGTCTAAGGACCCAATTTTTAAATCTTGAATCTTGTGGGGGTTTTTTGGTCCTATCCTTCCCTATCTGCTCCCACTTCTTTTCCACCCCAGGAAATAAGAATGCTTGCTGTTCTTAACAAGCATATAGGTTATATTAAGCACAGGGTATATGCTTGATAAATGGTAATAATAATAATATAATTATTACTAATAATATTTTCCAGTGATCATTTAGGCATCATGGAGGTTGGATTAGAGAAGGTTGAGAGCAGTTAAGAGGCCACAGTCCAAGATGATGAGAGTACGAAATGATGTATTATCAGTGGAACTTCAATAGAGAGAAGAGAAAAACTAAGAGGTAGAATTGACAGGATTAGTAGGTTAACTGGATGGGAAGGAAGGTAGAGGAATCAAGGATTACTCCGGGATTTATGGTTTGGGAGATGCAGTCATCCACCAGTTGAGATGGGACACACAGATGGAAGGTGAAGGTGACAAACTTGGAGGTGGAGCAGCTGGGTTGTAAAGTGAGTAGGCAGCTGGGTGAGGATTCAGAGCTCAGGGGAACACCACAGGTGGAGAGAGGGGTTGGGGAGTTACCAAAATATCAATGTCCTTAAATCACACAGAGGATTCACTGTGCTCACAGGGTTCTAAAAATGTTCTGTTTGAGTTACCACGGAGCTTGTGTTTGACTAATGCTGATTTCTTCCCCTGGCCCACTATCATCGCACCTGTGAATAACAAGAAAGGCATCAAGCCCCCTGCAGAGCTGCTGGGATTGAAGCCAAGTATCAGGATAGATCCCCCACCCATTAGACCATACCTAGCTTCCAAGGTGCTGGGCTTGACAAGGTTTCTTTGAGAAATGAGTTCCTTTGCTAAAAGCAGGTGTGAGGAAAGTTAGCTGAAGGCGGAATCTTCAAAGAGAAGCGAGGACATTGGGGTGTCTGGGCTTCCTCTCACACACCCGTAACATTTCCCTAGGAAACCAATACATAAGAGGGAGAAGCCCATCAGATTAACTAACTGATCTTTGAACTTTAGGCTTTGCTTACTTCAGGTCTTTGTAGAACTAAATGGTAAACTTCGTGAATTCAGACCGAAACATTTGGATTTACAGGCTCAGTCATGGTGTGGTCACTGGCTCTAAAGGGCCAGATGGTCCTGACTTTGACTTTGGATCCACCCCGTTATCACTGTGACCTTGAGCAAATGGCTTCCTTCAGTCTCCTTTTCCTTATGTATGAGAAATGGGGAGTAATCACTTCATCAGTGGCATATTGAGAAGATTTGAGATGATACACGAGTTTATTTCTTCAACTGAAATAGGGTCAAACCCTGTGATTTCTAAACTCTGGTCTGGCTTCTATTCCATAGCTCACTTGTCATATGAAGTTGTATTTCTTTCTCTGTGAAGTCTTTTGAAAAGAACCTTCCACAGCATGCCTGTTACAGAGTTTAGAGTGCCTGCCACTGAGAAGAGCTCATGTGTTCTTTTTTTCTAACTGCAGTTTTTCCACTACTCCCAAGGGCAAGCGTATCCTGGGAATTACCCACCATTTAAGGACAGAATCAGCTGGGCTGGAGACCTCGACAAGAAAGATGCGTCAATCAACATAGAAAACATGCAGTTTATACACAATGGCACCTATATTTGTGACGTCAAAAACCCTCCTGACATTGTTGCCCAGCCAGGACACATTAGGCTCTATGTCGTAGAGAAAGGTACTTCCTTGGGTATTTTGGCAGTGGTGACACAGCCCCTTTTATCTCAGGTTTAGGTGGAGAGCAAGACTTACATTTCCGGGTGTGTTGGGAAGGAGTGTGTTTGTACTACAGTTGAGGCCCCTGTCCCCGTGGACCTGTGGCTCGCTCACACGAGCGCGTTCAGGGCGCACCTGCTTCTCCAACTGGACTAGCCAGGTTCTTCATCTGGAGCCTGCTGATCCAAATTCAGCAGTGTGCATTCTTTAGTATTAATTAGAAGTCAGACCGAATTCACAGTGGTTGGGTGGGGTGGGCAGTGGGAAAGAAGATTAATACTGCTTCCATATTCCCCGAGAGAAAGTTTTCACATCTGCAGAAGCAGGACAGTTTTTTTCTTCCCTTTTTTGGAAAGTAAGCAGGAAATGCAGGTTCTGGTGTCTCCTTTTGAGACAAAGTCTGCTTTGTTGGAGAGCCAATTGAGGTAAATTCACACCCCTGGAATTTCTCTGACCTTAGAGCATTGAGAGGGAGGGATTGTGTGCGTAGAAATGCTTCGCTCTGTAGCTCATTCTTCATCCGTTAATATTTGTACTTCATCATTTAGACACTAGGAGTTTGTAATGTGGACAATAAAAGAGGAAGTGGAAACTGCTAAAGCACTTTATTATTAATATAATAAAATCCCACTTCTTCTCTTGGTAGGAAAGTACCTTAAAACGATTTTGTTCTTTCTCTCTAGAGATCTTGCCTGTGTTTCCAGTTTGGGTGGTGGTGGGTATAGTTACTGCTGTGGTCCTAGGTCTCACTCTGCTCATCAGCATGATCCTGGCTGTCCTCTATAGAAGGAGAAACTCTAAACCGGATTATACTGGGTAAGAAACAGTGCTTGGGGGGGGGGGGTGAAGTGGGGGAGAAAATGGGGGGAGGAAAGGAATAAAAAAACTGGTGTATTTTTTGTGGAAAAAGAAGGGTGAAGTATGAGCTACTTTTCGCTTTCACATCGGAATCGGGGAGTGTGTCCTTGGGGGGCAGCAGAGAGCGGTGGCCTGTGGGTAAGCGTGGACTGTGGCACTCTGCTTGCTCCAGAGTGCCTGTCTGGGGTTTGGTGCCATGGACGGACCACAGTTAGGACCACGAAGCCACAGACGTCCTTTTCCCACTATCAGTGTGGTTTGAATCTCTTGGTAGTAATTGCACAAGGTTCTTCTTTTCAGTTGGGTGAATATAAAGCGCTAGTCCCAAAGCCTGGTGCTAATAAACAACTCCAGCAGATGTGATGATGAGGGCTTTTCCCTTCTGTTGTTTTGTAAGCAGTTTTATTGCTTTGATCATTCTCGAATGCATGGCTGGACTCCTCCAACCTGGGATAACAAGAGTTGGACACCACAGTGTACCAGCAATAAAGAGAAGTAGATTTTCTTTCTGTTTATGGCTTCTCAAAGAGAGCACCTCGGAGCAGAGGGTGCATGTCTAACTGAAGGACCTTCTCTCTCCCCCGCTGCAGCTGGACAGCTAGCCCATGTAAGCTCTGTAGGACTCCCGGGGTAAGACCGAGCGGAGGCCGCATTCGGGCTGCAGCACGAGCCAGGCCCCCTGTGCACGGGCTCGCCGTCAGCAGCCTGAAGGGAGTGTGCTCTGAGAAATTGCATGCCCTGGACCCCTGTGCTGCTGGGCGGTGGGAGCCCTGGCCACCCCCCCGTGCTGCTGGGTGGTGGGAGCCCTGGCCCCCCCGTGCTGCTGGGCGGTGGGAGCCCCGGCCCCCCATGCTGCTGGGCGGTGGGAGCCCGGGCCCCCCCATGCTGCTGGGCGGTGGGAGCCCTGGCCCCCCCCGTGCTGCTGGGCGGTGGGAGCCCTGGCCCCCCGTGCTGCTCCGGTCTTTAGGAGTGCCGTGTTCTAACACGTTTGAGTATTCAAATTCAGATCTTGTTTGCTTGGAATGCTTCTGTCCTGCTGACTCTGTCCTCCCCTTTGCATGGTGAGTGCTTTACGATGAACTGTAACTGGAGCGTTGGTTTTCAACATGAGACTAATCCAGGGTGGTGACCCACCAGGGTCCGTAGTTCTTGCTTTGGGGGTCAGAAGGGGGCAGAAAAGTGTGCCTTAGAATCCTGCATGGCATCATGAATGCTGCTTCTCTTCTTACTGTGGTTTTTTTTCCCCCTCCCCTGCTTTTTCTACCTTGGTGTGCCGGGATCAGATCCTGCTTATCTTCCACTTCTTAAGGAAGGCTGACATAGAGGACACACTGGGACTGTAACAGGGCTGGGGTCCTCTTCCACTCCCACTAGACACATGGTAACTAATCCCATTGCTGTTAACATTGATGTGTATGTATTCAGCCCATCCCCCTTGTCGACAACTAACCAGCTAGCTCTGAGCTAACCCAACAGTTATTATAGTTTGTCCATAAATACGTCCTATGTTTGCATTGGCAACTTGTTGAGCGTACCATCCCAGGGAAATTGGGTTGTCAGGTTTCCTGGAGGTTTTATGATCATCTGAATATATATGTTCTTCACGTAGAGTGGCTTTGTGTGTGTGTGTTTTAGTGTTCTTGTGTTCTTTCATATGTGAATTATGTTATTGGTGGTTGAGACCCTCTTTGTGTTAGATACTCAGACCATTTTGGTTTGGGATACAGAGCTCATAGAGCTTCCTGTTTCAGAGAAGACACAGTTCACAGAACACACAGTTTGCTTTGTTCTTAGTAACCACACTTGAATGTGGACCTCCCCAAACCTCTAAGATTTTCTTTAAAAATGCATCATAAAGGATTTAAGCTCTGACAAGTACCATTAGAGAATCCCCAATGAGTTACCTCCTGGCATTCACTTTCCCTTCTTTATTTATGAGATAATGCTTGTTGTGAAAGATGCCCAGAGCGCTGACAAAGTTCAGCCTTTGTTTTTTTTTTTTTTTAAAGATTTTATTTATTTATTTGAGAGAGAGAGAATGAGAGACACAGAGCACGAGAGGGAAGAGGGCAGAGGGAGAAGCAGACCCCCTGCTGAGCAGGGAGCCCGATGTGGGACTCGATCCCGGGACTCCAGGATCATGACCTGAGCCGAAGGCAGTCGCTTAACCAACTGAGCCACCCAGGCGCCC
>NC_138374.1:86330284-86369054 GCF_054177405.1 Leptonychotes weddellii
ACACACCAACTGGATTTTCCGCAGCAGTGGGAATGAAGATGGCCAGGAGGGTCTGAGGAGGGTTAGGGAGAATGGGAAAGGGCTTTGGCAGAATATAGTGACGGGGGGGGGGGGGTGCGGCTGGAGAGAGAAGACTGGAGATGAGCGGTGACCAGCACCACTAAGAGATGGGAAGCCGGCTCACCAACAGGTGATCCTGAGGGCGCTGGGGCGGAGGCGAGAGGGAGTGATGTAATTGTTCAGCAAGTCCTGGGAAGACACAAGTGCTCGAAACTTCCCCAGTCCCTGCTTGACTGGGCTTCTCCCTACATATTTGTTACTTGTGAGCATCCTCCTTGAAAAGCCAATCTAAGATTTCTAAATGTTCTGCCTCCTCCAGTATCTCTCAAATCAAAGACCCGACTTCTGTCTCCACTGCCCCTTCTCTACTGCAGACCATCCTAATTCCAAGCCTACAGACAGCAACTACCTCCCAGCCTTCGTGTGGGCCCAGCTCCCTTCCATCCCATGGTCCACAAAGGGGTGGTCTTTCTAAAATCAGAAATGTGATCCACGCACTTCCTCAGTAAAGTCAGTGCCTCCCGTGGGGCCGGCAGGATAAGGGCCCAACCCCTAAGCCGCCCAGACCACCAGGCCTTTAGCGATGCCGATCCCACCCACCTCCCACGTCCTCATCATACCCTGCCGGGCTCAGTGGAGCTCCGTTCAGACCACGTGGGAGGCCCGGGCTCTCCGTGGCCTCCACAATTTCTCCAGCACTGAATACCAGGTCCCAGCCTGGCAAGTCTTCCCCTGGCTGAATCCTCTTTCTTCTTCCAGGAAGCTTCCTAGAAAGCCGAAGGTGGTCGCTTAACCAGCTGAGCCACCCCAGGCTCCCCGGGACCCTGAATTTTAATCGCCTGTTTGTTCCCTCTGCAGAATTGAGTGCCTTACCTGAATTAACTCGTATCAACCTTTTAAGGTGGATACTATTATCATCCCCGTTTTAAAACAAAGGAACTGCCCCCACGAAGAGGTTAACTTGCCCAAGTACACTAAGCTAGCAACTGGCAGTATGGAGATCCATCCAGTGAAGTCCCGGACCCACATGTGTCACCACCATGCAGACGGGTCCTTTTCCGTCCTTTCAGCCCCGGCACAGATCCCGACCACTGCTGCCGATGCTAAATAACTTTTGTTCATCTCCCTGAGGGTCCACACAGTTTACTCATTCAGTAAATAATAGGTTCCTACTTCTCAGGGTGCCTGTAAGAGTGAACTTGAGATGATCAAATGAAAATGTTAATACGTTCATCAATTTGCAAGCACTTTCTGAGCACGTCCTGACTGCCCAGGCCTGGAGGTAGAGAATGAGGACAGAGCCCCTGCCCTCCAGGAGTTCAGGGACTTGCCAGAGGAAGGGGTCAAGGGCTCATGTTAAAAAAAAAAAAAAAAGGTATCATCTCTTCTCCATTCCTCTGGGCCTTCATGGATTAGGTGCCTTCTCTTAAAGGAATTCTCCGCCGAATCTCCCTTCTCCAGCGATGCTGCGGGAGGTGGCCAGGGCCGCCGCTGTGGAAGCGGAAGTGGTTTTAAGGGTCTCAAGACGCGAGCCCGGAGCTGGACCAGAACTTCTGTCCCTGCGGCGGCGGCGGCCACAGCCAGGAGGCGGTGCTGCCATCTGCTGGCCGGAGAGGGGACGCGCCCGCGCCCGTCCTGTTGGTGGGAGGCGGAATCGCAGCCTGAGCCGGACGCAGAGCCGGGTCGGTGCCGCAGTGTGTGACAGGAAGGTCACATAACTGGTCTGCGGCATGGTCGGGGCCGGAAACCAAGTGCAGGGCTCCTGCAAACCTGATGCTCTCTCCTCTGGACTCGGGCGCGGGCCAGGGCAGACCTTCGCAATGCAGTCTGGGAGTTGCCGAGCTGCCCTTCCAGTAACCGCCGGCCTGCCTGCCTGCCTTCTCCCCGTCCGCCTTCTCCAGCCTCGCCCGGGCTTTGTTTGGGCTTGCTCAGAAGCCAGTCAGATAAAGGGAAAGAAGCTTTTGAAGTTTAGGGGAAGGAAGGATTGTGGGCACCCTCACATCCCAGCTCCTCGCCAGACGCTTTAGTTCTAGTCATTTAATGGCAGGCCCTGCCCCAGGCCGGGGGAGATGGGGGTGGGGGTGCGTAGGGAGGAGGGCACACTCACCTCCAGGACAGCGCAGCCTCTGTGGAATGGGCCCCCAGATGCTCGGCCCACATCTCCTATAAGCTCCAAACACCTCTTTTCTGTTGGCTAAGCCGTGCTCACAGCTGTCCTCTAATGTGCACGCCCAGGCTGTCCCACACACTCACCCATCTTCCCCCCCACTTGCCCTCCACCCACTCCAGGAAGGGACAATGTAACCCAAATAACTTGTTGCTGAGGCAGTTCAGCTAAGTCTTCTGAGCTGTCCGGCTTTTGTGGGTGCCACTGTCCACCACTCTATTCTTACCACGGCGCAGGGGGCTAAGCGAGCTTTACTGGTGCACCTGCTTCCGCTAATGGATTTATGAGCTTGCCAAGGTCAAGGACTGGTCTTTTATGTCCTTGTAGCATAACCTCCACTCCTTAATCAGTTCCTGGTACGTGGTGATTCGTCAAGACATGTTAGTCGGATGAATAAATAAGTGAATGAATAAGGTGAATGGTATACGAAATAATGAAGGCAGTTAGAAAGCAAGTAACTTTTACGTAGAACCATGAGACGAGTACCCAACTTCTAGAAGAACAACTTTGAAGGGGATGATACTTACACGCAGGTTACTATTTGATGTGTTTATTTTAAAATCAGTCATCGGTCTAATAATTTTTTTACTTGTGTGGCACATTGTCATTTCCAACACCTTTTCACCTCTGTCATCTGCGATCCTCACACCCATGCACTGAAACAGGGAGGTTAGGTGACGAGCCACAGGAATAAAGTATGTGTGTGGCAGAGCTCGTGTTGGAACGTAATGCTGTAATTTCCCAGGCAGCTGTTCTTCCCCCGTCCCAGGCCACCAGGCCACCAGGCACGGTTATGTTACCAGGATGAAAAGTACGCGCACCTCCGCTTTTTGCAGGACAATGAAATACTGGCCTACTAAAGAGACACCTGTCTGGTGGCACCACCTGTGGAAATCACTATGAGAAATCCAGGTGTGCATTAAAGCAGGACATGGTGAGGCCCATCAGGAGAACCTCCTCCTGGGACCAGAAGAGGACTGGAATCAACAAATGGAAATCCTGGTGCACCTGCTTGAGAGGGCCACCTGGCTCCATGGAATGAGCCAGCACAAGGGAGCTGTGGCAGTGCAGAGGTGGGCTGAGGCTACATGGATTGCACTTGTACCCTCAGAGGCACAAAATGCCACTAAGAACTGTTCTTTCTGGGGGCGCCTGGGTGGCTCAGTCGGTTAAGCGTCTGCCTTGGGCTCAGGTCATGATCCCGTGATCCCAGGCTCCTGGGATCGAGCCCCGAGTCTGGTTCTCCCGCTCCCCCTGCTTGTGCTCTCTCTCTCTCTCTGTCAAATAAATAAAGTCTTAAAAAAACCACAACTGTTCTGTCTGCCAACAAAGAGAGGCAGTGACTGCAGGTGGCCCTGGGGCACATTCTCCAGCGTCTGGGAAATGAAGTTGAGTGCTATTACTTTCTTTTCCTTTCTTTCTTTCTTTCTTTTTTAAGATTTTATTTATTTATTTGACAGAGAGGGACAGCGAGAGAGGGAACACAAGCAGGTGGAGTGGGAGAGGGAGAAGCAGGCTTCCCGCCGAGCAGGGAGCCCGATGCGGGGCTCGATCTCAGGACCCTGGGATCATGACCTGAGCCAAAGGCAGATGCCCAATGACTGAGCCACCCAGGCGCTCCATGCTATTACTTTCTTAAATCAAATAAGCAAACAAACACTGAGCATCTACATGAATCCGCATCAGAATTACTAGTATTTCAACTTTAAAAAAATCTATTTCCACAGACATTCGATGCATGTGGAAGCCACAGTCAGGCACCACAAAACTGTGTCTTTTCAAATCTTGCCCTCACAGACCGTGAAAAGAACTTGCCCTTTGCAATGCTGTGCTATGTACAAAAGATGGGACAACTGGACATGTAAAAATAAATATTTTCGGTTTAATAGATTCACTAGAAATTGTATCTGCCACAAAGTGTACCATTTTGATATTGATATTTTTCCCCAGGACAGACATTGTGCATGGGCCGAAATGAACAGGTCAAGCTGAAAATGAGAGGCAAGGAGTTTATGTGAAGTGAGGAGAGAGTACGCATGACCCCGCTGACCCTTTCTGACCCTCCAGAAAGGGAGGGAAGAAACCAACGTAGTTGGTTCTGTGTCTGGAAGGGAAGAGAATATGCGGGAACCTGGAGGGTGCCGGCTACAGAGAAAGGGTAATAATGGGTAATTGCAAGAGGAGGAGTCTTCCTGAAATCCTTGTCCTCTTTCATGAAATGTTAGAAAGGATTGTCCAGGATATTAACTCTCATCAGGAATTTGTTTTTTTGAATATCCTGCATGTTTACCTTGCCGGATACAACTGTTTCCCATGATGGGAGACTCGAGATGGTTTGAAGCCATTGGTCTTCTGTTAACTCAGAGCTTGAGTACCACCATTCCTGAGAAGAGGGAGAGGGCCAAGAATTAACCAGCACTCCTCCACTTGTGTGACCAAGGCTGGGCTCGTACAGAAATGGTCCAGTGTCCTTGAGCTTTCAAAACCATGTGAACCCACAGACAAATGATGAATTTTGCTGCCCAAACTCAGATACTGACACATGATTTTAAATAAACCCATAGAAGTATACGTCCATTCACATATTCAACAAATACTGGGTACAAGGCGCCATGCTGGATGCTATGTGTGGTTTTGCCTTCCAAGCGTTCACATTCTCATGGGGAGGAGGGACATGCCTAGCAAACTAACACAGACAGGAAAGCGGTGAGGGCTACAACGAAGGGGCAGAGATCTTGCTGAAGCAGATGTGAATGTGAGCGAGATTCTGTGGGAACTCAAAGGGGAAGCACACACACCTGAACTACAGATCTATCACCCCTTTACAGGAAGAGTCCAGAAAGGCCTTCCATGCTTGGGGAAGCCTAACCAGGCAGTAAGCTTCTGAGGCTTCCTTAGAAAGGTGGGCATCCCCATCCCAGCTTGCTGGTTGATGGTACATACTTTGCTCATGTTCAGCCAGCATTTCTCCAGCATATTCCCCTGCGTTTCGGAGAACTGTAAGGCTGTGTTCAGGAAGAGGTCACAGTTCTGCCCGTCTCCCATTAGTATGCAGACATAGGCCATCAGGTGGTAGAGCCTCGGGTAGAAGACAGGGCCAGTGGTATTCTGAGCCACCAGACTCTCCAAGTTCTGAAGGAAAAACAGCATATTCGAATCAGAAAGGGGTCCTTGCTGCAAAGATTGTTCCTGCACAGATGATTTGGGACCATTTCAAAGCTTCAAGCAATCAAATGAAAACGCATTACAGAGACATATATAGGAAGCAGCGGACATAAGGTGACACGCATCAAGTGGCGTAGCCTCAGCGGTCCACTCGGACCAAGAATGCAATGGGGGGGGGTGCTCACTAACCCTTCTCTGCAACCACATTTTTAAAAAATATCTTTTCTTTTGATTACTAAGGCATCCTAAGTTATTGTTCAAAATTTCGGGGGAAAAGTATAGAATAAGAATTACCCATAAGCCTAGCACCCAGAAAGAAATATGCTTGACATTTGGGTATATGCTTTCCCACTTATTTCTCTGCCCTCCCCCTTCTCTAAAAAACCAAGCAAAAAAAATAAGCACGCTGGATGTAGCATGAGAAGGAGCAGAGCTATGCTTCTTATGTCATGCTAGAGAAGATGGAAGATGTGCTCTATAGACGTGTCACCTTTCAATTCCAGCCAATGGCTGCTCTTTAGGAATGTGGGCCTAGAGTCAGCAGTTCCTCCAGTTTTTAAAAGAAGAGTCAGAAATTCAGAATTTTATGTCAAATATCACAATGTTTAAATGCACTGTGTGTGGGGTGCCTGGGTGGCCCAGTCGTTAAGCATCTGCTTTGGCTCAGGTCGTGATCCCAGGGTCCTGGGATCGAGCCCCGCATTGGGCTCCCTGCTCAGTGGGAAGCCTGCTTCTCCCTCTCCCACTCCCCCTGCTTGTGTTCCCTCTCTCGCTGTGTCTCTCTCTGTCAAATAAATAAATAAAATCTTTAAAAAAAATAAAAAAAATAAATGCACTGTGTCTGACTTAACCAAATCTCCTTTATGAAATACATATAGGTTTTATTTTCTCCTAGTTTTTTAATGCTATCAACCTGAGATCAATATCTTTATATTGATTTTTTTGTTTTTGTTTGCCATCTCGTTATTTCCTTAAAAAAATTCCCAGGGAGAGAATTAACCGATGTGTGTATTTAAAAGATATTTTGCCAGAATGCTCTCTGGCAAGTTTATGGGAGTCTTTCAGAGTATAAATGTGTCTTCTTTCATGTCTTTGCTAATTTGATGGTCAGTGAAATAATGTCTTTTTGTTTTGTTGCATTTACTTCAATATTATAGAAATGGAATCAAACCTTTGAGTTTTCCAGACCGATCTAGTCCATGTCTATTTAGTCCATTGATTATTTAAGAAATGAAACATCTACTGCGAACAAGGCATTGTTTTGTGTACCGTGGGAGATACACACTTTGCCCCTCTTTTGTGGTCCCGTGTTCTCTCCGCTCCCTCCGTCATGCCTGCCCAGCCCCGGGCCCCCTCCCCTACCTGCTTCTCCAAATCAGATAAATCACAAACTCCTCGAGTAGAGAGACAGTGTTTCTCTCATCTTTATTGTAACCCCGGTAGCACCTACTATATTTTTAACCTGTACTGGCTTTGGGATAGGTGAGTTTTATCACTTTACTACTCACTAAATAAAGATGTGCTTTCTTTTCAGCACCTGCTAATTTGTCTATCTGGATTTTCATATATCAGTTTGGCCGAAAGTATGGTACACCTTTATTATTAATCAATAGTTAGAAGTGATAATGACAGCCAATTCACTTGTCATATGTAATGTGCCTGGTACTTGAAAAAAAAAAAAAGGAGAGAAAGTTGGAATAGAGCATGTGTAAGACGGTTAAAAAAACAAAAACCTATTTTTCCTGACCAACATGGAGTTAAGCATGTCTCAAATCCCTCATAAGTCATTCTTTCAACTTAAGGAAAGACATTTAATTACTCTATCAAATTACATGAAATTACCCAATACATAATAATTACGTAAAACAAAATAACGTTTTCTATAACCAAGCAAGTCCATACCCTGAGTGAGAGCCAGTAGAATGCTTTATCATCAGAAAAAATAAATACATGCTCTATGTCAAAGAGCACGTACCTCTAAGCAGCGATGACAATGACCTTTTCTGTGTTTCAGGCAGTGATTAGTAAGCGATGTGAACAAAGTGCAGGAAGAGACGCTGGGCCTGGGTGTCCTGTGAGAGTTGGTGGTGCACGGCTCCCGCCGGGGCAAACTAAAGACTCTCCTCCCTACAGCAGGAGTGGAAGGACCTGCCTCCTAACAACGTTCCAAGGATGAAACGAGCTATTCTACTTTGAGATGCCTTGAAGTCCCAGGATGCCTTGTTTTGGAACATTTTGACATCTCTGAAACAGGGACATTCCTAAGTTTCAGCATCTGGGTTCTGCTTACACCCTTAAGGACCCTGCCAGCAGATTCTTCCCTAGATCATGAGAAGGTAGTTTGGTCAACATCTTGATTTTAAAGCCTTCTAAGACCCTAAGCGGAGAACCCAGACAAGCCTGTCCAGACTTCTAACCTGCCAAACTGTGAGATTACAAGTTTGTATTATTGGGGCGCCTGGGTGGCTCAGTTGTTAAGCGTCTGCCTTCGGCTCAGGTCATGATTCCAGGGTCCTAGGATTGAGCCCCACGTCGGGCTCCCTGCTCAGTGGGGAGCCTGCTTCTCCCTCTCCCATTCCCCCTGCTTGTGCTCTCTCACTGTCTCTTTCTCTCTCTCCATCAAATAAATAAATAAAAATATTTAAAAAAAAAAAGAATTTTGTGTTATTTAAGCTGTTAGGTTTGTGGTAACTGGGGACCCAGCAATAGAAAACGAATACACCTGTGCTCAGTTTTTAAGAGAACAAGGCAAACAAGTGTCAAGCTGACACCGGAGATTCAACCCTACCCTCCCGTGGAGGGCTTGTCCAGTCTAGGCTGTAAACCTAGAGGCGGGTATCACGTGGAATTTGCTCCCCCTTGTATCCCCGCAGCTGTACCTGGTGGTTACTACAGATCAGCTGAATATTTTACTTATGTATGTATTTTGGCACTCAGCACAATTTTGTTCAGTGAGTGGAAGAGATGCACGTTCTGTGTTGCTTTTATTGAAGTGCTTGAACACTCATTTGTAAGTTTTTTTTTTTTAAGAAGTTAACTTAAAAGACACATTCAGGATCAGCTGAATATTTTAAACTTCCACGTGCAAAGACTTACCCACCAAGATGTTTATCACAGGAACAGCAGTAAAATGCTACAGAAAAATTCCTGTCCCAGAATAGTTTTGGCCTATTGTCTCACAAGATCTTTGAGATTTTATCTGTAAGAGAAAATACTATGCTTCCTTTTAACTCGTGGTGTAGAAAACAATGTATTGACAGGAAATCATTCACAATATATTTTATTTGAGAGCACGTTTTAAAAATGGAAACATGCGCATGTGCACATCGTAAAAAAACCTGAATGGTGGTGTCTCAATAGGTAAAAAGCGGTTCTCCCTGAGCAGTAAGGTTGTGGGCAATTTGTGTTCTCTTCGAATTTGGGAGGAAGGCGTTACCTTAAAAATTTGTACGATAAACAGATAACTTCTGGAATCCGAGGAAATTATTATCACAAGGAGGTAGAAGACAGAAATCCACTTATGGGGTGGGTTAGCCTGGGCTCACCTTGAGTAGCTCGACTCCACTGTCTTGAGCATTCTCAGATTGACCCTCGATCTGCTTCTGAAGGTAGAGAACTTCTCCCTCCATGTACCTACAGATTCCTTCATAGTAGAGAGCTGTCGGCGTTCTTCTGGGCACTAGGTTTTTAGCTCTACTGGAAAATATGTGGAAGTTGTCCCATTCCTGAAGCCTGGCATACCTGCGTCACCACAGAAGAACACAAATCAGGGTTGCCCTTGGAATGGGCTGAGGCTCTGAAGTGGGTCTGCAAGTAACAGCTCCCAGGACCTGAGCCTGGAAGTCTGCCGTCGGCTCCCCAGTGGGAATGATGGGATAGGGAGCCGGGCAAGAATAGAATTTTTTGGTTGGTTTGAGGCAAACAGAATCCTCAGGAACGCTCAGGTAATATTAGCAACCAGTTATTTAACTCTTTGAACTCTAAAAAAGTGAAGGATATTGGACGCTTGGAGCTATAAATTCTAGGGCTTGAAGACATTGCTCCAAGTCCAGAGAGAGATGGCTTAGGCCAGTGCTGTTACTCAAAGTGTGGGCTACAGACTGGGATCACCAGTGTCACCTGGATGCTCCTTAGAAACGCAGGCTTGCTGGTCCAACCCACATCTGTTGAATCAGACCCTCTGGGGATGGGGCCAGGAATCCGCGTTAACAAGTGTTAACAGGCTCTCCAGGTGATTCCTGTGCCCATTTAAGTGTGACAAGCACTGGCCTGGGCCACAGCTGTTGAAAGGAAACAGTAGAATAAAAAATTAGGATGACTTTTGGACTTTAGATTCCTTGAATTTTAATTCACATGGGCAAGTTAATTTAACTTTGGACTTTAATTTCTTTGGACTTTTACTGGTAAGCGTAATTCATTTTTAGAGTTCAATTTCTCCCAAGGAATTTTATAGTAGATTTCTATTCAATTTTGGAACTGCTCTAGTTTGTGGCCCTTTGTATAGGAATGTCTTCATACTGTCATTTAATCTCGTCACAAAATTGAAATATTGGACAACATGGCTGCATATACGAGATGGGAAGTAGACTAGGGAATGATGCTGTGGAAGTAATTTAACGAATGTTCTGGAAACTTGCTGTTGATCTACTTCCTTGAAGGTAAGACCATAGCTGCAGCTTTACTGAGTTAAAAACTTGATGAGTTAAAGGCATTAAGCTCCAGGCTTGAGGGGTTAACGGGGTACAGAAGGGTGCTGCTTCCCCCCACGGTTTCCTTTCGTTTGAGGGAGCTCCGCTGTGCAAAGCATGGCCTCTCTTCCCCTGCTTCCCTTCCTGCTCCAGTGGTCCGGAGGGACGGGTTGTTGGTGACTGTGGGAAAGGAGGTAGGCAGGGGTAGCCCAGGACCTGGCCCTCTCCATCCTGAGAGGGCTGAGGCCCACAGGGAGCTTCATATGGCTCTCCTCTCTGTCACGCGTTGGAAAAAGACCTGTCTTGACGGAGGAGAACTGCAGTTTTCCAGCACTGCCTGCTGCTTAAGGGGGCAAGCCTAATATTGGGGTTCAAAATTAGGAAGCCCACCCACCTGCAGACACAAGCCACATCCTCCAACATCACTTCTGTCAACAATGTTTTTCAATAGAATTCCATCTTGGTGGGGGTGGGTGGGCAAGTGGTACTATTTATGTGTCTCCCTCAAACCCCAAACACTCCTCAGAAGCAAGTACTCCTCTTCCTTTTTGTATTATCACACCGTGGTGTGTCTGTAATAAATGCTTGTTGCACTGAATACAACTGAGGTGGTCTTGCCTAAGGGGGATGAACTAGGCGACCCCCAAGGCGCCTTTCAATGTAAATCCACTCTGACGCCTTCAATCTGTCTCACGTATAAACTATAAATTCTTTTTCTTTTCTTTTTTTAATCTCCTAGAACTCTTCTTCAGGAGTCAACCTTTTCAAATTTGGGAGTCTAGTGATATGCAACACATTGTTACCAGATAGCTACACAGGAATAGAGTCCCAGGAGGATTCCACTTTGGAATTTGAGGATTCTGTTGTCTTCATTTTGGTATATGAATTCCAAACATTCTTCAAATGTCTTATAAACAAAGCCTAAAATAGAGAGAAGCAGGAGAGCTTTGGTGGTGGGTCGGGGTGGTCCTGTTCTAGCCTAGTAGCTCCCCAGGAGAATTTCCTCCTGTGGGGAGAGGCCATAATCTCTGTTTACTTTATGAAGCCAAAGGGTCCTGGGGAGGGCAACAGCCTCAAGACCATGCTGCCCTGTGTTTGCAGAGCCCCAGCTTCTGTGCAAGTATATGCACATAGGGTACAAACTCCAGGGTTGGAGTTTAAACCAACCCTGCCCTGGGAGCCCTGCTGGAGTTGGCCTTAGTGCGGCCTGGGACCTCCCCATCTCCCCACCCATGCTTCCCTCGTTGGCGGCAGTATCTGTATCCCTTTCCGAAAATCACATGGTGGGGGATGAATGCCCAGCTTGGCCCTTCTGGTTACTATGGACACTGAAGGCTGCCTCCTTGGTGTAACCAGGACTATCCGGACAGAACTTGTTTTTCAAATCTCCAACAGCAACCAATGCCTGGACCCATTAGCAATTCCACCCTTTGTCCTAAAGCATGAGGTCTCTAAGTATATTCTGCTAACAAGTCCTCTAGTAAAAGGCACATATAAGACCCTGTCAGTCCCCACACCGGTGTGTAAGTTGATCTCACCCTTAAACTGGCAGCTTACACCCAACAGGTTCCTCTGGACTAAACTCTCCTCCTTGCTGGTCCTTCACAATCCTTGCACCTTCCAGATGGCTCCTCAGCTGACCATGCTCTCCCCTTCCCTGTCCTAGAGGTCTTCCCAGCCAGAATCCTCGTGGTCTCAAGACCTTAGCCCTGACAGCAGCCGCACCACACCAACACACATACCGTGCCCCCAATTGCTTGTAAATCCCCAAGCCACGTTTACCAGAATAAAGCATGATGTCCAGGCAGACAAAATAGAAGAATGCCTTGCTGAAGATGTGCTCTTCTGTTATAGAAAGGTCCCACAGCCACCCCAACACCTGGATCAATTGCTTGTTTCTGAGGCAAAGGAAGGTAGTAAGATTAGGAAGTGCTGGGGAGGAGAGGATGGAGTTGAGTGCTGGTCTTGTTTCCATGGTACCCACAATTCCAGACCAAATATGGCCCTTACGCAGATTTCAAACCCACTCCCAAATCTCAAATTGGCTCTTTGCTCAAACTGTTGTCACAGACCTCTGTATCACGGCGACCAGAGGCTGGAGCTTCTGGTCCTGGGTGCTCTTCTTCTCTGGGCATTTGCCTCTCCTGTGAAACTCTTCCCTTTCCCTCTAGGGAAAGCCTGATGCCCACGGCAGGATGATTGACTGACTCTCCTCCAGTCACTGGCCAGAGCAAACAGACTAGGGATGATGTATGTGAAAGAATGCTGTGCAGGGGCACCTGGCTGGCTCAGTCAGTGGAGCGTGCGACTCTTGACCTCAGGGTTGTAAGTTCAAGCCCCACGTTGGGTGTGAAGATTACTTTAAAAAGTAATAAAATCTTAAAAAAAAAGAATGCTGTGCAAAGAACAGTGGTATCCCAAAGACTATGATTATCAGTCACATCTTACTGTAAATCCTGCTCCCTTGCCACCCAGTGGCCAGAGTAAAGCGAGCCCAGAACACTCAATTACTATGGCTTCCTCCCTCTAATTTTGGAAAATGCTTTCAGCTAAATACCTGTTTTTCAAGAAGAGAGATTTACTAAGCCAGCAGAGGACCATGTAGTGTCTGTTGGGATTCCGGAGCAGAGCCCACATCCTGTGGGCTCGATAGCCTGGGAAGAAAACAATTCCAGTATATTTCAGGGTGTTACTTGTATTCTGCATGCCCCTTCTTGCCCAGAAAAACCTTACCTAAGTCAATGGCCAAGTCCAAGTGACCCATTAAAAGCTTGGTATAGCCCAGTGTATCAGCCACATATGACACGATTTCAATGCCCGCGCCTTTCAGGGGGAGGTTGAAGATCTGTTCCATGGCCATGATTTCATATTTGAACCACACGCCCTGGTAGCCGGCCAGCTGGTGGTGCAGTGAATAGTCCAGGTAGGCCTTGATGATCTGAAATGGCAGCAGTGGAGAAGAGAAGTGGCAAAACGAAGGTGGAACCAAGGCAGGAAGCCCGGGGACATTGCCCAGTGTTGGCCAGTGAACATGGGTTTATTAAGCTTGAGAACGGAGCTGGTCATTTGGCCAAGGCATGGGTTTAGGCGCAGATATTAAACTGGGTCTCTGCCACCTGTTTATTGGATCATCCCAGACATGCTTGATGGCTCCTCTTGCCCACAGAGTCCTTAAGCAAAATATAAGAATTTTAATTTTTGTGAAAAATAAAAGCGGTGGCTTATATATATGTGAATATATAATTGCAGAGCAAAAAGCCGGGAAGGATTCGCTCCATGGTGCATACTTGGGGAGGAATCTGAGGGACAGGAGGGACTTTACTTTTTACTTTATACAATTCTGTGATGTTTAATTTTTATAACAATATGTCTATTCTGTTGATTAACGAAAAAGAAAGGCGGGTTTGGTTTGTTTGCTCTTAAAAAGAGGAAAGCGTGGTTGTAAACTGAATTGAGAGACCTCTGAGAAGTTGGTTACTCCATAAACAACTCTTTCAAATGGTCAAGTTGCTCCAGAATATAAATGCTTAGGGACAGGTGAAGAGAAAGCAGTTCCTGCTAAAGAAGGTTCCTAATGATACAAGTGTCTCCCACTGAGCGCAGTCAGTGGGGAGGCATTTAGGAGAAGGGGACTTTTTTCCTAGAATTCTTCAACTCACACAAAATAAGCAGCCTACAGATTCTGTGTTAACAGACAGTTCTGTGGGCATTTGTTAAGCCACAAAGTCAATCTGAGGGGCTTCCTGTATTCCTGACCTGAGTTGTGTTTCAGATGGTGCTACCAGAAGGGGAGGGCAGCTGGAAATTGTGGACCAGGAGAGGACTGCCGGGCGAATGAAATGTCCAACGCTGTAACAGAGCCCAGGACTTCTTGGATTTGGATCAAGAGCACAGAGTCCAACTGCTTTACTTTATGCAGAAAATATGAAGCTCGGAGGTTATGGGGCTTGCCGGTGGTCATGCCACAGATGGGTGAAGTTCCGGAAACTACTCTCTCGGGGCTCATTCTGGTTCTTTCTGTTATCCAACAATGAGTGTGTCATCTGCTTTTGAGCACCCAGGGGAGCTCTTGCCAGGCTGCTCTGCCTTTGGTCATGGCCATATTGTTAACCAGCCTCTTTCGATTCACTTTCGAATTTTGGCTTCTCCATTCTAGTCTCCTGTCCCCCAATGCCACCATGTTTTTAAGAGATAGACCCCAAATAGGGAGGGGAATTAAAGGATTTCATTCACTAAATATTTGCTGAGTGCCCACTATGTCCCAGACACTGTTACTGAAGCTCAGGATGTGAGAACGGTAACAGACAAGATCCCTGCTCTTATGGACTTTACAGGCTAGTAGCGGATGCAGGCTACACACTAACAAAGGAGCAAACAAGGAAACGTCAGATGGTAATAAGAGCTACTACAACAGAGGGACAGGTTAAAGAGTCAGTGGGCGGGCGAGGTGGTCCAGAAAGGCCTATGAAGGAGGTGACCTTCAAGCTAATGAGCACAGAGCCCAGTAAAGGTCAGGGGATGAGCGCTCCAGGCAGAGGAAATGTCCACTGCAAAGACCCTACAAGGGGACTGAACTTAATGTTTGAGGAACCGAAAGAGGTCTAATATGGCTGGGTTTAGTGGCCCAGGGAGCTACAGGAGGATGGGCAGAGGGCTATATTTGATGGGCTTTGTAAATATTTCTGTATCCTGGGCTATTGGAAGGCACTAATGCTGGGGACAGACTCCTGGCTAGGAATTTAAGCCCCTCCAGCATTTACAGTGCTACTTGACCATTTCCCTTAATTCCTGATCATTAATCATTCCAAGAGGAAGCTACTGCCCCAGAAGAAATCTAGACTTGATGTGCTTTTTTATAAAGGAACCAGATCATTCATTAGATGAATTGGATTTAGCTTAATAATTCCTTATTTTGTCTTCTGGAGTTTTCCACATCTAACCAAAGTTTTCCCAGCTTATGACTTTGTAGGGGCCAAGGGCAGGCTGCCCCAAAATGGGCCACTTTGGCATGAACATTATTTTGAGTCAAAGGCAATCAAAACCCAGCAGATTCAGGAAAAGCTTTTTTTTTTTTTTTTAAAGGCTAAACAAATTTGTTTTATTTTTTTAAGCCGAAATAAAATTAACATTCATGTTATATTAGTTTCAAGGAAGAGCTCTTTGTCTCTCAACTGCCTGCTTTACTAGGAAGAGAGGTATTAACAGAGATTCCTCTTTACCTAAGGAATTTCTCTGCATAATAGGGCAACACCTTTGTTTTCCAAACATCTCCTCACCTTCCTGTTAACAGCCTTCCTCCCCTTCGTGCCCTCAGGCCCCTACCCCTCTCCCTAGCTCAAATAAGCCTCATGTTGCCTCATTGTCTTTGGAATTTCATGTCTCCATGGATTCCCCATACATACGCTATTAAATTTGATTTTCTCCTATTAATCTGTCTCATATCAACTTGATTCTTAGTCCAGTTAGAAGGACCCTAAAGGGCAGAAGAAAAAATCTTCCTCCCCAAAAATTTAGACACGCAGTTCTGCCAGTGGGTCCTGAGACCATCTCAGGGAGTGCACAAAGAAGTCAAAGCTGCTTTCAGGATATCAAGGCATTATTTGTGTGAGGAGAAATGGTGCAAGATCAAAACAAACAAAAAAAACTCAGTGGATTGTCCTGTCTAGTTCACTCATTAAGGTTATCTCTGCCTTTCATTGTCTTTGGGCTATTTTATAGCTCTGTATGAGGCAGAAAACTGATAATGTAAATTAGCCTCTTGCATAGAAATGTAAGTGTTCAGGGGAATCCATGTGATTATTGCCCCCATGACTAGACTAGTTTTGCGTCCAGTCATAAATTGAGTTCTCCTTGGAACCAGTTGTAACATCTCACTAATTTCTCAGTAATTAATGTGTTTAATAGGATCTTTGACATGGGTTCTTTTTGTATTTCTATGAGTCATGATTTTATCTTTTTTTAAAAAAATTATCCTTTAACATTTTCCTTTTTTACCCTCATTCTCTACTGGTATATAGCGCAGTTTTCCAGGGGCAACATCCCATGTTGCAACCTAGTGAAATTAGAAACAGACCGAGAATCCACCTATCTTCTATGAAGTCGGACATTAAGATATTTGCAGAAATTTAATACGTGCCACTCTTCTCGCTCAATTTTTTGTCTGGGGGAATTGGTCTTTTGTTCTTCCAATTAAAATGTTAATTACGTTAACATGTAAGAGCTTTATTTTTCTTTTAAATACCTCAGTTTTTGTTTCTTATAATTTCGGTAGATTCAACCCATAAAAACAAAAAGCTTTGAGGTCCTCAGGAATTACTGAGTCTAAAGTGATTCTGGGACCAAAGTGTTTGGGATGCTGGCCTTGGCAAAACAACCCAGCCCAGAAGGGCTTTGTTCTACCCTCGCGATTCTGCATCCCTGTTGGCTCCCAGTAGGAGTTTCCCTCTAAATGAGATGCAGAAATTTAAAAGCAGCTACAACAACAGCCTACCTGAAAATCATCTTGAGTTTCCAGGGCCGTATTCACTTGCATCATAGCTGCTAGGTGGCCATAATACTTGTAGTGGAAAAAATAATTTAAGCTATAGATCTGCCACAGCAAGGAGAAGCACGCGATTTGCCTGTAGAGTTGCGCCAGCCTCCTCTTCCTATTAGAAAAAAAAATACACACAGGCTAGAGAGGAACGCAGGTACAGAAGCCTCGCTCCCGGCTGGGAGGTCAAAGCAGGTGTGAGCCTGAGTCTTGCCTCCTTTACAAGATGGTAAAGCGCAGGCACATTAATTTTTATGAAGCACATTTTCTCCCCCACCCAATGGGGAGCATAATACCTACTTTGTGATGATTAATTAAGATAATTTATGCAAATCACTTGTCCCCTGTCAGGTCATCGCTATTTATTTATTTATTTGAGAGAGCAAGAATGAGAGAGAGAGAGAGTACATGAGAGGGGGGAGGGTTAGAGGGAGAAGCAGGCTCCTCGCTGAGCGGGGAGCCCGATGCGGGACTCCAGGATCATGACCTGAGCCGAAAGCTGTCGCTTAACCAACTGAGCCACCCAGGTGCCCCAGGTCATCGCTATTTAAATGAAGTTATTTTTAAAAGCCCATTTATTTAATTCATCACATTTGATCCTGATAACAAGCCTGGAAGAAAGGAAGAAATAATGAACCCCATTTTATGCAAGCAGGTGAGATTGAGGTTAAGTGACTAACCCGAAGTCACACAGCTAGAATGTGGTGGGGCCAGGGCTCAGGCTCTGTCCGCTTCCAGCCCAGCCGTTCCTATGTGTCATGTTCTCCACTGAGCAGGCTATCAGGAGCTAGGCCTCAGCTCAACAAAGGAAATGAACATTTTAACAATTACGTTCTGCTGTGATCTGAATGCATCTCCACCAAATTCACATGTTGAATCCTAACCCCCGAAATTAATGGTAACAATAGATGGGCGCTTTGGGAGGTAATTAGGTCGTGAGGGTAGAGCCCTCATAAATGGGGGTAAGGCTCTTATAAAAGAGACCCCAGAGCTCTCCAGCCCCTTCCCACCATATGAAGATAAAAAAAAGTCTGTGACCCTGAAGAGGTCACAGACCTCCCCGACCCTCCCCGACCATGCTAGGACTCTGATCTCAGACTTCAGCAATAAATTTCTGCTATTTATAAGCCACCCAGTCTATGGTATTTTGTTAAAACAGCCTGAGCAGACTAAGACACATTCCAACAATGTAAAGGAATGTCACAGGAGATGGTGAACCTCCTGTGCTGAAGGTATTCAAGGGGAGAAGGACGACCACCTACAAAGAATGTTCGGGTTCTCCATCTTGGCTTCAACAAGCCATTTAAAAATGGGAACCCTATCTTTATGAAGCAAATTGGCTGCGATATTAGTGATTTAACAAAACCAAGAAAACAAAATATAATTAGAAATATTTATCAAAAAGCAGATTTTAAATAAAGACGAGAAAGGAGGAAGAAAGAGATATCCTGGGGGGTGCCTGGGTGGCTCGATCTGTTAAGCATCTGCCTTCAGCTCAGGTCATGATCTCAGGGTCCTGGGATCAAGCCCCATATCAGGCTCCCTGCTCAGCAGGGGAGTCTACTTCTCTCTCTCCCTCTGCCCCTCCCCACCGGCTCATGCTCTCTCTCTCTCACTCTCAAATAAATAAAATCTTTAAAAAAAAAGAGAGATCCTGGAGATTTTTAAAGAAGAACTCCAGGGCGCCTGGGTGGCTCAGTTGGTTAAGTGACTGCCTTCGGCTCAGGTCATGATCCTGGAGTCCCGGAATCGAGTCCCGCATCGGGCTCCTTGCTCAGTGAGGAGTCTGCTTCTCCCTCTGACCCTCCCCACCTCATGCTTTCTCTCTCTCTCAAATAAATAAATAAAATCTTTAAAAAAAAAAAAAAAAGAAGAAGAATTCCAGGTACTTTCAATTTAGACATTAATGACATTGATTCTGTTGTGGAAATTATTTTTTAAAGCCTCTTAGGAAACAGCGTAAAATCCCTTACAGCGTAAGACATTCATGAGGGCCGTAGAAACTCTGACTTTAAAGTTGTTCCTTGTCCTCATTTTTTTTTTTTTTTAAAGATTTTATTTATTTATTTGACATACAGAGAGAAAGCACAAGTAGGCAGAGAGGCAGGCAGAGAGAGAGGCAGAAGCAGGCTCTCCACTGAGCAGGGAGCTCGATGCGGGACTCGATCCCGGGACTCCAGGATCATGACCTGAGCCAAAGGCAGTCGCTTAACCAACTGAGCCACCCAGGCGCCCCCTTGTCCTCATTTTTGAGATCAGAACCCTTTGACCAGACGGTGTTGGAAACCCACAGCTCTGCAGTTTCTTCCTCAGCAGTACTTCCCCCCTTTACCCTCATGCAAGGTAACTTCTTATTCCTTTCATAAAATGTGGCTGTTAACTAGGCTTGTCAGATTTAGGGAATGCAAACGTGGGATGCCCAGTTAAATTTGCATTTCAAAACAATAAATAATTTGTTTAGAATGCACATGTCCTAAATATTTGTGTGACATATATGTATCCTAAAAAAATGACTCGGGCCACCTGGGTGGCTCAGTCAGTGGAGTGTCCGACTCTTGATTTCGATTCAGGTAGTGATCTCGGGGTGGCGGGATCAGGCCCCACGTTGGGCTGGGCCCTGTGCTGAGAGCCTGGAGCCTGCTTAAGATTCTCTTTCTCTTTCTCCCTCTGCCCCTCCCCATTCACACGCACTCTCTCTCTTTAAAAAAAAAAAAAAAGTAAAAAAATGATTCATTGTTCATCTGAACTTCAAAGTGAACTAGGCATGCTGTATTTGATCCGGCAACTCTACACATGACCCAAACTCTGATTCCCTCCTACCTCTCAGAGAGATCTCTGCTGACCTCTCCCTGCCCCTCCCTCTTGGTGTCTCCTGAGACCACAGGCACCATTCCCAGGAGTCTGCCCCTAACCTGCAAAGGAGCTCAGCTCCAGCTCCTTCCCACCCCAGGCTCCCCCACATTTAAGGGAACACTTTTGGGGGAAGGCAGTGGGCTTGGGGAAAGAGCTGTAGCAACTGGCTCCTAGAAATAGCTGTTTGCATCTCAGGCAGAACCTGTAGCGAAACCACTACTGGCCTCTGCCAGCATGGGAGAGATGTCCTCTGTCAGCTCTCTAGATCCCCAGCTAGGTGGCATTTCCCTTGGCGCCGATTGGATAGGGGGAATATATCCAGAAAGTTTTATTGTGGAAGATTTCAAACATACACACAGTAAAGCAGAAAAATATCATGAACTACATGCATTGAACACCCAGCTTCAACAACTACCAGTGCAAGGCTTGAACTCACAACACTGAGATCAAGGCCTGAGCTGAGATCAAGAGTCCGATGCTTAACCAGCTGAGCCACACAGGTGGTCCCCCTCCCAGTATTTTTTATAGTTTTTTTATAGGCAAAATTTACATACGTTGAGATGTATAAATCTTAGTGGTTTAATCATGACTGATGGATACTCCCATGTAACGCACATTCCCATCCAGGTACATAGATGGGTGGGCAGTCTGCCCTCCGGCAGAGGTCTTTGGAACCTTGTATTTCAGTTTGGGCCAGGGACGATACCCAGCGTTGTAGCCCTGGATGGAAAAGGGCTTGTGACTGAGGCCCCAGGAGCACTGGTACAGCTAGCTTCCAGTGGAACATGGCGGTTCACAGGGATTGAAGGGGCGGACTAGGGCAGGGCACTGGGGCTCAGCTTGCAAAGGGTTCCCTGATGTTTTTGTCACCTGAACTCACCTTTTGCAAAAGCTGCTATGAGGTGTTCTTGGGCAACCCCCACCTCGCCTGGGAGCCTTCCCCACCAGCCCCCTCTAGCCGCCTCCAGCCCCCTCCAACACCAGTGAGCCTCAGGGCAGAGCCACCAGGCCTTCTTGCGCCCCCCAGAGGCCCAGGCTTTGGGGGCTGATGGAGTCTGTGTAGGTCTCTCTCTCTCAGGAGTGAGACCTCCAGCTCTTCCCAGCTCCTTCCCTTACCCTGGAGGTGAGCTCTCTTGGGCCTGTTGATTCACATAGTAAAAGTGTCTGTTTTTCTCAACGTGGGTGTGAAGAAACAGGGAGATTAAGTTGTAAGGAAAGATTCTGTTGAGCAGCTTCAGTGCTTTCCGCAGCATTTTCTTGGCAAGCACCATCTGGCCCATGTTGAAACAGACCTACAGGGAGAAAGGAGGGGGAGAAAGGAGAGAGGAAAAGCAGTGATTCTGGACTTAATCGGTGTGTTCCAACAACACATATTCCTGGGATTCTTATCAAAAGGGTAACTTAAGCCCCAGGAACAAAATCCCCGTGGGCCTGGCATAACAGTAAATGTTTGCAGACGAATGCTGGCTGACTGATGAGGATTTTGCATCGAATCTTTATTGTGCATCATCTACCTGAGAAAATGTTTCCCCAAGCAGGTCCATGTTTGGAGGTTGTTAAAAAACCTTTCATAATGACATCAGCCATGAGGACAAGGAAGATCTTGCTGCTGGTAAGTGAGGGCAAGGAGGTTTGAGTAGCGGGGCTTGATGTTCTGTGGTCTTGGCAAGGATTTGTGGCAGAGGATGGGAGGGGGTGCAGGAAGGACAGGGACGGCTTCTGCTTCTTCTATATAATGCCCCAGTGACCGGTAACACATGGTCATGTTTTTAATGGTTTCTTACCTGACCTTTGAGGCTGTAAAAGGTAGCAGACTCAAAAGTATGACTCCAGGATTTGTCGTCCTTGAGCATTTTCAGCAACCTCTCTCCCTCGTTCAAATATATGTATGCCTGCAGCCAGGGGAGGGGCACATTGTGTTGAGTCAGCGGGGGTCCGGCCTCTACCGAGCAGGGAGAAGCACCTGCCACCGCAGGACCCACTTCCACCCCCGTCCCTGGCTCTGGATTAGTAAGGGCCTCCAAACTCTAGGCAGCACTGGGTAGGTCAAGTTCCTGGTGAAGATCCTGGCCACCTGCAGGCCCGTCTTTGTCCACTGGATCACTCACTCGAGAGGATGGATCCAGGGCAATTTCTTCCTCTGAGTAATTCCACCCCCAATGGCCCCTATTTCCAACAATGTACCCACTGCCCCTGACAGTATCCCCACATCTATGAGAAGCTGGTCTTGATTCTTGGAATGAGTTATGGACATCGTTAGACAGGACAGACTTGAAGAGTAAAATAAGGCAAGGCGATATCCTCAAATTTCATTCAGCCAAAGGGATATGAGTGGGAGGCAGAAGAGGGAGACATGAGTTGACCTGGACCTACTAAATTATTTTTGGTGGGACAGAGGATGCAAATGGCACATTCTGGGTAACTTGCACCAGGGCTCTGCTTCCAATCATTGTCTTTCCTGACCATCCCCCATTCCCTGCTAATTGAGATGGGGGTGCTTAGCAAGTTGGTCCCCAAGGCTACTTAAACTTTCTCTTCTTGGGACTCACTGATCATATCCCCCTTTTTCCATATGTGTGTGTGTGTGTGTGTGTGTATACATATATACACACATATATTTTCATATATATAATATACATGGGCGACTTTCATCTTTCACATAAATACTGAGAGAACTGGGGCTTACCAACATTTTTAATGATTTAATTTTTAAATTTTATAAAAATCTAAGGTATGAGGGTCGATTAGGCTGCTGTGATCAAAAGCAGTTGTAAATATGGAAGAGACCACCAGGATGGGCATGAAGTATAGGCATGCCTATTCAGAAATGTGAGTCAGATGAAGCAGGGGCCAGAGGAGCATTTCCTAAAGTGAGCTCAAGCAATGTTAGTCTAGTCAGCTGCTCTACGAAAGTGGTCTAAGGTCAAGTAAGTTTGAGAAACACAGTATGCCCCAGAACTAGCCCGACCCTCTGGAAGATTTACCTGTATCTTAGCATATTAAGGCCATGAAATATTTGCAGTAAAGAAACCTATTTAGCTTTATTCAGCTCAGTGCTTCCCAACTTACTTAAGAATTAATCCTTTTTATTTCATTATACATACATCGAATCCCCACATTTCTAGGGGCATATAGCCCTGGAATGTTATTTACAATTATCCCGGAGAAACACTAGTGTTTTGGTGGCCTAAAGGAAGTGTATGATAATTTAGCACAAATTACATGAAGACCAAAGTGGGTGAGCTCCTTTTGGGGAATCACAAGATGAAAGCCAGATTTGTACTTATCCAAAGACCTACAGGTATTTGTGCTCACAGGTATTTAGGGGGGACAGAAGGCAAATGCCACAAGGACATTACTGAGGAAGACTCTGCTGAAACAGCAGCATTGATACCAAGAGTCCTTTCTGCATCATTTTGGGAATGAGATAGGACATCCACCCCCTTCCCATATAGGTAGACAGTTCATGGCAAGTTTCTAAAGGTGGCACTATTTTAAATGATGTATAATGCTAGTTTCAATTTGTTCTAACTTTCATTTCTCAATCTCGGGTCATTTCCCTTCTCAGCAATTTGATTTTCAGAGGAAAGTGGTGCTGGCAGGAATCAAGAACATGAAGTAATAAAAAAAGCACCCTAGAGCTTCCCTTCGGACACTGTGGTCTCTAACTTGTCTCAAGGGTGGGTGGGGGGGCGGGGTAGAAACACCTTACCATATAATTATCACCCAAGATGAGATAAGCAGATGTAATTTCTAGGAAGTAATATAAGGCTTTGTTGTTTTCTCCCAAAGCCAGAAAATGGTGGGCCAGAGGCATGATGACCATCTCTACGATCTCCTCACACTGGCAAGATTCCAGAGGAATGATGTCTTCCTCAGACGTCCTCATTTTTGTTATAATGACATCAAAGAAACTCAAGATCTTTTCTCTTATTTCTTCAGGACTGTCCAAATGCAGAAATAAAGAGGAGGAATAACTTGTAGCTACACTTAGTTTTCGATATGAAAATATCTTTAAAAAACTAATAAAAGAGCAAGATAATCAAACCTGATGTAGATGCTACTGACAGAACTCACCATGCACACACCCCAACATTTCCCCACTCGTACCAAAGAGGCCGAAAAGAACTGACCTGACAGAAGATTTTAACAGTATTCTGAGCTTAATGACAGTTGTTTATGCCTAAACAGTCATGTACACCTGTACCTGAGATTTTCAGGAAATATCTCAGATTTCTTATGAATCTCTATTTTGGAAAAGGTGGTCTCTTCTTCAGCTAGAAAATAAACAAACAAAAGAGTTGTATGAGTCACGAAATGTTCCATGTGGCAGAGATGTCTGGTGTCCACCAAAGACTCTTGTTCCCCCTTTCCCGACACAGTGCCTGCTGCCCAGCCAGACTCTCCATTTCCCAGTCTCCACTGCGTCTCAGGTGAACCCACGTGATTCGTTTAAAATGGAATTCTATCAGAAGTAATATATGGCACCTCTGAGCTGAGATGGTTTGGTATCTTTTCCACACTTTCCTTCCGCTAGAGAGCAAATAATTGGGAGAATCTAAGGGATGGCAAAAGGACAGAATGGAAGGAGCCTGTGTCCCTGACTTACTGTGTTCAAGACCATTTGTCAGAACTTTCACTGGATCATTACATGGGCAGGAAAAAAAATTATTCTGTTGTGTCCCCAATTCTTCCTCCATTGGGGAGGAAGAATTTCCCCTGCCGTTCAGAGGTCCTTATAGCTGAACTAAGAATCAAATTGACATGGGACAGATTAACAGGGGAAAATCAAATTTAATACATGTCAATAAGGGGAATCCGCGCAGACATGGAAATTCCAAAGACAGTGAGGAAACATGGAGCTTAGAAGAGCTAAGGAGAAGGGGAGGGGATCTGAGGATACAAAGGGAAGAAAGACCATTAGCAGGAAGGTGAGAGGAGATGTTTGGAAAACAAAGGTTGCCTTATTATGCAGAGAAGTTTCTTAGGTAAAGAGGAATCTCTGTTTAATAGCAGGCAGTTGAGGGGCAGGGAAGAGCTTTTTCTGAATCTGCTGGATTTGGATTGCTTTTTTTTTTTTTTTTAAAGATTTTATTTATTTATTTGAGAGAGAGAGAATGAGAGAGAGCACATGAGAGGGGGGAGGGCCAGAGGGAGAAGCAGACTCCCTGCCGAGCAGGGAGCCCGATGCAGGACTCGATCCAGGGACTCCAGGATCATGACCTGAGCCGAAGGCAGTCGCTTAACCAACTGAGCCACCCAGGCGCCCTGGATTGCTCTTAATTCAAAATAATGTTCATGCAAAATGGCCCATCTTGGAGTGACTTGCAGTGGCTCCTACAGTGTTAAGCCACTGAAAACGTTGGGGTTGGTTATAGAGGATAACATTATCCTCACTAATTTACACTGCGGCAACTAAAACTACGAATAAATGATCTGTTTCTAGTGGAGAAATATAGACATTTAAATATATACCCCAAAGGCTAACTAAAGGGCAGAGAAACTTGAACTTAAAACCTTCAGTCTATCCAGACTCCAATAGGTTAGAAAATTCCAGAAACAAATGAGGATGGTCGGATCTAGCCATTTCCCCATGCAGAAGGAAGGAAGAACCCTCGACAGGGGAAGGGACTTGTCTCAGATCATCTGTTAGGGATAGAGGTAGGACTAGAACCTAGGTCTCCCAGCTCCAAGGCCAATGCATTACTCCACAGATCTTTTAATTTCTAAAAATGCAGTTTAGGCACCTAGTTATCACCTTCTTTTGAAAGCCTTCTGTGCCCTTGTCCCCATAGATTTAGTGCCCCGACTCATCTGTGCCCTGTGCAGACCTCCATCCTGGTCCTTAGTGTTACACTGTGTGAGGAATAATTTGCCCACCTCTCCCCCTAGACTGCCAGCTAATGTATTTCTAGTGACTGGATGCTGTATAAATTGATTTATGCCTTTTTCCTTCTACTCTTCTAAATCTGTTCTTGTAAAGGTTACCAGTGGCTACCATATTGCCAAATCCAAAGCTCACGTTTGTCCATATCTTACACCTCTCAGCAAGCATTAAATACAATCAACCACTCCCTCTTTTCACCAGGTTTTCTACCAACCATGCTCTTGGTTGCTTTCCTCATTGGCTGCCTGCCCACTTTGCTTTGCTCCTACTCCTCTACCAACATTCCCAATGTTGGTGAGCTTCCGTTTGGTCCTGGGCTCCCTTCTCTATGCACATTTTTCCTAGGTAATTTCATCTGCCCATGACTATGAATTCCAGTCACATGCCAATGACTGCCAATTGTTTAATCTCTGAGCCTGACATCTACCCTTAACTATAGATTCATATATCCAAATGCCTTCTTGGCAACTGTTGTTTGAATGCCTAACAGGCATTTAAAAATTAACATGATCCAACCAGAACTCTTGAATCTCTCTTCCATAAACCTATACTCTGATATTACTAAGCATCAGAGCCATATATCCATTTTCTCAAGGCAAAAAACCTAGGCAATGTTCTGGATTCTTTTCTTTCCCTCATCCCATTCAGCCCATTAGGAAGTCCCATTGACTTTACCTCAAAACATACCTGAATCCATCTTCTTCTGTCCATCTTTACTATAGTGCCACCCTAGTCCACCACCAAATTTTATCTAGACAAATGTGAAAAACCGATCTCCCTTCTAGTCCAATTCCCATAATCTGTTCTCTACAGAGAAGACAGAATATGTTTTTAAAAACATGACTCAGATTTCCGTGGCAGAAATTGTTGGTTTCTTATCTCAACTCTATTGTCCTTTTTCTCCTTAGTAATAAAACTCAATTTTACTCAGGGCAGTTACATTTTCCAGCCTCCCTTGCAACTGGATATAGCCATGTGACTAAGTTTTGTGTAGGACTTCTAGAAAATTCCTTAAAAGGGAAGGAGTATCCCTTTCTTTTTCTTTCTTTCTTTTTTTTTTTTTTTTGGTTTCTCTTCTTCTTCTAGTGTTAAATGTAAACATGATGGTTGGAGCTCCAGCAGCCATTTTTGGACCAAGAGTTTCTGATGATCATGAAGCCTTCATATTAGTCCCAATGATGAGACAAAACATTTTACATGAGAGAGAAATAAATTTAACAGTAAATAAATTAAAGCCACTCTAGCTGGGTCCTTGTTACATGTAGCAAATACTAATTCTAATTAATACATCTCCAAAGTCTTCCGACCCACTTAAAATAAAAGTCAGACTATTTATCAAGGCCTATAAGGCTCTTTTATGGTTTTATTAATTAATCTGTTTATTGTCTATCACATCTATCACCAGCCTTCATGAAAATTCTAATATATGAGAATAGACACATGTCTATCATTTTCAGCACTATATCCCTGATACCTGGATCATGGCCTAGCACATAGTAGATGCTCAATAAATATTTGCTGAATAAAATGCACATTTTTTGAAAAAAATCAATAAGAAAAATAAAAATGCTATTTCTCCTTCAATATCTTTCTCTTTTTTTAAAAGATTTTATTTATTTATTTGACAGAGAGAGACTGTGAGAGAGGGAACACAAGCAGGGGGGTGAGCTGGAGAGGGAGAAGCAGGCTCCCCACTGAGCAGGGAGCCAGATCTGGGGCTCCATCCCAGGATGCTGGGATCATGACCTGAGCTGAAGGCAGATGCTTAACTGACTGAGCTACCAAGGTGCCCCTTTTTTTATGTTTCAAATTGTAATAGTGATAGAACGAGATGCAGAGACAAACAACATTGGCTAGAAAAGGAAACAAAGTTGGGGAGTACAAGATATGCTTTTTGTCATTCTATCATTTACCCCTTAGGTGAATCATATTATTTTTAGTTCTCAATTCTCTTCATTTATGAAGGACATATTTTCTTAAAAGTTCCCTACTTCAGAGGGGATCTGTAAAATTCAAAAGGAAAAAATATATACAAAATGCTTGTAGGCTCTCAGAAGAAAGGAGAAAAGCAAAGATACCACTTGCTCATCTCTTGGTTTCAAAGACCTAAAAATAAGACTTCAGGTTCAAGGTGACAGATTGAATTCTTTTGTTTATCTCCAGTACCTCCAGGTCCAGGACATTTCACCTTATTAAAATGAGAATAAAATAATCTTAAAAAGCACAAACCCACAATGTATAGAATGGAAGGGATCAATTCCCGTCTAGGGCCATTGTGCTGGCTATCCTCTCTGGATGATATGCTCCTCCCCAGCTGTCAGTAAGACAAAATCTCTCACTTCCTTTGTCTTTCTATGAATCTCACCTCTCAGTGAGGGCCCCCCTAATGGCTCTGCATTCCTAATCCCACTTGCCCTAGCAAACAAGCTTTTCAGTTTCCTTCCTTGGGGTGGGATTTACCCCCCATTACATACTGTAGATTTTTTACTTCTTCATTATGTTTTTTCCTCCATTGCTTCTCCACAATAGAATGAATGCTCTTTTGTTCACTGATGTATCCCACGTGCCTGCAGCAGGGTCTGGCACATAGTAGGAACTCAGTATTTGTTGAATGAGTAAATGAAATGTCAGGTGGGGTTTCAATACATGTTCAGAAGGCAAAGGAGTGAGAGGAGTGGTCTCTGATGAAGTAGGTAGAGCGAGTTGAAGGACAGAGCCCAGGAGGAAGCCCATGGACTGCAGATCTTTGGGGATCAAGACTTAAGAAAATAACTTGAGAAGGACTTGAGGATTGAGAGTGAATTGAAAATAGAATCAAATTCCTCATTACCTAATTTACACCTAATGTCTTTGAACCTCTTCCAATTCCAGCTGACTCTTGAACAACACAGGGGTTTAGGGACACCAACCCCTTCGCCTCCCCAGCAGTTGAAAATTCACATATAACTTTTGACTCCCTAAAAACTTAACTACTTAACAGCCTACGGTTGACCAGAAGCTTTACTGATAACATAAAGTTAATTAACCTATATTTTCTTTTTTTTTTTTTTAAGATTTTATTCATTTATTTGACAGAGAGAGACACGGCGAAAGAGGGAACACAAGCAGGGGGAGTGGGAGAGGGAGAAGCAGGCTTCCCGCGGAGCAGGGAGCCTGATGTGAGGCTCGATCCCAGGGTCCTGGGATCATGACCTGAGCCGAAGGCAGATGCTTAACGACTGAGCCACCCAGGTGCCCCAACCCATATTTTCTGTTTTATGTATTATATACTCTATCTTTACAATAAAGGAAGCTAGAGAAAAGAAAATGTTATTAAGAAAATCATAAGAGAAAATACGTTTATAGTACTATACTGTATTTATTGAAAAAAATGTGCATATAAGTGAATCTGCACAGTTCAGACCTGTGTTATTCAAGGGTCAACTGTATGTCCTTCACCAGTATGACTTACAGGCACAAGGTTCAGGGATAATGGACAGAGTCTCCAACCAAGACAGGATATTATAAAGAAGACATTGCAAAAAAGAAAATTATCCTAGAAACTCGAGGAAAAATAAACTTTTGTAAGAACTCAAGGGACACCTGAGTGGCTCAGTCAGTTAAACGTCTGCCTTTGGCTCAGGTCATGATCCCAGGGTCCTGGGATCAGGTCCCACACTGGGCTTCCTGCTCAGCGAGGAGCCTGCTTCTCCCTCTCCCTCTGCTGCTCCCCCTGCTTATGAGCTCTCTCTCTCTGACAAATAAATAAATAAAATCTTTAAAAAAAGAACTCTTTTCACAGTATATTACTTGGTTCTGTAATGCATAGCATTTACATGGTCTTTGTAACGATTTATCAAATGATGGTCATTAACAATACTGGGGGAGAGGTCCTGAGGAGTAGTGTGACAGGGGTAAGTCCTCACCCTGGCATGCTGTATCTGTTCACCAAAGTAAGAAGAAAACAGATAATGTCAATTTGTTTTTTTAGTATATGTGCTGCCGAAGCGAGCACAATGTCAATTTGTTTTTTTAAAAAAGAAAACTGTATAAACACATCATTTTGTTATGGAGGCAATGACCAGAAAGAACAGTTAAGATATTTGCCCCTGAGATGTACTGAAATTGTCTGGGGCACTAGGGTTTGAGATTATTGTTTCTATTGTAAAACTTTTAGGGAAAATTTTAAAGTCCTTATTTAAAGATGTCTAGTTGATAGGCTTTTAAACAGGTGAAAAGTTCTGATAGGAGAAATAGTAGAGCTTTGGCCTCAGGCAGGTGGAGGGGCTGACAGAAGCGCAGACATTACTCAGAGACACAGGAGGGCACAGAAGCACCCGAGTGAAACGGCTAAGGTATATTGGAGAATCCAAAAATAACTGAAGTTGCTTTCTTTGACAGCCCTAGCCTGCTTAAAACCATTTGGGGGGAGGTGGGGAGCCTGGGTGGCTCAGTCGGTTGGGCGTCTGACTCAGGTCATGATCTCAAGGTTGTGTCTGTGGTCAGCGGGGAGTCTGTTTGGGATTCTCTCCCTCTGTCCCTCCCCCTTCTCTAAAATAAATAAACAAATCTTAAACAAAAATCAACTGTGATTTTACCCCCCACTGCCACCAAATATATATATATATAATTACATACATAGAGAGACTCCCTGGTTCCACATAGTCTGGAATCTTCCTTCCCCTTTCTCTTTTATTTATTTATTTATTCATTCATTCATTCATTCATTTTTATTTATTTATTTTTAAAGTAGGCTCCACACCCAGCATGGAGCCCAACACAGGGCTTGAACTCACAGCCCTGAGATTAAGACCTGGGCCGAGATCAAGAGTCAGATGCTTAGATGACTGAGTCACCAGGCTGCCCCTTGCTTCCCCTTTCTCTTATCGGCCTCAGTCAACTCTCTCCTACTGGTATTTTCACTGGTTCCTTGAACATGGACCTATGTTGGGATCATCTCTGAAGCTTCTTGGATTTGCACATGCATCCTTGTCAGCCCTCATTTTCTGCCCTCTGGGCACCTGGTTTTTTTTTGTTGTAGGCGTGTGCCCTCTCTTGGTCCTCAAGTCCTTCTTAAAAGTTGTTATTTTCTTGTGTCTTCCGTTCCAGCATCTAGGGCTCTTCTCATACTCCCAAAAGTACTTGGGAAGTACTTAAAATGGCTCCAGGCTGGCTTTTTCTCCCATCCAATCCATGAGAATCCAGACTCTAAGGCTCTGAACCTAAAGCCTGACTTCTCTTTTTTGAAAACGGAGATGGGCAAGTGTTAGTACTGGGTCAAAGAGAGACTTATGCCACACTGCAAAGCTGCTTTCTTCCTGATGGAGGACTGAGAGGGCATCGCCTTCCTCCCTCTCTGACTCCATTGACTGTCACATCCAGGAACCTCTTCTAATCTCCCCTGCCAGTCTTGTCCAAAGGTCCCACCCTGTACTTTGGGAAACTCAGGTGTACTGGGCACAGCATGAGTTTGGGAATGAGACTGACCTGTGATTGAATAGTTATCACTCATTCTGTGGCACTGGACAAGTTATTCAATCTTCCAGAACCTCAGTTTTCTCATGTATAAAATGAAAATAGCCCTCCACCTTGAAAGGTTAACATGAAGATCAAATGAGAATGCATGTGAAATAAAGAGTGAATGAGAATAAATATTTATTTTGGGGGGCACCTGGGTGGCTCAGTCAGTGAAGCATCTGCCTTTGGCTCGGTCATGATCCTGGAGTCCCTGGATCAAGCCCCACATCGGGCTCCCTGCTCAGCGGGGAGTCTGCTTCTCCCTCTTCCTCTGCTCCTCTCCCTGCTGGCATTCTCTAGCTCTTGCACTCTCTCAAATAAATAATTAAAATTTTTAAAAAATTATTTTTGTACCTACTATGTGCTAGGCACTTTACATACATTTCTTCCCAATTTTTAATATCCATATAATATAGGAATTCTGTCCTTATAGCCTCTGTTTTCCCAACCAGATTTAGCCATAATCACCAAGGCCTTCGGCTAGAGCATGTAGCCCCCTGGTGCTCCTTGGCCACCCACGAGGGAGGGCTGAAGTTGGGGTTACTGCCCCTAGCCTCACATCCACCACGCCTATGGTAACAGAGTCCCTGGTCCCTGATACCCCTTGAATCCTCTCCTGTGTTTTCCCAGATTGTGTAGCTGATTTGTGCTATCAGACTGTAACTTTCTCGCTTTTGCTTCACGGATGTCTGGAACCCCGGCCCTGAGCCTGAGCCCCCTTTTCTGGGGCCTTGACCTGCTTAGCCCTGCATAATTCTCCCCCTCTCACGTTCTTTCTCTGATGGAACCTTGTTTCAAACCTGACTGCCAGAGCAACAACACTCTTACCTACCAAGAAACAGTACTCCCTCTTGCTCTTGTTTCTGCTTCAACATGTGAGACCCCTGCCCCCCACCCCCCTTGGATTCCATCCCTTGGTGTGAATTAAGCTGGGTCCATTTTATCCCTCTGGATATTTTCCTTTGAGCTCTGGCTGCACCCCATTTTGCCAGAGTCCTGATCTTCAAACCCTCTCTGAGTCTCACAGGCAAGGGTGTTTCTGCTGGACTCAGCTGCTCACATATCCCCCTTTCCCACTCCAGTGACCTATGCTACTCAAGTCTCCAGCCTTTTGCGGAACCCACGCCTCGAGGGACTTGAAGTCCTCAAGGTCCAAATCTACTCCATTCCCCAGGAATAGTTAGGACTAACGAGGAATGAGGTATGTTTACTTTTAAATCCGTGGGACTTAGCCATCTTCTTAATGGTATCCATGTCCAAACTGTTGAGGCGAATGTTCACTGTGAAGTGGTGGTAGGGGATGAAGTCCCCACTTTGGCAATGGTCACATCTGTGTGCATTTTCCTCTAAAAAGCGGGCACATTTCAAGTGCATGGCTTTCTTCTGGTCCTTCAGCCACAGTTCATAGGCTGTTTTCTGCATCATAGGCCTGCAAAATCGAATGATGTGGCACTCGATGACCTCGCTTTCCAGCTCGTGGAGCTCTTCCTCCTCACCATGAGCTAGGGAGAACAGAAAGGCAATGACTGGGTCAGTCCCTGCTGCACCACACACATTGGTTCCTTGACCAGGTATGCCTTTAACTAAGAGGAAATGTGAGTCACTTCCAGGTTCTACTCACCCATTCCCTCACTGGGCTTCAGAGACCGCGAGCGATAATTCACCTCAAACGAGGCCGCATTCTGTTTTAGGGCCGTTCGGAGCTCCTTGCCATTCCGGAAACAATCAAAGACGCTGGATTCCACTAGAGTCGCCAGGGCCTTGATCATCATCTTCATGTTCCAACAAGGCAGAACCTCGAACAACAATTCCGTGGTGAAGGTCAGGCCGATAATGGCAGCACATCTCACCAACATCTGGTGGGAAAGGCTCATGCTATCCAGCTGAACCAGAGAGATTTCTGCAGGTGAAAAGCCACACAATAGGAAACTGGTCACCTGTCTTTAGCAAATACATTCTAGAGACGGACAACTGTCCTTCCCTACACTGCTTGTTTCACAGGAACCCGGCCACGCTAAACCAAAAGAGATTATTTGCTTAGGACCTACTTCACAGAGAGTGCATGGTGCTGCTATCTGAGACACGCACGGCATGATGGCCAGCCCAGAACAAGACTGACTGCAAGGTGCTTGGGTTTTGTGCTAGAGTGTGACAGGGTTTGTGAGGACAGGGGAGGTCATGGTGGGCCACGGTAGTCGGAGAGTGCCTGCCATCCACCTGCTATGTTGACTTCGCCAGCTGGCCCTCGTCTGCCCCCCTCACTGACTGCCTCCTCCTAGCAACAAGCCTCCTCTCGACCTCGCCTGAGACTTACTCGTTCTTGTGACAGTCTACTACCGTCTCTGTGCTCATGACAAAGTGCCAGAGAGCTTCAAGCTCCAATTCCAACTTCTCACCTATGTGTGGCTGTCATAGTCACGTGGCTCCCTGGACACCTGGACCAGGATGTCCTTCTGTGACATCACCTGCGTCAGGACAAAATCCGAATTTCTCCGCTTGCCCGCAGAATACTGCAGAAGCCAAGCTAGCCCATCTTCCTACTTTCATAGACATAGTGAATGAAACAAACGATGCTTTTTTGAAGTCTGAGAACCTCGAGGTGTCCCTAGGTCATCCTTCAAACATGTTCAGTTATTCTAGATGGCATGGCTTGGAGCTGAATTCATACTAGAACATTGCTTGCAAGTCATTTTTTTCTAAAGGAATAATAATACAGCTCGGATATAAATTCCATGCTCGTCATTTCTTATAAAAATAAATGACAGAAAAAGTGTCAGTATTTGATTTTCTCTCTCATTATTTGGCTTTGATTTAATGAAAAATGTACTACATCTCATTTGTTTATGCAGTTGAACTGAACTTGGTTCAAATCAGACTCCAGAGTATGCCCAGGGGAGCAGGTGGTTCCAAGTCAGAAGCAGAAAAGCTAAGCCTTCCATGGAGACTTCGACTGCCTGGGGTAACACAACAGACAACCACCACAGTCTGCTACTACCTTCCTCTCTCCCTTTTCAACAATCATCCTAGAGAAAGGAAAAGGGGAGTCTAGGTCCTGGAACACGGGGTCAAATCTTCCTTACCTTTTAATGATGCTGGCGGTGACAGGTTTTTCAATCTGACACCACTGGCGAGATTACAGACTTCTTCAATTCCCTCCTCATTATTAGGAGTAAATATTTTTAATTCCTCGGTTGGCCTACTAAAATTCTCTGTAGGGAGATGAAAAGGAAGAACAATTGAGAGTCATTGTGCTATCACAATCTTGATTTTCCAATAAACTTCAAGATGGATCTTGCGAGAGAAAGAGCAGGTAGAGATGTGTGTTGGCTCACCGAGTATTTCGGAATAGCATTTTAAGTAAACTAATATATGAAAACCTAAATGTACGCAAAAATGTTCTGCCACCCCCAAAATTATTGGGAATAACTATTGGAAGTCTTCCGGAGTATATGCAGTTTTATAGGAATTTGATTCAAAGATTATCAGTGTGTATCTTATAGTATGTAGTAACATATATTTGTATGCACATTCAAATATCCACACTCAGATGCAAACACGTTCTGTGGGAGATTGTACTCGACTTACAACATGGTTATCAGAAAGAGATATTTAAAATGGTGAGGTTGATGGGGCACCTGGGTGGCTCAGTCATGAAGCGTCTGCCTTCGGCTCAGGTCATGATCCCAGGGTCCTGGGATGGAGCCCCGCATCAGGGTCCCTGCTCAGGAGGAAGCCTGCTTCTCCCTCTCCCACTCCCCCTGCTTGTGTTCCCTCTCTCGCTGTGTCTCTCTCTATCAAATAAAAGAAAAAAAAATCTTTAAAAAATAAAATGATGAGGCTGGATAGTACACTTGCCTGGTAACTGTCTCCTGGTACTCCAAAATGCATTACTTCCTTATTCCTCCAGTCATTCATGTAACAGCATGATATGTGATGTGGAAATATGAAGGTGAACACAGCTAAGTTTCTAATCTCCTGGAGAGATAAGATATGTACACAAAGGGCTACACTTCCAGGCAGTAAACAAGCCCCATGTGAGTGGCACAGTGTCAGAGAGTTCAATGTCGATACAGTACAGACCTTTTTTTCACCATAGCCTGTGAAGGCTATAAACGTGAATAGTGCGTGCTTCCAACCCCAAGGAGCTTAAAATCTTAGAGAAAGATACTGAAGTAATTAGTCATCATGCCAGAGTGTAACAAACAGCAACAATGGAATATGAAGAAGTGACGGTGGGTAGGACTAGGTAGTGGTACTGCGTGGCCTACTGAGGAAATGGGTCTGGTGATGGAGCTGAGACACGAGTGTTGCCAAGAATCAAGCTGGGAGATAGAGGAGGAGCTATAGTATGGGAGGGAGGGCGATGCATTAAGGTTTAAGTAGGTTGAGTTTGAGGGGGGTCTAGAAGACCATCCAATGGGCAATTGGGAATATACCATCTAGAATTAAGAATGAGGTTATGGTTGAAGATTACACACATGCATACACACACACACACACATACACACACACAAAGGCTGGATAACAGATGAATAACGCCTGGGGAGAGAGAACCAAGCTAGCAAAAAAGGGGGCTAAGGATGGAACTTGAAGAAAGCTGTCATTGGAAGAGTAGACCCAGGGAGCCAAGCTGAGGGCTGACTGGTCAGAGCGGTGAGGTGCGGGGACAGGAAGAGTTCAGAATGAGGGAGGTCAAGGCAGGGTGGAATACCCAAAAAGGGGCCCGGTGTGAGTGTGTATGAGTGTGTTAGGGGTAGGAGAGTGAGGTTCAAGGGCACGACTTGGTCCATGTTCTTTTATGCTTTTTCATTTCCCTTTCTAGGACCTAGCAACTGGGATGACCCTTCTTTCAATCACTCAACCAGTGTCAGCTGAGCGCCCCTAGGTACTGAGCACTGTTCTGGGGTTAAAGATTCCAAAATGTACAAGATTTCCTGCCTCACAAAGTTTAAATTCCAACAGTGGCAGAGAGACAAGGAACAACAGATAGATAAATTGATAGGATAATATCATAATGTGACTTCGTTGTATGAAGGAACAGAGACTCACAAGAGGTGCAGGGTCAGGGAGGCTTTCTTCAGCTAGACTGAGGTAGAGAAAGTCACCCTGAGCAGGCAACACCTGAGCTGAGGGAGAGAGGAGCCAACAGTGTGTTTGAGGCGCCTGAGGAGAGAGGACAGCGGTCTGAAGCAGAAAGGAGCGCGGTGTGTGTCCCGGCAGTGGAAATGCCAGAAATGCAGCTGGTGTGGCTTAAACACATTTCAGAACACTGATGAGACCACACAGGTGTGAAAGTCGGGTGCTGAAGGGGTTTCTAGTCCCAGGTGGGAGGCTGGATTTCGTCATAAGCTCAGTGGGAAACCACTGAATGTTGTACATTTGGGTTTTTTAAAATTTAATTTAATTTTATTATATTATGTTAGTAAATGTTGTATGTTTTTAAAAAATCTTTTTATTTGAAAAGTTTCAAGCTTACCAAAAGTTGTAAGAATAAAACTGTGTACTCTTTATTCAAGTTCACCTGTTGTTAACATTTTGCCTCATTTGCCATAATCTTTGTTTTCTCTATATGTACATATTTCTTCTGAAGCATTTGAATGCAAGTTGCACAATTCATGCCCCTTTACCCCAAATACTTTACTCTGTATTTCCTAAGAATGAGATTCTCTTACATAACTAGAGTGCACTCTTCAGCTTCAGAATATTTCACATTGAAACAGGAATTTACCGTCCATATTCCAGTTTTGTCAACCGACTCAATAATGTCCTTTAGCATTTTTTTCTTCCAATATAGGATCCAGTCTAGGATCATGTATTGTATATAGTTGTTGTTTTTTTTTAAATTTAGGTGAAATTCATGTACAATTAACCATTTTAATGTTTATAATTCAGTGGCATTTGGTGCATTCACATTGTTTGCAACCAAAACCTCTCTCTAGTTTCAAAATTTTTCTTTCTTTTTTTTCTTTTTAAATTTTTTTTCTTTATTTTTTTAAAAGATTTTATTTATTCATTTGGGAGAGAGAGAGACAGAGGGAGAAAGAGAGAAAGAGCATGAGCAGTGGGGAGAGGCAGAGGGAGAAGCAGGCTCCTCGCTGAGCCAGGAGCCCTACATGGGGCTCGATCCCAAGACCTGGAAATCACAACCTGAGCCAAAGGCAGACACTTAACCATCTGAGCCACCCAGGTGCCCCAAGTTTCAGAATTTTTCAATCACCCCAGAAGATACTGAACAGTTTTAAAGGAGTCATCTGTTTTGAAAAGAGCTCTTAACAGACACTGAATAAATGTTTGTGGAACAAATAAACATGTAAAATGTAGGAACAGTATTGTTCAGTAGTATTTATATTTACAAATTTCCTTTTGTTCATTCATTGGCTAATATATTACTGTAAGGGACTTATCTAAAAATAATGATCTTAGCACGCATTGTCCATCTGATGATTCATTACCCTCCTTAAAACTAATTTAGCCAAGAAAAGCCTTATCTGACTGTTTTTTAATCATGATTACCCAGAAAAAATAATAGCTTTCTTTTAAAAAGCAAACTTATGTCTGTCTTGTTTCTCCTCTAGATGTGGCCACTCTGGCCATGTGGTCCTGTGGACCTGTCATTATACACAGAATGAGAGGCAGCAGATGAAGCCACAGACTGAAACACAGTTCATGGAGGGACACGGGGCCTCTGCGCTTCATTCAATCATGCAGGAGACATGGGGAGTTTCAGGAAGCAAGAAGAATTTCTTCGTGAAATTTCCCTTATTATCACCTTTAGGTGATAATTTTCTATCCTGCTATATGTAGAAAACCAGCACCAAAACCTCCTTTATTACAAATATTCATCTAAGCATGGCACTGATTTTCCATCTACAAGCTCACCCTTAAATTTGTCTCAGAGGAAGGAGTTGTTATTCTGCAAGCTTAGCAATATTAATATGCACAGTGCTTATAGCTGTAAAACCCCCATCACTTATTTGAGAACTTCCATTTCTTAGAAAGCTGGAGTAGACATGTTTTTGTCTATTCCTCCTGTTAACTACAACTAAAAACCGTGTCATTATATATAAAGCAAATATAAGAAGACACTGAAGGTGGAGAGAAGTCAGACTGGCTAGGGACATTGGGACCCAAGGAACAACATAGCAGTGATTTTCCTGAGTTTTCTTTTTGCCTTATATCCCAGATGTGGAGGGAAGAATCTTAACAACCTAGAAATAGCAAGGGTTGCAAACAATAGCCTGCACTTTCTGCCAAAGGACCAGCAAAGGGGCAGCTAGCGAGACAGAAAATTTTTAGACAAAAACCACTTTACTCCAGCTAACCAAACAAACAAAAAACAAAAACAAGTAACTGTAGCCCACCCCTGCTCCCACCAGCAAAGGCTGAGGGAGGGGGCACCTGGGTGGCTCAGTTGGTTAAGCGACTGCCTTCGGCTCAGGTCATGATCCTGGAGTCCCTGGATCAAGTCCCGCGTCAGGCTCCCTGCTCGGCAGGGAGTCTGCTTCATCCTCTGACCCTATCCCCTCTCATGTGTTCTCTCTCTCTCAAATAAATAAATAAAATCTTTAAAAAAAAAAACAAAAAACAAAGGCTGAGGGAGGAGCCTTGGCTTCCATCCCAAAAGCTGAGAGAAAAAACTGTCAACCCAGAATCCTATATCCAACAAAAATATCCTTCAGGAATGAAGGGGAAATCAAGGTAGTCTCAGATAATGGGAAACTAAGACAATTGGTAGCCAGTAGACCTACCCTGAAAGAATGACTAAGAGACATTCTCTAAACAGAAAAGAAACAATAAAAGAAGAAACAGAACATCAAAAAAGAATAAAGAACAGGATAAGCAAAAATATGGGTAAATACAATAGATTTCCCTTCTCCTCTTAAGTTTTCTAAATTATATTTGCAGTTCAAGCAAAAATTATA
>NC_138374.1:86369554-86390836 GCF_054177405.1 Leptonychotes weddellii
CCACCCAGGAGCCCAAGTCTCACACTTTAAATGAAAATTAACTCAGAGGCGCCTGGGTGGCTCAGTCAGTTAAGTGTCTGCCTTCGGCTCAGGTCATGATCCCAGGGTCCTGGGATTAAGCCCCACATTGGGCTCCCTGCTCAGCGGGGAGTCTGCTTCTTGCTCTCCCACTCCCCCTGCTTATGTTCCTGCTCTCCCTCCCTCTCTCTCTCTCTGTCAAATAAATAAATAAATAAATAAAATATTAAAAAAAAAAGAAAATTAACTCAGGCGCCTGGGTGGCTCAGTTGGTTGGGCGACTGCCTTTGGCTCAGGTCATGATCCTGGAGTCCCGGGATCGAGTCCCGCATCGGGCTCCCTGCTCGGCGGGGGGTCTGCTTCTCCCTCTCCCGCTCCCCCCTCTCGTGCTCACTCTCTCTCGCTCTCAAATAAATAAATAAAATCTTTAAAAAAAAAAAAGAAAAAAGAAAATTAACTCAAAATGGATCACAAACTTAAATGTAAGATGTAAAACTTTGAGAAAAAAAAAGGAAAACACATAGGGAAAAACCTTTGACATTTAGGGATAAGCAAAGAATTCTTGGATTTGGAGCACCTGGGTGGCTCTGTCACTTAAGCATCTGCCTTCGGCTCAGGTCATGATCCCAGGGTCTTGGGATTGAGCCCTGCATCGGGCTCCCTACTCAGTGAGGAGTCTGCTTCTCCCTCTCCCTCTGCCTCTCCCCCACCACTTGTGTGCTCTTTCCCTCTCTGAAATAAATAAATACATACAATCTTAAAAAAAAAAAAGAGTTCTTGGATTTAACATGACTTATAAAAGGAAAAATTGATAATTGAATTTTGTCAAAATTAAAACACTTTGATCCTTTGCAGAAAATGAAGACAAGCTACAGAGGGAAAATATTTGCAAACCTACATCTGACAAAAGACCTGTACCTAGAATAGATTAGAAACTCTCAAAACTCGGGGCACCTGGGTGGCTCAGTCAGTTAAGCATCTGCCTTCAGCTCAGGTCATGATCCCAGGGTCCTGGGATTGAGCCCCGCGCCGGGCTCCCTGCTCAGTGGGAAGCCTGCTTCTCTCTCTCCCTCTCCCAGTCCCCCTGCTTGTGTTCCCTCTCTTGCTGTGTCTCTCTGTCAAAATAAAATAAAATAAAATCTTAAAAAAAAAGAAAAAGAAACTCTCAAAACTCAACATTAAAAAAAAAACCCAAGCGATCCAATTAGAAAATGGGCAAAAAACATGAAGAGATAGTTACCAAAGAAGATGTAGAGATGGCAAAAAAAAAAAAGCACACGAAAAGATATTCAACATCATTAGCAATTGGGGGGATGCAAATTAAAACCACAGTTAGATATCACCAAACACGTATCAGAATGTCTAAAATAAAAAACATAGTGACATCAATTGTTGGCAAGGATGGCAGAATATTCCATCTCCCTCCATACACTGTTAATGGGAATGTAAAATGATACATCCACTTTGAAAATAGTTTGGCAGTTTAGGGGCTCCTGGGTGGCTCAGTCAGTTAAGCATCTGACTTCTGCTCAGGTCATGATCTCAGGATCCTAGGATGGAGCTCCACATTGCGCTCCCTGCTCAACGGGGAGCCTGCTTCTCCCTCTCCCTCTGCCACTCCCCCTGCTTGTGCGCTCTCTCTCTTTCCCTCTCTCAAATAAATAAATAAAATCTTTAAAAATATAAAATAAAGGGTGCCTGGGTGGCTCAGTCTTTAGGCGTCTGCCTTCGGCTTGGGTCGTGATCCCAGGACCCTGGGATTGAGCCACACATCGGGCTCCCTGCTCGGCGGGAAGCCTGCTTCTCCCTCTCCCACTCCCCCAGCTTGTGTTCCTGCACTCGCTATCTCTCTCTGTCAAATAAATAAATAAAATATTAAAAAAAAATAAAATAAATAATTTGGCAGTTTAAAAAAAAGAACGAAAAACTCACAGTGTTAACTACCATATGACCCAGCCATTGCATGCCTGGGTATTTATTCTAGAGAAATGAAAACTTAGATTCACACAAAAGCCTGTACACGATGCTTGTAGGAGCTTTGTTTGTAATAGCCAAAAGCCGTAAACAGCCCAGATTCTGCAACAGGCGGATGGGATAGCAAGCTGTTGGGGCGTCCATACCATGGAACACCGCCCAGCAAGTAACTGCAACAACCCACCAATACACTGACAACCTGGAGGACCCCCAGGGAGTCATGAGGAATAAAAAAAAAACAACCCCAAGACATTACACATATCGTATGAGTCCAGTTAGATCCCATTCTTAAAATGACAAAATTACAGAAATGGGGAGTGGATTAGAGGTTGCCGGGGGTGGAGGGGGCAGGTGGGGTGGGGGGACAGAAGTGGGCATGGCTATAAAACGGGCAACAAGGGGGGTCCTTGTGGAGATGGAAACCTGGGTCTTGACTACCTCAGTGTCAGTATCCCGGCTATGCTATTATACGGCCACTTTGCATGATGTTACTACTGGGAAAACTGGGTAGAGGGTGCACGAAATCTCTCTGTATTATTTGTTTTAAAAAAAGAGGTAGCAAAGTATATTGATTCAGGTACTTCATTTATACTCCAGGAGGTTCCCAGAGTACCTCCTGTGGTGTCAGACACAGAGAAGGTGCTCAGTTGAATGAGTAAATGAAAAAGGATTTGAGGGGCACCTGGGTGGCTCAGTTGTTAAGCATCTGCCTTCAGCTCAGGTCATGGTCCCAGGGTCCTGGGATCGAGCCCCGCATCAGGCTCCCTGCTCTGCGGGAAGCCTGCTTCTCCCTCTCCCACTCCCCCTGCTTGTGTTCCCTCTCTCACTGTGTCTCTCTCTGTCAAATAAATAAATAAAATATTAAAAAAAAAAAAGGATTTGAGTTCCTTTACCCCCATTTTATAATCGCTGCCTGCCAAAGAAAATCAAGGAATTTTCTCCCCTTACTTAACGTCTAACTCCCCCTTCAGTGTTGGTTCTGGGCTTTAAGATTCCCCAGTGTTCTTCCATGTTCTTTCCAAGGCACACATTCTTCCTCCCAGTTCAGTGAGTCCCCACAGGAAATGTTAATTTCTCTCGCAATCTCGGATATCGGGTCTGCCACTCCTTGCCTCCCCAAACCCCCTGACGCTATAGGATGCAATCAGTGGAAAAGCCCATTCCCGCCCTCCCTGCAGAAGGAGAAAGAGTCTTAACGGGGTACTTACTGAACAGGTTATTCCAGGTCATATTGGTCTTTTCCTCAGACTCCATCGGTTGGAAAACAAGTACCCTGTGATGGTCAAGGTTTTTTAGCAATTCTTCACAGTAAAACGGAATCCCACAGCTTCCCTCCACCAGGTACCTGCAGTAGAAACAAGGCGACCTGTTTACACCAAACAACCATCTTTTAGGTAGGAAAAATATTTGACGCATCTAATTATTTGAAAAAACTCATTATTTGAAAATAACAATATTCTCTGTTTCCACTTGTTTTCCTTTTTTGGGTTGCTTTTTTTCTTTTTCTTTCATTTTTTAAAGTTACATAAAATCTTTACATTTTTTTCAAAGCCCAAACTATATAATCAGGTACATCCTCGGTGTTGCCTCCCTTGCTCACCTTCTAAATAACCATGTCAGTTAGTTTCTGGCTTATCTGCTCAATGTTTGTTTTTAAACATATAAACAAAAGCACACAGACGTATTTCATCCCCCCCCCTTTTTTTTACCTAAAAGACAGCATGTCACCCCTACTGCATGCTTGGCTACACCTTGTTTTTTCACTCAAGAATATATCTTGCCCATCCCTCCATATCAGTAGATCTTTCTCATTCTTCTTAATGCTATGTAGTGCTCCACTGTGTGCATGCATCCTATTTTATCCTACTTATCCTCTCAGAGATGGACATCTGGATTGTTTTCAGTCTTTTGCTAATACAAATAATGCTTCGATAAAACTTTGTCCATATGTCTCTTTATAGCTTTGTTAATAAATCTTTGAGATACAGTCCTAGAATTGGGGTTGCTAGATCAAAAGGTAAATGTACATGTATAGATACACATACACACGAAATACACACATACACGTAGAAAGAGAAAGAGCGAGAGACAAAGGGAAAGAGCATGCCAAATTCGTGCCTGGAGTTCTTTTAAATGGGACTTTGTCCCAGACATCTTTCTTCCAGAAGCAAAGCAAACTCATTAGAAAGAATGGATGCAGATACCAAGGTGGGTTGTAAGCAGCCAGCTAAAGAAGGGGCACTGTCCACGTTGTTAAGGTGACCACTGTCTGGACCCCAGTGGGGGAGTCACTGAGAGGCTCAGAGAGCAGTGACTAAAGAGCCTGCCTTCAACACCTGCCACAGACGGAACAGCAAGTCCAGCCTACATTACCGACAGCCGAGTGAGACCTTGCTTATTTGCAGGTTGTGTCTTTAAAGCTTACCAGTTTGCCTTTTGTGACACTTGCCCATGATGACGCCCTCTATCACTGTTGATTAAACTGAGCATGTCTATACCCAGCACGATGAAAGGGAAGCCAAACTGATGTCACTGAGCCAAGTTTAAGGAGGCGTAACAGGAGCGATAACAAGGAAAAGGATGATAAATGGCTCTTTTGAAAGGTAGGACCAGTGAAAATACCGAAACGGGTGCTTTCAGATGTATCTTAAGAAATCTGATGAAGTCTGGATCTGGGGAATGGACACGGATGTGAAGACCGCAGGGGAGAAACAGGATACCCACGTGTCCAGTTCTTTGGGGATGCCCCTGACGTTGAGGTCTAGGCAGACCTTGTTGCGGATGTCCTTAGGCTGCACGGCTCCAAGGGTGACGTAGGTGGTGTGTCTGTTCTTCATTATGGTCCTGGCCGCTGCACAGGGTATGTCAGTGAAGGGAGACAGGGACATGATGATGAAGATAGGAACCGTCCGGATCAGCTTCTCCATAAAGGCCCAGGAGGCTGAGTCAATAAACTGGCCCTCATCGATGATGAAAATAATCCTTTCCTCTTTCACTGTCTGGACAAAGTAGAGAAACAGAAAAATGCTGGAGGACTTTGGATTTTTATTCACGTGTATGGGTATGCATGTGTATGCACTGATATTGTGGTGCTAAATTAAAATCTTCTTTCCAATAAATTTGTATTAATTTAGATTCCACTAACTTGGAATGTGTGGCAATTTGGACAGAGCTGACTGGAATGGATTCTCACTTCGTCAAATCCCTGTGTAAAGATAATGCAGATTTGTAGGGTAAACGGGGTTGTAGCCAAGTAAAAGCACCCGCTACATAAAAAGAACTGATATCTTCACCACACGTCATTTTAATCTACTGACAAATGAAGATCTCCTGGGTTTATCTAACTGACATTTGTTCAACCAACATGTATGTATTCAACACACACTAACTGAGCACCTACTGGGCTAGACGCTACATATGCAGTGCTGAAAGAAGCTAAGCTAGTTGATGCTATTCTAGTCCGAACTGTGGTATATGTCACACTTGAAAACAGATCACGGGTCCCTTTCCAGGTGTAGGCTACCTTTGCCCTCCCTAGTCTGAATTATTTATTCTTAAGCATTTATTGTGCACTCATCAGGGTCAGATATTGTTCTAGGTGCTGGGGATACAGTATTGAACAAAATAAGAGCTTACATGGTAGAGTCAGCCCCTTGCAGAGTGGGGCCTGCATTGCACTGTGTGAAGTCTCTAAATGGAGAAGACCTTCTCCCCTCTCACGGCTCCACACTGCTCTTGGCTTCTTTTGGCTCCTTCTGGGAAGACAGTTAACCCATTCTTCCCCTCCATGTTTTTACCATATAAAGCAGCAAAGGCTACTTTAAAATTTCAGATTTCATGAGACAATCATTATAAAGTATTATAACCTGTTTGATTACATATACATAATAAATCTGCCCCTGCAGCTCCATTCTGTTACTAGCTATTTAACTCTTCTTGAGGACGTTTTGATTAATGGGGAGGTTAGCGTTACATTTGTTTTGTTTTTGGCTGATACCTTTAAAAATATGGGGCAGATAGAAATGTGAGTTTTTGCTATATGATGGCCTTGTCAGTGAATCTTTGTAAACTGAGGAGAGTCAAGCAGGAACCAAAAAAGCATGAGTTCTATAATATATCATAGGCCTTGGTTTCTTCATATTTAAAATGAGAAGACTGGGGGCACCTGGGTGGCTCTGTCATTAAGTGTCTGCCTTCGGCTCAGGTCATGATCCTGGGGTCCTGGGATCAAGCCCCGCATCAGGCTCCCTGCTCAGTGGGAAGCCTTCTTCTCCCTCCCCCACTCCCCCTGATTCTCCTTCCCCCACTCTCCCTGCTTGTGTTCCCTCTCTCGCTGTGTCTCCCTCTGTCAAATAAATAAATAAAATCTTTAAAATAAATAAATAAAAACTTTATAAATAAATAAATAAATAAAATGAGAAGACTGAATTGGATTCTCTCTAATGTGACTAAAAGTCAACGTCTACATTGCACTTACTATGTTCCAAGCACTGTGTGATGCTCTTTACATAAATTAACTCATTTACTCCTCATAACATTCACAGGAAGTGGTCCTATTGAATCTATTTACTGAGAAAATTTCAGTTAAGTAACTTGCCAAGGTCACACAGATAGTAAATGTTCTGAAGATTACTGTCATAGCATTTAGTTAAAGCATAGCTTTAGTGGTGATTTCCAAACTAGATTGTGCATCAGAACCAATTGAGGAATTTAAAACAAAGACCAACAACTAAACAAATTCCTAAGCCCAACCTAAGCCTCTTTGAATCTTTAGGGGGGTAGAATTCATAAATTCATGGTTTTTTGTTCTTTTTTTTTTTAAGATTTTATTTATTTATTTGACAGAGAGAGACACAGCGAGAGAGGGAACACAAGCAGGGGGAGAGGGAGAGGGAGAAGCAGGCTTCCCGCCAAACAGGGAGCCCGATGCGGGACTTGATCCCAGGACCCTGGGTCATGACCTGAGCCGAAGGCAGATGCTTGATGACTGAGCCACCCAGGCGCCCCGATGGTTTTTTGTTGTTTTCATTTTCTACAGAAATTTTTTTTTTTAATCCAACTATAATTAACATACAGTGTTATATTAGTTTCAGGTATACAATCTAATGATCCAGCAATTCCATACATTTCTTAGTGTTCATCAAGATAAGTGTACTCTTAATCCCCTTATCTATTTCTCCCAGCCCCCATCCACCTGCCCTCTGCCAACCATCATTTTGTTCTCCATATTTAAGAGTCTGTTTTTCTGTTTGTAAATCCATGTTTTTTTAAGAAGCTTTCTGGATACTTGTAACACAAACAGTCCAAAGTCTGACATTTTGAAATTACTCATATTGCCTTGCCAAGTGGAGAAGGAGAAAGTCATATCATAAACTTAAGACAATGCCACAAACTTGAATTGATCATTTATAATGTACCAGACGCTGAGCTGCTCAGTGGTAATATAAAAATGAATCAGGCTCCCTGCCCTTAAGAAACTCACCATCTCCTAAGGGGGAGAGACACACATATAAGGAACAAATTGTCATAGTGTGTGGTAAATATCATAAGAAAGATGTTCAAAGTGCTACAGAAACAGATTGGAAGAAGAACTAGTCATACCTAGTGTTTTGGGGAGTTTTTACCAAAGAAGTGACACTGAAGGATGAATAGCATTTCTCCAGGTTAACAACAACAACAACAACAACAACAACAACAAAAGCTTTTGGCTTTTATGTCATTAGCCCTGGGAATTATTTGGATAGTAGAAAGGATGGGTTGGTGCAATCTGCCTGTGCTCTGGCAGTTATATGGAGGATGAGCTGGAGTGGAGAGGTATGAGGCACGGAGATTCATCGGGAAGCCATGGAAATAGTCCAGGAGAGAGAGAAGTACAGCAAGGAAGAGAGGCCGGAGACACGACAGAGGCCACCCACAGGAGAAATGGTAGGACTTGACAACTCAGTAGATGCGGTACAAGTGGCAACCGATGAGGATGGGGAACAAAGACAACTTTAAATGAAGCTTGAATGAATCTGCCATTAACTAAATCAAGGACCAGAATGAGGAAGAAGGGTCCATTGCAGTAGGAAAAAGAAAATTTAGTATTAGACACCGACCTGAATGTGAGTTACTACATCCACGTGTTATATATGGAAGGTTCTTGGAAATATGGTTCTGGTGCTTATGAGAGAGGTGAATATAAATATGGTGATTGTCAACATATAGTGGATTGTCATGAGATTACTCAGAGAGAGAAGTAAGATAGGGGGAGTGTTTCTGATAAAGAGGCACTGTTCTAAGTGTTTTACACAACCCTGGGAGCCAGGTACTACTATTTCCCTGTTTTATGGATGACAAAACAAAAGCATAGACAAGTTAAGTCACTTGCTCAAAGTAACCCAGGTAGCAAGTGATAGGCCTAAGGGTTCAGATGTTGGTAGTCTGACTACGGAGCCTACATCCATAACCATTTGGATATACTGCCTCTCAGGGAGAGGGAGGAGGAGGGAGGGCTGGTTTTAAGGAGAGGCCAAACCCCCAGGAGTAATGTTAAAGGGACTCCTTTCAAGCACAGCTAAATTCTGAACAGACTCTTGACTTGAGGTTTGGAAGGAAGGAAGAAGGAGATGCGAGGGGTGTTAAGATGAAGATTTCAAAGCTTCTTGCCAGTGGCGTCTGAACCCCTCGGGCTACCTCCCTTTTCCCTCCCCCATTACTTTAGACCCACAGATGCTCTTACTTGCTCCAAGATCTTCATAAACAATGCTTCCAACTGCTTTTGCTTTTTTAAGGTGGTCATCTTAGAAACCTCTCGTGAAATAGGGAACTGTATAAAGAATTATGAGAATATTGAGTCTGGGGAAATAGCAAAGGGAGCTACTAGCTGTGTGACTTTGGGCAAATCACTTTACCATTCTGTGCCTTCAAATCCTCATGTGTTAGATGGTTCATAACGTCCCTTCCAGCTGTGCCACCCTATGTCAGTGAACCTACTAGATACAGGACGTACTGGGGGCATACTCTGTCTTTGCCCTGGCAGTCACCTGCAGGAGCAGAGGGACTCTGTGCCTGGCACCAGCTACTACAGGATAGCTCTGATGGAAAGGTGAGAAAAAAAAGAATCAGCAGGTGGCCATCTGGATTTTCTCCAGTATGGTATTTCTAGATACCTCCAATGTCTCAGGAAGGTGGAAGCTCATTCAAGGAGGATTGGGAGCCACTTCCTCATCACCCACATCATCTCCACATGAGAAAAGAGAAAGATAATAAATGGCGAAGAGATGCTAAGTCATCCAACCTCAGGCAGGAGTTACTGCAGGTACCCCGTCACTCTTCCCTGCAGAGGCACAATCTAGCTACTCACCTGGACGTGGAAGATGTCATTCAGGAGACAGTGGAACTTCTCATCCAACAGAGTCTTGACTTTATTTTGAAGGTTGGTCTGTCGTTCTTTATAATGTTTACAAGTATCCAGACCCAGGACATTGGCCATGAGTATCTGGATGGTATAGAAATTCTGATGGAAGCTGATCTTAGTCAACGCGATAGCAATAGTCCTGTTTATAAGAAAGCCGAGAAGCAGAAAAGAGTTCTTAAATATATTTTCTGAAAATAATAAAGGCTGAAGGAAAGCTCTGGCTCTTCCTATTCAGTTGTTACAACAGCTATTTCCCAAACTATCTGGAAGCTGTTCTTTACTCCTGCTTCAGATACACTCCCTCATTCCTCTATGTCCCTGAGCCCCCCTAATTGACCCTCACTATGTTGTCTTCTGTAGTCCCACCCCTACCACCTTGCCCCAAGCCCTCAGACTCTCACCCACACTGCTGAGGAACATGCTACTCCCCCTGCCTAGCACCATGATTCAGTGCATTGCCTTTCCAGAGGCCTGATGTATCTGGATAGATGCAAATCCTCTCTCCTATTTACAAGTTTTTAGTGGCTCCCACTGCCGAAAGGTCTAGACTTCTTTTACGGGCCATACCAGACTTTCCCAGGTCTCATTATATCATATCTTGCCACTCTGCCCAGCCATCTACCCTCCACCAACAAACTAGTGAGAGTTCCCTGCACACCCAGAGCTGTCGCCCCAGCCTGGCAGCTTACCGCTCCTCCCAGTGCTGTCTAATCCCTCGTCTCCTGCTTATCTGCAAATCTCAGCTCAGGTGCAGCCTCCTGGAAATCTTCCCTGGTGCCCTGAGGTTGGGTTACAGACCCCTCTTTGTCATAGCTTCCCAATACTCGATTGCACACCTCCATCACTGTCCTCACCGCATCCTATTTTTATTCCCTCTTTCTCCTTCTCTTCCATAGAGCTCTTTGAGGGCAGGGATCAGATATTATTCATCTTCCGGGCATTGGCACTTGTCATGGGTTGACTCATGTCCCCCCTGGATTCATATGTTGAAGTCTTAGCCCCCAGTACCTCAGAATGTGATCTTATTTGGGAATAGGATCACTATAGATGTAATTACATAGGTTAAGATGAGGTCATACTGGCGTAGAGGGGGCCCCTAATCCAAAATCACTAGTGTTTTTATAAGAAAGGGAAATTTGGACACAGACAAGGCACAGGGAGAACACTATATAAAGATAAAGGCAGAGATTGGGTGATGCTTCTTCAACCCAAGGAGCACCAACGATTGCTAGCCAGCCACAGGAAGCTAGGGGAAAAGGCATGGAACAGACCGTCCCTCACAGCCATCAGAAGGAACCCACCCAGCTGGCACCTTGATCTCAGACTCCTAGCCTCCAGAACTCAGAGACAACAAATTTCTGTTCATGGAGCCACCCAGTTCGTGGTGCTTTGTTACAGCATCTCTAGCAAACCAATATAGCCCTCAACAGTTCCTGGAACGTAGGATGTACTCGATAAGTGACAGGATGAATGAATGAATAAATGTCTTCTGGTTATTAATTATCTCCTAAGCAATGTTAAAGATATTTATGAACCAGCCTTTCCTAGGCTTGACATTAAAAAGGAATAGAAAAACAGGTAACAATAATATGTGGTTTATAAGCATTTTCCCCTTAAAGCCTTGAGGTTCGATTGTGAAAGGATATGGGACACCATCGTCCTCATCTCAGTCACCATCCTGCCCACTGCCACGAGGGTGCCACATGGGCTGTCCCAGAGTGCCCTCGTGACATTTCTCGTATGAAAACAGAAGAACGGTGTGAGAGAAGTACCTTAGCTCTGCCTTCCAAAGGAAAACCCAGAGGCCTACCATTCTCCATCCCCACTCCAGGGCTAAATGGTTTGAACTAGTGATTCTCTGTCCGTGAGCTGGATATATTTCTGTGTTTGTTCTGCAGACCCCATCTAGCCTTGCTCTCAATATCTGGGCAGGTATTCTCAAACTGCACATTGGGATTACTTAGGAAGCTTTACAATATTGATATCCAAGCCCCACCTGGCATTAAATTAGGATCTCCAGGGGTCAGCCCAGCTTCTCATTTCTCAGCTCAATATGTTTATCATTAATTATTTATTTAGTACAGAGGGCATGACACCCAATAACTGACAGATTGTGGGTGGTTCGCGTATGATAAATAATATAAAGGAGAGGAGCATTAAAATAAATGAAACTCTTAAAGACATTTCTCTGGGTTTCCAAGAAGTGATCATTGCAAGACACTCACCTGTGGTTCTCACCTTGGGCCAGATACTCAATTTCCATAAGTATCTGGCTTTTTCCATATCCTGATAATCCTTCGTACATTAGGACTCGGCTGCAGTTGGACATCAAAAATTCCTTCATAGTACACATGAAGTATTTGATCTCCTTATCACGTCCTGTTGTTTTTATTTTTTAAAAAGGGAGCAAACCTAATCAACATAAAATAATCTAGAGATACAAAAAAAAAAAAGCACACAGTGATACCACTTCTAAAAATACCTCTGGAATTTCCATGGAATTGTTCATTAACTTTCTTGAGATCCTGTGCCCTTTAAAAAAAATTTTAAATCTTTCTCTGGAGCTTTCCAGTTAACAACGTAGTTTTACAATTTTATTTGATCCCCACAAGCTGTGAGGGCAAGTATTCTTATAATGTTCATTATAATGTCCATTTAATTTTAGCATAGAAAACCAAAATTTAGTGTAGCCAACTGCTTAGATTACACAACCAAGAACAAAACCAGCATTATCTGTCCCTGGCCCTTGTGTTCCTTTCCTTTTTCTTGCTTTCTATAACACACTAGAAGTAATCTGTAGATTATTACACTGGAAAATAAATGTATTAAAGTTAGGGTTCCTATAAAGTATTTTTATTTCTAATTCTGTGAAAGAAACTTGCTCTTCATAAATGAGAAATTATACTTCTCTCAGGGCCACTAGAAACATGATCAGGGATCAGAACATTCAATTTGCTCTCAGAAATCACGTGTAGATTATTTCTTTCCTAGGAACAACCTACATTCTTAGTAAAAATAAATTATAGTCTTTTTCTGATTATAAAACTAACACATGCTCACTGTGAAAAATATGGAAAACTTAGGAGCAAATAAACATCACCGTGGTTACACCCCTGATGCTGTTATTTTTCTTATGTGTTTTTAAATATATGTAACAGGATGCCCTGACTGAAATCTGAAACTCAGCCCACAGTCTTTGAAACCTGCATGGACAAGAAGGAGCTGCCAGAGCTGTCATTTCAGAGGAGTGAGCAATTTCTGTGGAAGGAGCTGGAGAGCCCTTCAGGGCTGGTTTCCTCCTCCTTTGCTGGATTGGTCACTGCTGAGAGAGTTAGGTGTCCATTCATGGAGTAAACACATACACGAGGTGTGATCCAACGTCTGTTGAAAACCAGGACCATTCTTTTAAGCTTAGATGCTCTATACAAAGAAGCTAAGTGTTTACTTGGTGATATAAATTTCTGGGCACGATTTAGGGAGAACTAACCTGCAGACTATGTGACTTCTTCTGGGTGAAACATTCCCTTTCTGAAAATGCATTGTGAACTTCGATATTGTGAGATGTGTCATGCTCTTCTTTGGCCCGAGGCTCAGTAGGTAACTCAGAAGACAGAGCCCAGGCGGCCACAGAGCCGCGTCTTCTAGCTCTCTGCGTCCTATTCACAAGGGGCCCATACAGGTAAGACCTTATGGATTGTCTTTCAGCTGTATTCTAAAATAAAGTCTAGTTGTCTTGACTTGAAGTACATGCACCTTGTTTCTATCTAAACAAGGCCCTAATATCTGGGACTGTTGCATGTATTTTTGATCTTAAAAAAACCACTTTTTTTTTTTTAAAGATTTTATTTATTTATTTGAGACAGAGAGAATGAGAGAGAGCACATGAGATGGGGGAGGGTCAGAGGGAGAAGCAGACTCCCTGCCGAGCAGGGAGCCCGATGCGGGACTCGATCCAGGGACTCCAGGATCATGACCTGAGCCGAAGGCAGTCACTTAACCAACTGAGCCACCCAGGCGCCCAAAAAACCACTTTTTTGATTATAGTTTTGTTGACATCTATGCGGTTGGTTAGCACATAATTTCATTCACAGGAACTCTTGTAAAAGAAGGGCACTTCCTATAGTCCTAACTTCTGACAGTCTCTTTTTTGACTAGAGTTTAAGGAAAAGATATGTGGGCTTGATCTTTACCTGATGGAATCGGGGAATCAGGGAAAAAGGCAACTAGAATATATGCCTATTGTGACCAATGTGTTTTCATATGACTGCCATATTAAGTCCTTGATCTTGTAGAGGGGGGTTAGGACTTCTGTTTGCTGTCAATCACTATCACAACAAGCATATCCTAGGCTGGGAGGTAAAGCCTCAGAGGAGGGGGAGAGTGAGCATTCCTTCTCCTTTCCAGCCTTCAGGAGTCTGGGGGTCTGGATTTACAAAGAGTGATTAGACTGTGAAAAACACCTGAACACAGTGAAAGTGGGCACGGCTGCTGATCCTCTACAGTTCTGGAAGAGCTGCCTTCTTTTAGGCTCTGCTGAAATCAGGATTCTGTCCCGACATGCCCCCAGAGTGTGGAACAGAGCCTCCTCCTAACTGTCCTAACACAGTTAGGACCAGGATTTAACTTATGATGCTGCTTTTAGGGATGTTCAAGTCTAACAGAAGGAAATTTCAAGTGTTCTTAGAAATGGCTGCCTTCAGAATCCACAGGCTTATCTTCATGAGGATCTCCTCCCCCCGAGGGTATATCCCTCCCTTGTTTTATGTCCACTTCCCTGTCTAGTCTAGTCTCGAGTTAGCTTCCTTATGATAGGGTCCCTGTCACCACGAATCACAAAAACATCACGGCCACTGCCAGATTTAGATCACAGATCTAAATGTAAAAGGTCAAACAAAATTTCTGGAGGAGAATCTAAAAAAAAATTTCATGACTTTTGGGTGAAGAAAAATTTCTAAATAGTATACAAAAGCACTAGCTATAAAAGACTGATAAGCTGGATTACATTAGAATAAAATATTCTGTTCATTAAATACATCATTAACAGAGTAAAAAGGTTGGGGCGTCTGGGTGGCTCAGTCGGTTAAGCATCTGCTTTCGGCTCAGGTCGTGATCCCAGGGTCCTGGGATCGATCCCCGCATCAGGCTCCCTGCTCAATGGGGAGCCTGCTTCTCCCTCTCTCTCTCTGCTGCTCCCCCTGCTTGTGTTCTCTCTCTCTCTCTGACAAATAAATAAATAAAATTAAAAAAAAAAACAGTAAAAAGGCAAGCACAGAATGGGAAAAGTTACATACTGGAAAAACAACAGTGTACCTATTTTAGGATATATAAAAAATTCCAACAGATCTATAATAAACATACAACCCAACTGAAAAATAGACACAAGATTTGTATAGATGCTTTATAAATGATGTCCAAAGGGCCAATAAATATATGAAAAAGGAGCTCAACCATATCAGGGGAATTCAAATGGAAATCACAATGAGACACGACTATATGCCCAACAGAGTTATTAAAATTATAGAGACTGTTAAAACTAAGTTGTTGGTAAGGGTGAAGAGTGACTGGAACTCTCATAACACTGTTAGTCAGAATATAAATAAATACAACCATTTTGGACAATTATTTGGCATTACCTACCAAAGCTGTGCCCTTTGTCCTGACAGTTTCTCTCCTACATATACGCTCAACAGAAACACGTACATGTGTTCACCAAGAGACATGTACAAGAATCTTTATGGCAGTATTATTCGTAAAAACCAAGAACTGGAAACAACTCCAATGTTGTACAATGACAGAATGAATAAATGGTTGTACGTTTACAAAATGGAATACTGCATAGTGATGAAAATGAATGAATTACCACTACACCCAGCACCATGGAGGAATTTCATAACATAAAGTTGATTAAAAGAAGGCATATGTAATTACACATTGTACAACTTCTCTTATAGGAATATCACAAACAGGCCTGAGTCATCTAAGGTGTTAGACATCTTGGGGAGAGGGTGAGGGATAAAGTATGTGAGGGTTCCCGGAGGACTTCTATTTTTCTATTTCTTTGCCTGGATGGTGGTTGTATGCTCATTTTGTGATAATTCAGTAAGATGCAGATGTAACGCTGGTGTATTTTTCTCTATGTTTTGTTATAGTTCAATAAAGGAGTTTAAAAATCAAGGCCCACTACCTACCCAGCAAAGGGTAGCCCTCATTTCTGTTGCAGATGAGGTATGCCATACCAAACATGCTGAAGAGAAGAAAAGAAAAGATGTTAGAGTCAGAACAGGGAAATATCGAGAGCAAGAGTGTTTCATGCTTAGTTCCCAGAAAGTCTCCTTTTTCGATCTCTAACAAGAATCTATCCCCTGACTCAAGGGTTGCAGATGCCAGGGGGAGGAGAAAGAGAAGTTCTTACCTGGTAATAGAGAGTCCAAACAACTTATGTAGTGCCTGGTAGAGTGTTCACTAAATGCTTGTTGAGTCTGCATTGGTGGAACTGAACCTTTCTAGGGAAACCAGACACTATGATGGGACCCATGGACTTGGATGTGGCATATTGCATCACATCCTGGAAAGGGTCCACCATGTGCTCAAACAACAATGGCCCCCCTTTGGTGAGCACATGCAACGTGCCTGGCATAGTTTCACGTGCTCTACATATATCATCCTTACCTCCTGACAAAAACCTCATTAAGAAAGTACTATTATGTCCATTTTACAAATGAGAAAACTGAGGTGCAGAGAGTTTAACTTGCCCAAGATCCCACAGGTAGTGGGGACAGCAACAGAGGATACCGACAGAATCAGTATCTATAACCGGGCCAGGGTACGTACGCTTGCCCACTGCATAATATTATTTCTTGAAGGAGCCTTTTTAGTCAAATGGATCATTTCCTTGCCTGCACTAATATACTGTTTTATTATGTCTCTGTTACAGGAAATGCCAACTCTCCCATGTAATATACAGCTAATTTTGTATATTGTATATGTTGGCCTTCCCTATGAAGTTGTGACTTTTCAGGGCAGGAACCAGGCCCTGTTCATATTTGTGATTTCTACACTCTCATACTTGCAGAAACGGTATAGAAAAACTATGAGGAGGCCACCCTTTGGGATCGGGTAGTCCTGGGTTCCTGTGGTAGACTGACTGCATTAGTGGCCCCTCTTCTTCACCCCTACCTGTATCTGTGCCTTGTGCTACGTCACTCTGGGCTCAGCCTTGTGAATACTTTGCCAACGGGATGTTACCAAACATGACACAGAGGCTTGAAAAACGCTTGGGCATTGGGCTTGCTCTCTCTTGCTCTTCTGATATTGCCATGACCACATGCCTGGGCCAGTCTGATGGAGGATGAGACACACAGAGCCAAACTGTCCCCGTTATGTCAGCCAGATCTTCCCAGTTATCCCACCTGACATTGTCCTGGATCAGCCAACAACCTGCAGAGCCCCAGGCAGGTGAACAAGCCTAGTCAAGATCAGCCAAATCCAGCCAAGATCAACTGAATCCCACATTTGTGGGATAAACAAATATTTATTGTGGTATATACTAAGCCACTAAGGTTTTGTGGCTATCTATAATGCAGCATTATTGTGGCATTTTGAAACTTGGCTTTATTGTTTACTAGATTTATGACCGTGGACAAGTCATTTAACATCTCTGAATCTCAGCTTTTAAATTTATAAACTGGAGATAATAATAGATTCTACCTGATATGGTTGATACTAGAGTAAATTACATATTTTGAGGTAGAGTGCCTAGTACTTAATAAGGGCCCACAAAAAAATTAGTATTATTCACTCATATATTCAAACAGCATTTTATTGGTGGTCTACGCATGCCAAGTACAGTGCTGCACCCTGGGAATACAAAGGTGAATGATAAAGACTCCTTGAACCAACTGCTGCCCTGATTCTTTTATCTGACCTTTAAGACCTATATTCTAGCTTGCTAATATTAAGAATAATACCACCCACTTTCCATCTACTCATTCATGTATTCATTATTATTGAGTGCCCACTATGTGCTAAGCACTGGGAATATAAAAACAAGCAAGAAATAGCCACTCCCCTCAAAGAGCTCATAACGTAGTAAGTGAAAAGCCTATCAGGTCAGTAATTGTGATGGGTATGTACCAGAGAGGTACACAGAGGAGGAAAAGGTACACAGAGGAGGAAAAAGCTAAGCTGTCTGAGCTTGACTGGGTAGTTCCAGAGCTGGCCTTGTGCAGGAATAGATCCCTGAAATAAATTCAAGATCCCTTGAAATAGATGTCAAAAGTTGACTGTGATTTTCCCAGTAGAATTGGGGGTGGGTGGGTGATGGAGAGGGCAATCTATTTAGACAGCCCAGAGGAGGGGGCATAGGAGGAGATGAAGTTGGAAAGGCAGGTGGTTACGTTGTATGTCATTTCGAGGAATTTGCACATTATGAAGGTGATTGGAAGGCACTGAAGGATTTTAAGTTCCGAGGTGATACCCATACATCTCAGCTGGTCTTTGGAGGAATATATTTCACTACAGACCTACAGGAGGAATAATTATCCTCTTTTAGCCCTATTGATGCCTGGCACACAGTTGGTATGATCACTAAATGCTTAATGGTTGGTCACTGTGATCAGCTGGGTCCAAACAGATACTCAAATGAAGGGACTCTGTTCTGTTTGCACAACCTGTGACGAATCACCCTCAGATTATCAGTAATGAGGGCAGAATGGGATCTTGCACCATCTGTAATATCAGTAGGATAGAGAAAGATGAAGGATTTTGAAATCTGGGCCTTGTTCTGGGGAAGGAATAGATTTTAATTTCGTAAGTTGGATTCAGATCTGACATGGTGACCGATGGTTTTTGCTATCATAATTTTCCCACTTCTTTACTAAAAAATACCACAAAATCAATGCCCCACACTCACACTTTCTCATTAAGTCCCAAACACTGATAGACCGGTCCAGAATCTGCAACACCCTTCATGACCTTCTTTGGAAGTTCTTTGAAAAAGTAGGCTGGTAGGTTGCTACCATTGTAGGTGACGGAGTCACATGTCACGATCCCTGGGTAGTACATCATCATCCTGGCAGCTATGTTGACTTTTTGACCGATTACTAAAACAGAAGGGAGAAAGGCAAAGACCAGGGAGAAAACAGCCATTGAACTAGCAGAACGTAATCAGAAACATACTGTCCCCAAGGGGCATTTTCACTCCTTACTGCTTTCACCTCTCATGAATGACATAGAAGTCCCGCCTTCGACTACCCTTATTCTGCCAATGGTTATTTCAAACTATAAGGGAGTGAACCTGATTAGCTATCTGCACCATTTCTACCTCTCCTGGGAGGCGGCGGGGACGATGTGCTCAGAGATAAAAGGGTCTGGTGTATGGAGAGGGTTCTGTACTGGTGGTGACCATAAGCCTGAGGGCTCGCAGATGAGGTGTAGCTGGTCTTCTGCTACAAGACAGACAAGCACAAGCTTGGGCGGGGGACACTGATCCTCAAGTGAGGCACAAAATAGCAACTTTTCATTTCATTTTCAAAATGAATCACCTTCATTTGGCAATTTCTTTTTTTTTTTTTTTTAAGATTCTATTTATTCATTTGAGAGAGAGAGAGAGCATGAACAGGGGGAGGGGCAGAGGAAGAGGGAGAAGCAGACTCCCCACTGAGCAGGGAGCCCAATGCCAGGACACTGAGGTCATGACCTGAGCCGATGACAGATGCTTAAGTGACTGAGCCACCCAGGCACCCCACTGGCGATTTCTTAAGAGTGAATAAATAGGGCTGGAAGGGGTGTGTGTGTGTGAGACAGACTCAGGGGGTATTTTAAAGGGTAATACACTGTAGTGCACAGCGTCTGAAGGAAGCTGGGCAGGTTCGATTCCCCAGCCCTACCTCTAACTATGTTACCAAATTACTTGGGCAAATTAGTACTTTCACCCCCATGCTTCCGTTTCCTGATCTGTGAATGGGGATGATAAGAGTATCTCTTTCAAGGGACAGTTTATAAAGATTAATGAGTCAGGGTGCCTCAGTGGCTCAGTCATTAAGCATCTGCCTTTGGCTCAGGTCATGATCCCAGGGTCCTGGGATGGAGCCCTACCTCCCATGTCGGGCTTCCTGCTCAGCGGGGAGCCTGCTTCTCCCTCTCCTGCTCGCCCTGCTTGTGCTCTCTCTCTCTGTCAAATAAATAAAGTCTTTTTTTTTTTAAAAAAATAAAGATTAATGAGTCAATTCATGCACATCACTTTCAACAGTGCCTGGATGCTAGTAAGCCCTCAATTAATGTTACAACTAGCTAGGTTTTAAATATAGTACTTTAACACAAACTTAAGCACTTCTGATCAAGATATTCTTTTTTTTTCAACTAACATCTTCTTTTGATCAAGATATTCTTTTTAAAAACTGCTTATTATTCAAATTTGACCATGCAATAAAGCATAGTATCATGAATCTCCATATACCTGTCACCTAGTCCCAAAAGCCACAAATGCGTGGCCAATTCTGCCCCACTCTCACTCCCATCTACTCTCCACCCTGTATTATTTTGAAGAAAATCTCAGACATCCAATCATTTCAGACATAATGATTTCAGTATTCCAGATGTATTGTTTCTGAATATCTCAAACTGTAATAGGGTTGAGGAGGGAAGTCAAAGCAGCAAAATCTTGAGATAGCATTTCTTTCTCTTTTCTTTTGAGATTAGTATTATTTATCAGGAATGCCAATATTCTTAATTTTCTTTAGGATTTTTTAATGGGAATTAAGAGGCGTAACTGTCTAATGATAACAGGCAATTATTACAAAGGCCCTGCCCCCGCCTCATTCCATGAGCTTAGAGCCTCCGTTGCTCCCCTCGAATGACTACATATGTGATACCCAGGCAGAGCCCCAGAAACACGCACTTTGCCAGCATCAAGATGCCAATGGGCAAAGCTACATGGCTTGGTTCATCCTGGAAGACTATAGGTTTAGAGGGCAGGGCCCACGTCTCACTCAGTTTTGCCCTTCCTCCCACAAAGCTGGGTTGCAAGGCGCAGCGAGATGAGCTAGCTCAGCACACCTGTGTACTCATGTCTCACAGAGTGTCCAACGATGCCACAGAAGACAATCCCACTGGCCACGCCGATGGAGACGGTACTGGTGCCCGGAAGAAAGCGAGAGAGTTGTAAGGCGAAAGGGAAAGATAATGAGCAGAGAGAACGTGGGGAGGGTGGGGGCATGACGATGAATGGGGCAGGGAGGGAGGGAAAGGATTTTCAACAAAACTGTATTCTGCGGTGGGGAGTTTAGGGCCACTGTACAGGGCCTAGAGCTGTGAAGGATGGACAGTTTGAGACGCAGAACTAAGTTCTTAGAAGTGATAAATCAGTTCGCTTTTCTGCTATTCTTAAGTATTCATCTGAGGCACTTTTCTAGAAAAGAACCTCTCATAACCCTAAGTGGACTCTCAATGAAGAGCAGCTGTGGTTCTAAACAATTTAACTCATCTTTGTTATTGCTAGAAAGAATAAAGTCATTATTTTGAACGGAAGTAACTCAGATGTAGTATTGTGGCATCAAAAGCTAACTTCGTTAGTACATGAGGATAACTGAATATATAGATGACTAGGGGCTGACATGGTGGAAATATTTAGAGCAAGGGGGTGATACCTGTTTGTAGCTAAGTAGAACTAAGTGTTGGGTCACTGGGGTGCTCAGGTTAGATGAACCTGGGGGCCTGGGCTCTCAGGCAGCCAGGGCTGGGGATGGTAAACCTTACTTATCTTAACAGTTTTACTGTGAGTAGAACATCTTGAGGCCAGATCAATATATACATTTCCAGCCCAAGGACTCATTGTATCTCCTGGTTATTAAAAATCAATGCAGGCCACTGGGTATTTACCCCAAAGATACAAA
>NC_138374.1:86391336-86421880 GCF_054177405.1 Leptonychotes weddellii
AAAACTGAACACCCCAAAACCAGGGTGAACTGTTTTTGGTTGGTAATCATACAACAATGTGCAGGAAGGGTGATGTGCCCTGAGGACACAGAAGCTTCATGTTTGAGACTCTCCACACTTTACCCTAAGTGTCTCTTGATTTGTATCCTTTACAATAAAAGTAAAATCATGAACACAGCATCTCCTGAAGATCTGTGAGTCATTCTAGTAAATTATTGGGAGCACTGGGGCAACCCCTAGATTTATAGACATTTGGTCAGAAGTACAGGGGGCCTGGTGATCCCAGAGCTTGCTGCTGGTGTCTGAAGTTGTGGCGGGGTGGGGAGGGGTGTCTTGGAGAGAATTTAACCTATGAAATCTGTGCTAACTCCAGGTACTTAGCATCAGGATTGCATTGTGATACTGCAGTGCCCAAAATAAAGTGTGAAGAGGCCCTATACTGAAGGCACCAGTAAGGTCTAGGGGATGGGATCAGGTAGAGCCCAAGGGGTGTCACTGGACCTTCTCCATCTCTGGAGCTTTTTGGTTCTTGGCCTTTCCTGATCAATTCTACAACAATTTCCCCCCTGCTCCACCTCCTGCCCCATTACATACTACAGCTTAGTAAACGTATAATCTACTCTTTGTAATGTTCAAAATATGTAAGACCTGTATGTAGATGACAAGGAAGAAGAATGATTCAAAGATGCTTCTGAAGTTTCTAGTGTGGAGGAAGAAACAATTGCAGGAGAAAGACAAGTAGCTGAGTTTAGACATTGTTGAAATCAATTTCTAGGCCCACGCCTGCGGTGCCACGTCAGCAAACCGAAACTTCGGGAACTGTCATGTCCCTGGAAATGCCCCACTTGACCAGAAATGCGGTATATCTAGCCAGCCAATCCCCAAATGCCAAGCCAATTCTCCATCTTCTCAGCCCAAACAAGGTTGACTGTGTGGCCCCAGGCAGTTGGATATTTTCTATTTGCTGCTTCCTTGTTCTTTATTGTACATCTTATAAAAGCTGCTTGTCTTCTGCCTCATTTTGCAGGTCTCTTAAAGGAGACTGTCCACTTCTTGAAGCATTTGAGTTTGTTTGCATCACCTAAATTGTCTTTAACAATTTTTTAACAACACGTTAATGTTGGAGTACCTGTTTGACATCCAGTAGAGATGACCCATGGGCAGTTTTTTTATGAGTCTAGAAATCATGACAAAAGTCTGGGCTGAATTCTGGCAAGTAGGGCTGGATCTTATGTGAAGGAAGCAACTTGCAAGACGATGAGTAGTGCCTCCTTAAATTCCATGCCCTAGGCTCCTCCTTTCCTCACCCTAGTCCCAGTCTGCTGGGAGTCCTAGGAATGTCAAGCATGGATGAATGGAATGGATCTCCAAGAGGTCAGTAGGAAAGACCAGAGGGGTCAAGGACAGATCCCTAGAATTACCAACATTTAAGGAACGAGAAGGAGACTAAGACTAAGTGGAAACAGGTGGCTTAAGGTAAAAGCAAAACTAAGAAAGAATATTCATGAACCCAAGGAAAGAGGAGAAGCTTGTGTCCATAAAAAGAGAGTAATCTAAGTAATCTAAGGCCAACCAGCTAGGATGAGGCCTGAAGAGAGGTCACCTGCTTTGGCAAGTTGATGCTCATTGGTGGCCTTGACCCCAAGAGTCCCAGTAGACAGGAGAAATGGCTAGAAGCTAGATGTCAGGGGCTCAAGACTGAAGAGTAGGTGAACACATGCCCCCCAATGCACATGCAATTTTCACCCAAGTTTATTGGGTGAATAAATAAATGAGAAGATAGAAGAAGGAGGCACAGACATACAGATTACTCTTCTGAGAACTCTGGTGGTGAAAATTCGGAGGGGAAATTAGGGTTCATAGAAGTTTTATTTTTCCTTTCATCATGGGGCAGACTTGCACATGGTAAGGGGGAAGAGTCATTGCCAGAGCAGAGATGGAGGGCCTGGGGAGGGTTGTGCTTGGAATCACTGTCGTGAGGAATGGGAAGGAGGTCCCCTTTGTGTGCTGCTGAGGACTGGGAGCTGTATTGAGGAGGCCTGCCACTTATAATAGAGCCCTTGGTGTTGGTAAGACCCTACTGACCACTGGTAGAGGCAAAGGCTCTTGTCAATGGAGTGTACTTACTTTTGTGGTCACCAGAAGGGTAATAATTCATGAAAGTCATACACTTTGTGAAAAATTCATCAAAGTTAAAAGTAGAAGGTGGTTTTAAGAAATTAACCTAAATAAAGAAAAAAAAGAGAAGTTTTCGGTTATTCTGAGGGTTGACCAGTCCTTTGAATAGAATTTCTCAGCAGAAAGGGCAGGGAGTATGTTTTTGCATGTCCAGGACATGGTAAACAGAGACTGGCATACTTAGACAACAAAGACCTTTAATTTGGATGTGATCACATTAAAAATTTTTCTGATTAGTCCTTAAGATCTCAAACTTCAGTGTGTACACACAAGGCCACACCAGGGGGCTCACCTGCATACTTTTCCACTCAGAACTTTTTTCTTTCTTTCCCTCGTAACATTTTAATGTAAATAAAACCTGGTTAAACTATATATCATTTCCTTCTTATATTTTAAGGATAAAAGGACAAAGGGGAATGATGCCCAAAAATGTTGGCGGAGCATCACCAGCAATAAGATTCATACCAAGATCAGGAACCCCATGGTATGACACACAGAATGATACAACCTCAGTTCTGTGGTGTACTTGCCTCCCACCCCATATGAGTAACCTTAGTCCACTAATGAGAAAGTATCAGGCAAAACCAAATGGAGGGACATTCATCAAAATGGTCAATACTCTTATTAAGTATCAAGGTCAAATAAGACAAGGAAAAACTCAAGAATTGCTATTGATTGCAGGAGACTAAGTAAAAATAAGAACAAAATGCAGTGTGAGATCATGGATAGAATCTTGGAACATTCCACTGAGGATATTGAGTAGGAAACTGGTGAAGTCCAAAGAAGGCCTTTAATTAGTGAATGGTATCATACCGATGTTAATTTTCTGCTTTTGACTACTGCACTCTGGTTATGAAAGATGTTAACATTCGGGGAAGCTGAGTAAGGGATATATGGAGACTCTGTATTAATTTTGAACTTGTCTGTGAGTCTAAAATTAATTAGAATTAAAACAGTTTCTAAAGTTATAAGGAATGATTGAAGAAGATGGGGAACAGGGAATTGTTAGCCAGCTAGATCATGTAGCCTGGGCAGCAATGCAGGGAGAGTGGTGGGTGAGTGTGAGAGTGGTAGACTGAGGCACAATGTGGGAGGGCCTCTGGCCTCCACCAGCGGCTACCCAGATCTCCACCGCCTCTCTGTGGGCCGTGCAGTCCATTCCCGGGGTTCAGCTGGTGGCACAGCTCTTCTCCCTGCTACGCACGCCCGAAGTCCAGTCCCAAGGACCATTCTGCTTATAGTCAGTCTTCAACCTCACCACAGTGTTTGCTACTAGGCAGGGCTGTGGGGAAAGTCTTCCCTCACTGAACGGCTGCCCCTGCTCCCCTCCTATTCTCACCCTCAGTGATCCCTCGCCCTGAGTTAGGAGGGTGTTGAGTAGTGAAAGTGATGGCCGATGGCGGCCCTCAAACAACAGCCCTCTGCTCCTAAGGAATAGGCAGGAGACCCTCCCTCTTCCTTAAGCAAGGGCCCTAGCTCCACCAAAGGCCTCCATACCCAAAGTCTACATCCTCAGTGAGCACAGAGAAGCCTAATCATCTCCTCTTGAATGCCCGGCCTTGGCTCCTGGACTAAAGCCTTGTAAGTCTAACTCAGGCTGTCCCACCCGAGTCTCCAGCCCAGGAGCTTCACGCCACAGGCCTTCCCAGTGGCTTCCTGACAGGGGGCCCCCTGGCACAGACGGACGGAACTTTCTGCAAGCGGCAGCATGGCACCTACCTTGACTGCTCTCTGATCTGGAATTCTCTCAATTTCGATCATGCTCCGGTCGCAGAGCTGCCAGCAGTTTGGGGACAGAATGACATCGTTCATCTGCGCCATGTTCTGTGCCAGGCGCACATCATCCACCGCCTGCCCGATCACCAGAAAGAAGCTGCGTGTTTCATCTCCGAAGACCAACATGGTGATGTGGCCTGCAGCCAGGGCTGGCAAGGAGGCAAGCACCAGGAGTTCTGGGTTAGTCCCCAGCAGCACTGGTTCTCGGAACAGCCCGAATCTCGGTGTGACTGCGCGACGTCAGAGCGAATGTAGTTTCTGAAGTTTGACAGAGGTGTCTGAAGACGCCCCTGTGGGCCCAGGCCTTCCAAAACTCCTCTTTCTCCTGAGCTAGAAACTTGGCTACTAGCTTTCACCTTTCTGTGACATCACTCTCTCTAGATGGCCCTCTCAGTCCCCAAAGTTATTTTATCCTTTCTTCAATTTATTTGTACTTAAGAGCAACAGAGAACAACTTCAGTAATTCCTTCTGGAGAGGATTTTCGTTTTATCAGAGACTGAGGCTTTAACTAAAAAGAAACCCTTAGGGTTGAATTTCAGGCAACAGCCAGAGGGGAAAAGGTTGGGGAAAAGGAGTAGGTCCCATCCCAACAATGTGCCCTCTGATTGTTTTCAAGTTGAGAGCTGAAGGTTTCCGTACCAGAGCGACAGAAGATAGAATGTTGTAAAATACAACATATATACAAACTGTATGTGCGAATGAACTACGCGTGATACCCAGTTCTTTCAAATGACTGACAGCAGCAAGACCTGACAATAATAGCAATAATAGTAATAATAAAGACTAGTTTGTGGAGTGGTTACTATGTGCCAGGCACTATACTAACTGCTTAAACTCACATTTTGTAAGAGCCTACGAGGGAGATATTAGGATTAGCCCAAATTAATTAGGATTAGCCCAAATCTTAATTGGAAAGTGAAGGAGCCAAAACTCCTTCTGGTTAGTCTAATTCCGAAGTTCAAGACATGATGGGCGGGCTGAGCCACTATGTTCCACTATATTCTGTGTTTTCTCTTAGGGAGAGAGATGCCTCAGGGGTTGGGACCCATTTCCAGAATGCTGGAGCATCTCTCTTTTCTCCAAGCTTACCGATCTTGACTCGGACATCCAGGCCTTCTTCAGACTCCTGCGTCTCAAACAATCCATGGATCTCCAGGCTACATTTAATTACCACCGTGATAATGTTTTTCAGTTGCCTTCGCTCCACCTTCCACAGGGCTAGCAGCGCATCACCTTGAAGGGACAGACACACCGGGGGGCTTCTGAGCTGCCCTGGGGATTGGTCTGTTTTGTCTGGAATCTATAGACACTTACTCTTCAAACATATCTCAAGCCAGCCACTGCTTTCTGTGAGGTGTCTCCTTTGTTGGAGCACAGGCCCCTCGGCACACCTTCCTTACCCCTCCCATCTCAGCGAGCCCCCCATACCTGCAAATTTTAAGATGTCTCCTCCAAAAATCAACACTTCTGAGAAAAAAAAGAAAATAAGGTAAATCAAACTCCAATTTTTTAAAGCTAAGGAGAATTCATTCTTCATCCATGGAATAGAAAATCGGTCAAGAGAACAACAATTCAGAGAATAAACTTATACTAAAGATGTCTCAGACATGTCACTTATACCCATTGGAGTGTGTTTCCTCAACTGTAGAAGGCACACATTGAACTAGATGATGTACATGCTCTGTTTCTGTGAATGGGAAAAGATAGGACAGAAGGTGGGATTTCTGGTGAGGTCTGAGGACAGCGACTACTCCTGTCCTCAGGAGTGGAATGCTTTTTACAGATCAATATATGTTTTAAGCTGGGGCTTAAGCATGGGTGAGTGGATGAGTGGCAGGATTCCACAGAAGTGAGAATCCAAAAATTGGGAAACCACTACAATGGTCAACTGGGGTTTTGTTTATTACCAACTTTCATTTTGTTTAGGCTTTATGACATAAGTGGGCATTTTTTTCTCTTATTTATGCATCATCACAAATTTGTTGAGCACCGTTGTGCTGAGTGGGACACAAACAGGAATTAGATACAGTTTCTGCTTTTAAGGAACATTAACTTTTATTTAGTGGGTGACATTAAGATATTACTAGGGAAACTCACAGCCCGATAAAAGACTAGACCCTGAGTTTACCTTAATAGAGTAAATCTTTTCTTCATGAATAGTTCAAATTAATAATACAAATAAGATGGTAGGCAGAGGTTGAAAAGTCAGTTGTGCTTCTGAATTCATCATTAGAAGACAGAGCACTGATGAGTTAGTTAAAATCACTCATCTATTCATACAGCATTCTCTTAATGACATTTGGGTTATGTTGATGCTCGCTTTTTTGAGTCATTGAATATAACTAAAGTTCTTTAAAGGTAATCTCTAATTCAGTCTTTGGTGCAAAACACTCTTTCCCGCAAATAGTCTGTATTAGTGAGGTGTGATTACATTCCTTTACTTGCACTGTATTGTATTTCAAAAAAGATTGGTTTCTTACACATTTCATGAGGAAAACAAAGATAGCATTCTGTCAGGTTATAACCAAAAAATACGGGAAAACAATCAATGAAACATACTTAAGTCAGAAACCCATGGGGACACTTACTCTCCACTATTGCACTGATATAGTGGTTGAGGATCTCCACCAACTGCTCAGCCCCTCGGTCCATGTACATGGCTGTGCTGAACTTCTCAGTCATTGCAGTAAAACCTGTAATAAATGTCCACCTCGTTTCCTTGGCTGCTTGGAGGAACCAAACAGAGCCAGGAAAAGAGGAACTCACTCGAGGGCACTGAGTCCTAACTTTTAAGAACGGGCAAGGTTTCTTCTCCATGATCTTCAGCTGGTCGAGTGTCAAACATGTAGCCTCCCCTATCTATGCTTATTATTTTAGGGATCAGGGAAAGATGCCAGCTACCTCTTCCCTCCAAATTTCCTCACCCTGTACAGGGATGACTGCAATTCCTTTAACTGGTGTAGGACTTCCATTCCATGGTAATGAAAACACACAAAATGGAAACACGTCTGAAGAGGTGACAAGTTTACTGTTAAGATGTAAATAACACCTGGGGAGACCATTTCCTGAGGTCAAGTTTGCCTGGAATGTGTGTGGGGCTTGGGAGCTAGACTCAGTGAAGTTGGGCAGGGACATGGAGCCTAAAGTTCCAGGCCTGCAACTGGGGCATCTTAAAGGTTTGCCCGTGACTGGACATGCTGGGGAAGGGAAGAATGAAAGGGCCAGGTACACAGGCTATCCCTCCTCCCTCCTGTTTTCTCCATAGGAATATCTGCTGTAATAGCGCAAAAGCTCAAAAATGGCACCCCACTCTGCAATCAAGCTCTGTGAGTTCACCCACATGAAAGATTCCCTCTGTACTTGCCTGAAATATCAACAAACATCAGGACCCCATCAAAATAATCCACAGAGGGTCGCTCTGGAGAGAAGTCTCCATAGACAATGAGGTCTGGTAGATGAGCTGCTATTCTGACGATGGCCCGGTCCTGTGATTCTTCTCTTCGAGTGCTCATGTTCAAGGCAAATGTTCAGGAATTTATGGTCACAGCAAACAGTCCCCAAATAGACCTTCTACAAAGAAAAGCTGAGAATGGAGGAAATCTGACTTTTTTTTGGAAATCTGACTTATATTCATTTACTTACTTTCCTATTTCTTTTTCTCCACTTGCTTTGTTCTAAACTGTGGACTACTTATTTAAGTGACCGAGTGGTGATAATGCCTGAAGTGTTGAGTCACACTTGAAAAGGGCCACTTTTCTATATGGAGAACCCCTCATACGCTGGGCCTTCAACCCTCAACAGCTGTGACATATATGAGCACCATTACAAATGGAATGGAGTGAAAAGAGAGTAGCTGAATGAGTCCATCCATTTTCGTGAAGGGATGAGCCCTCAGGATACAAGTCCTATTGAAGAGAGGCCAGTTGCACTATTCGCTCAGTCTATGCTCCTTGTCCTTCTTCTGTCCTCATGGTTCATCCTCCTCTCTCCCTCCCTTTTGGTCTCTCACCTGTTCTTTCTCCTTTTTGAAAATTAAAAAAAAAAGTGTAGATGTGAGTTTATGTGGGTGAATGTTTATATAAAGATGAGAAGCAAAGCAGTATCACATACAAGCAGGAGACTACGTGTATTAAGGTATAGTCTTAAATTACAAGAGGGAACGAATTCAAAGGGGTGTGTGTGCGTGTACGCGCACGCACCAGGCTTTAAACTCTAAGTTAAAAGGGAAATGTTGAAACTTTAATTTATTGCCCAGTTAGTTCTAAGAAAACCAGAATTTCCTAAGGCCTTCGTTTAAGCTGTTGGGGTCAATTAAATGTTCATGCCTGAGTGTTGTAAAAATCATGCTCTATCACCGTGAACAGAAATAGCATACCCAACATTTTCAGAGCAATCCAAGTTCCTGGAATAAGTGATACAGATAATAAGAGAGTTAAAAAAAAAAAAAAGGAACTGTTCCTGACCATCAGGGAGAAACTGGTTAGTAATTTCAACCAGACACAGGTCATACTGGGGTATGTGAGAGCATTGGAAGGAAAAAGAGAGATAGTTAACATGTATCATAGACTTAAGAAAAACATTTAAAAAAAAAAAAACAAGGGAAAACATTAGTATATTTAGCAAACTCTAAAATGTATAGAAACCTCTAAAATTGAGTACTTAATATTAGGTACTGAATAACCTTTAAAAGGAAAAGCCCTGGCAAACTCAAATATTAAAAAGTGAACAAAAGATAGAGAGACATGTACCTAAGGTTAAAAAAAAGGGGGGGGGGCTGGCATTTAAAAACTCAATAAAAACCACAGCATGTACTAGGAAGTTAATAGAGAACATGTAAATCAAATAAATAATTTCAGATAGTGAATTTGGTAAGTGTTACATGACTTATAGGAAGGGTGGGAGAAGACTGAATTCCCAGAATAAGCTGAGACTTAGGAAAAATGCTGAAGTTAAGAAAACTTAGAGGGAATTATAGGCTTTATTAAAATCAAGGAAATTATTAAAAGAGAAATAAGGACAAAGTTTCTGCCTTCTTCACTATGGAGAATTAAAAAGTATAACAAATATTGCTAAGAAAGAATTAAACTCCAAGCTTAGAAGGTAGTGATAAAGCACCAAGTCACTTTAAACAAATTCAAGTAGTCATCCCCAGATAACCTATATACACAGATACTGAAGGAATGGACAGATGTAATCTTGAGAACAAGAGAGGAGCTGGAAAACTGGAGATGGTCACATTCTTTTCTGAATTTCAAAAGATGAGGCTACAGAAAACATAGACTGGTAAATATGTTTCAGTCAGTATAAGCTAGGTTTGCTTCATAAACAAATACCCCAAAATGACAGTGGCTTGAAATAACAAAGGCTTATTTCCTGTTCATTTCTTACTTGTGCTACATATCTATTGTAGATTGTCTGAGGCTTTGCTCTATTATTGCCTTCACTTTGGGATCCAGGCTGGGACATTCTGGCTAGCCAGACTAGGACTTGATGGGGCCGACTCATTCTTAAAGTGTCCTCCCAGAAGTGACATATTTCTCTTCTACTCACATGACATTGGCCAAAGAAAATTATGTGAACACAATTTCAAATAAGTGTGAAAGTGCAATTCTACCTTGTGTGCAGTGGGAGGCAGAGTTGGAATATTTGTGAAAATTCAAATATTTGCTGAAATGTGAGCACTTAGATCAGCAGGAGGTGATTAAAAGGAGTTAAAATAGATTCAGAGCCAAGAGAAAAGTTATTAACTTTTTTGAAGAGTTATTAAACTTCTAAATCAAGAGAATGCTGTAAAGTATATCTTGACTTTAACAATGCATTTAGCCAAATTTCTCACATCCTTATGGGTAAGATACAAAATTATAGGTGATAAAAACATGGTTATCTGTTAACATTGTTAACAATCCTACCTAAAGGATATGGATTCGTGTTCTTTCATCCACTCAGAGGGAAGCCTCCATGGGCATGCTAGAAGACTTAAAGATGTAATTGGAAAGAGAGCCAATGTACTGAATGACAGAATCAGGATCTTAAAATATTTTTTTTTAAAAAAGATTTTATTTATTTGACAAAGAGAAAGAGAGCGAGTACAAGCAGGGGGAGCAGTAGAGGGAGAGGGAGAAGCAGACTCCCCACTCAGTAGGGAGCCCGATGTGGGTCTTAATCCTAGGACCCTGGGATCATGATCTGAGCTGAGGGCAGACACTTAACCGACTGAGCCACCCAGGCACTCCAGGATCTTAAAGTATCTTTTTTTTTTTTTTTTTTTTAAGATTTTATGTATTTGAGAGAATGAGCGAGTGAGAGAAGACTAGCGGGCGGAGGGGCAGAGGGACAGAGAGAAGCAGACTCCCCACTGGGCAGGGAGCCCAACATGGGGGCTTGATCCCGTGAGTCCAGGATCATGACCTGAGCTGAAGGCAGACGCTTAACTGACTGAGCCACCCAGGCGCCCCAGGATCTTAAAATATCTTAATTGACTGAGATAATAATAAAATTTCAGAAGAACAAAGGCAAAGTGCTATATGTAGAATTTTAACGAAATCAAATGCATCAGCATATGGTGTGAAAAACTAGATTTACTGCAAATTCCATGCTGTTTTTTATTTATTTATTTTATTTATTTATTTATTTATTTATTTGTCAGAGAGAGAGAGAGCACAAGCAGGGGGAGCAGCAGAGGGAGAGAGAGAAGCAGGCTCCTCACTGAGCAAGGAGCCCAATATGGGACTCGATCCCAGGACCCTGGGATCATGACCTGAGCCGAAGGCAGATGCTTAATGACTCAGCCACCCAGGCGTCCCTCCATGCTGTCTTTTAAAAAACACTTTTATTAAAGCATAACATGCAGGAAAATGAACAATTCATAAGTGTATAGCTTTATGAATTATTATAAAGTGAACAATCCATGTAATTCCTACTGATATCAAGAAAGAGAACATTACCAGCACTATAGAAGCTCCTTTCATGTCATGGCCCAGGCACGCCCCCCCCCCACAACTTTTTCCCAAAGGTAACCCCTTCTCCTTATTTCTAACACCACAGGTTATCTTTACCTATGTTTTTAAACTTTACACAAATGGAATTATACTATATATATTCTTTCATTTTTCTCATATGTTGGTGATATTCATCCATGTTATTTGTATATCAAGAACATTCCTTTTCAGTGCTATCTAGTATTCCACCAGCTGATTATACCATAAATATTTATCCATTGTACTATTGACCTATTTGTTTTTCCCAGTTTTAGGCTATTAGAAATAATGCTGCTAAGAACATTCTTGTACATGTGTTTTGGTAAACACGTGTGCATTTTGCTTGGGCATCTACTTAAGAGTGGAGTTGGTGGGTCACAGGATACACATATATTGAACTTGAATAGATCCTGCCAGTCTTCCAAACTGATTGTACCAATGTATACCCTACAAGCAAGATATCAGAGTTCAGAAGCTCTGTATCCTGGCCAACACTTGCTATTGTCAGTCTTTCAAAATTTTAGCCATCTTCGTAGGTGAGTGGTGGTATGTGTGGCTTTGTTTCCCTTGTGGGGAACTTTGTGGTACTAATGAACTTAAGCACCTTTTCATATGCTTATTGGCCATTTGGATATGATGCCATCTTAAGGTATATGAGTAGCAGAGCATTGGGTTTAGTTGTGCCCACTTTATTTGAAGGTCACTAACAATGGAACATGAGTGATGGGAGAGATTGGAAATGTCAGGAGATGATGACATTCAGGTGAAATGCTAGTTATCTTCCAATATCTGGAAATGTGAAAGTTGTGAAGAAACAAGGAGACACAGGTCCCTGTGCAAAGTCTAATGCAGACCCCTGCTTTTCACATACCAATCCCTCTACTATTTCCCTCAGGTAGGGATTGAGTGTGGCTAATTGAGAATAAAGTTCACAAGAGGGTTGAGGAGTAAAGGCAGGTTGGAGATTTTTCCTCAGTAGAGGGTGTCAGTTTATCAAAGAACGGATGAGCTTAATAGGTTTCTGCAGACATGGATGCTCTGAAAAGGCTTGCACAGGTGTGCTAAGCAGCCACAGAACTGAGGTAGGATTGAAGAGAACTGAGCAGGGCTGGAGCTTTATTCCCTCTCCTGCCGCTGCTCACTGACTTCTCAACAGATTTTTCTTTGGCTACCATTTGTGAGACTACGAGAATGAGCACAATATATAGGACATCCAGTTAAATTTAAATTTTAAATGAACAATGAACAATTTTTAAATATAAATATATCCCAATTATTACATCTTATCTAGCAACCCTGCTTCCAGCCTGTCAATTCTGGCAAATACCATACCCTCCTCAAATGCACAGTGTAGACCATCTTGCTTTAGTTTGAACACTGTTTGGAAAGTGGGTTAGATTTATTTTTTGTTGCTCCAAAAGCAGGAACTAGGATCGATGGCTGGCAATCACTGGGAGGCAAATTTAACAATGTAAACTCCCCAACAGGGCAGTCTGGGAAGCACTGGATTTCCTCATGAAGGGGACACCACAGCTGTCTTGCCTGCAAGGTTGTAGTGATTCTTACATTTAATGGAAAGATGATTGCTAAGATGCCATTGTTTTAAATAAGGTGATCTGAGAACTTGGACAGGTTTTTTTTTTTTTTTTTTTTAAGTTTATGACTATGGCAGGGAAAGTAGATGCATTTGGCCACTAAGATGACAAATGTATGAGGGAAACTAGAGTAAGAAAATGATTTGTCCATGAGCTGAAGAGGCCCAGACATCTAAAATGAATACCTGAGAGTTTGTCTTATGAACACTCATAAAACAACAATAGAAAACTTCTATTTTAGAAGAGTAGATTAATATTTACTTTGTGGCACATTTCAACTTATTGAGACCTCTTTATGTGAAGCATTTTACATTGGTTGCCTCAAAACAGCACTGTGAGGTAGGCCCCCCCCCCCATTTTATAGACACAGAAACTGAAATTCAAAGAAATTAATTTGCTTTAGGCCACACAGCTGGAAAGCCCAGGTTGGCGGGATCTGAACATCCATATTCTTTCTACCACACCTTGCTACATCCCATTTGCATATGTTTTATGACACCTTGGGGATATTAATGACCTAGAGAAAAGATACATTTAATTTTAGAGTACTTCCAATGCATGTTGATAGTGGTGTCATCAATTATTTGGCCAACTCAGTCACAGTCAAGAAGAGAGCATGAACAGAGCAGGCACTGAGGGTGCATGAAAGCAATGAGGAATGAGGATATCGGAAAGACTGAAAGAGCAAGCAGGCGGATGAGACCCCAAAGATACACCAAGATAGAGTTTCCTGAAAGAAGGAAGAAGTGTGTGGGTTTATTCTACTTAAAACTCAGCAGTATCCAAAAATGAAAATGAAACTAAAGATTATATCCATTATGGTTTCTCTAAATACCTTTTCTAGAAACTTCTAATAGATTTCAGCTTTCAACCAGTTGTTACCACTATGTAAAATCAGGTTTTACAAGAGTCCAAAGAGGAGATACTCTGAACTTAAAGGGATAATGTGTCAGGAAAGCTTGCCAGACCACTCTAGCCAAGGCAACTTTTCCTCTGAGTTATGAGGACACTTAGTGTCTATAAATGTACATGCCTTACTTTCTATTTAAACATCCTTACCTATTGATCTGCTTATATCTTCCTGTGAATTGTAAACTCCTGTCTTAGAGACCATATTCTACATGTCCTTGTTTCCTCCAGAGCATCTTCCTACCACCCCCCTCACACGGTATTGCTATTTGAGGACCAATAAAAAGTAGGCTATCAAGGGAGAAGTTGCAGGACAGAGGTAAATAAAGATGGCAAGCCAGCAAAATAGAGCATCCAGGATACATAAGATGAGGCAACATTTAAGACTTCCAAGTTTCTAGCCTCACTTAAAAGACTGACACAGAGATTTACATCTGTCTATCTATCTAGGATACCTAGCCCAAGGAGTTCCCACTTTCCTCTAAGCTCCAATACCTGTCTTCTTCCCAGAGGGCTGACCTCACCTTTACCTTTGCAACCATTCTTCCTACTGAGACTCCACATACCTCCTCTTTCTCCAAGGCTGAGGGAAAGCCAAAGCCTAGATCAGGTACTAGATCTTTCAGGAGTGCAGAAAACAGAAAAGGGGACTGGGTGACATTATTCTGAAGACAAAAGTGCCATGTCTGTGTATGGCCCATAAAATGACAGTTTTGTCTAAAAGCCGTTTTCCAGGCCACACCCTCATCAGAAGCTCATTGTTTCCCCGCTCACTGACCATGCTTCTGATTGGCTGGCACTGCCCTCCCCTCCCCCACCAGTCCCAGCAGCCTATCTCCTACAGGGACTGGTTGTTTCAGGTTCTCCATCCGGACATGTGGGGCAAGGGTCTGGGAGACTGACATGACTGACTCCAAAGTAGTTTTCATAACTCTTTCTCTGACCTCGTAGAGGGTGGCTGAAATTAGGCAATAATTAGTAGGTTATCCTAAAGCCATGTATCTCCTAAATAAGCAAACACCCAATTTTGATCAATAATGATTATGGCTTTTACCAGAACTATGAAATTTATCAGTTATGCTTTCAGAACTTTAGGGATTTTTGTGAGGTAAATTTTTTTGAAGAATTACACACTCGTCTTTTTTGACTGGGCAAGTGCACATTTCTAATCAAATTCACCCCAAAGATAACTTGCAATCCAACGCGGCACTGGATTTGGGTTTCTCAATCCAATGTGACACTGGCAAAATATGTTTTAAGAGGGTTGCATATTTTCTAACAGCTTAAATCACGTTTTGATTTTCTAGCTGTTCTTATGTATGTCACAACTACAATTAACATTTAGTGACACATATGTAAAACTTGAATTTAAAAAAGTTGAACTGAAAAAGCAAGTAATCATTCTCAAGCAAAGTCCAGCCCTATAATTACATTTACTGTGTGTTTCAAAATGTTATAAAACACATTTGTCTTAAGGGAGGAAAAGAGATTCATTTAATTATATTTTGTCAAGAAAATTTTCTGATGCTAGTTGTGGAAACCAGTCTTAATATAATTAGAATCATACTTCATATAATTAAACAGACCCCTTAGGGAGAAAGCCCATCTAAATACCAGTGTTTTCTATTTCTGTTTCATTATACAAACAAGCTCCAGTAGAAACTGTTTTGCTTCATGGAGAGGAACCTGGGCTTTGAGGTCAATCCACGTTAAGATTCAACCTTTCACCATCATTTGAACAACTTAAAAAAAAAGAGAACCTGTTTAACTATGGAGAATTGATAGCACTGATGTACTTTGGATCAGTGTTTCTTTGAAATGAATGCCAAACCACAAAAAAGATTAGGTTAAAGAATTTATCTCTTATTGAGCATTCTCCATCCCGCCTTTGGACCCTCACCCCAAGCAGCTTGTTTTCTGTTTAATCTGTGAAAGCCTCAAGAGTTCCAACAGTTACTACCCCAGGTTTGGTCTAAGAAAGTACTTTTTAGGTCTACCTTCAATTAATAAGCTTACCATTTTCTGAAATTTCCTACATTTATTTAATTTTACACCAATCATTGACGAGGTCTTGAGTTAAAACATTATTTCAATTAATCTTTACAACAATCCTATTAAGTAAATACTCTTGTATCCCCATTTTAGTCTTGAAAATACTAAAGCCCAGAGACAAAGGTTAATAAGGTCTCACAGTTAATATGTAGCAGAGTTGAGCTGAAACCCAGGCTATTAGACCTGGCACTGAGTATTTACCTAATGAAATTTTCAGTAAGGACTGGTTAGAAATTTTGATAAAGAAATCAACTTAACTAATCAAGTGATTTGTATCATTTGTACTTTTATGGATGTTAGTACCCACACTGGTAGTAAGGACTTCTGGTATATAAATTCTCAGTTTTTGAGAGTAGTTGTGAGACTGGTCAGTGGACTCTATGTTTTAAGTGGCAAGAATTTTCGATTGGATACTTATTAGAGTCATTTAATTTTTAAGATTCAATAATGGGGATGGATGAAGTTCTGGGGCATAAAGAAAGCATGAGCTCGTGGTCTATCAATGGAACTTCTGAGAACCAAAAGGAAGAGAACTGTGATTGCATCTAAATGCTACAATTAATTTGACTGACAAGTGGGGCTTAGGAGAACCCATATAGGAAAGAGGAGGTTTTAATGAAAAGGAAGGGAAACATCAGTTCAACATAAACATTTTAATAAAATTTTTTGTGTCTATGCCATATTTCATAATAGATGGTTTTCCTAAAGGAAAACCATGCCACACTAATTTAACAGCATGGTTTATACAAAGAAAGCAGTAATAATTGGGCTCTTCAGGACCTCTTCACTTTTGCCTATGTCAAATTCTCTAATCCTTCCTCCTCAAAGATGGACTAAAGAGAAGGGGTAAGTGATAAAGCGCAAGGTTTTCACTAATTGCCAAATTTTGATCAAATACATTATTTTAAAAGTTCTTTTGTCATTGCTTCTTCAAACTTGGAAATAACTTGCTTTGCTGATTCCTCTGACTACTACCCGGGACGAGCTCTACTAGAATTTTTAGAAGGAAACTCAGTACTCCAAACAGAAGCTCAGATCAAATAGACAGCTGATTATTTCTAGCACAGAGTAATCTATGTCCAGTCTCTCTTCAAAACAGGGACAAAGATCACAATGTTTTCAAAAGCTGACTTACATCCAGGGTACTCTACAGACACTTTAATCTGCCCAAAGTCATAGATTACAAATCACGAGCTGGGATTCAAATTTAGGACTCCAGAGCCTTTTCTACCACATTATATCAATTACAGAATATAATTCAAAAACTTTGAATCCTTTGTTACCCCATGGCTGTAAAGGAATGGCTAGCCATTCCACTACCCACTTCTCACTCTCCTTAGCTTGATTTCCTTTTACTTCCGGTGACTTCACCATCCTTCATTGTCCAACAGATTATTTAACCTTTCAACCATTTCTGGTAGACTAGAACAGAAGGAAGCCACAGGTCTGTAGGAGCAAGTATGATTTACAATGGGCAAATGGTAGAAAAAAATGTTATTCATAGCCATAGATAAGTTCCTTAAGTCACATATAAAGAAACACTATTATTAAAAGTTTGCTTTATTTTTCTGTTGAATCAAGTATTAGCCCCCAGTTTACAGTTTTTTTATGCCTTCCAAATAGTAGCACAGTTAATATCACCTTATTAATAGCCAAATAATAAATCAAATTAGTCCCAGTGGGTATATCCACATCTAGATTGTTCGGGTGGTCAGGAACTCTTATTTGTTTGCTTTAGCTTTTAGTTCTTGGTTATATCTATAAAGGAAACAGAAAGAAAAATAATTATGAATCATAATAGATATATGTGTAATAAGAAGGGAATGGGACGTATATTCCATGTCTTCTTTCTCACTAGTCAAGAGGCTACATCATTGTAACTACAATCTTCTCGGGGGCATGTAGGTAAAACAGGCAGAAGGGAAAGTGACTTAAGGATTTTATTTGCATCTGGCTTCCAACTGCCAAGAGTTTGAACAACTTAACTGACATACAGTTTCTTATACAAAAGTATTATTTTGGTGAATATTTTCATTCTTGAATTATTTAAGAGCATAACAAACATGTGAACATATATATAAAATTTAGCAAAACGTGGTCATCTAGAACTTTTTATTTTATACTCGCAGAACATCTTTCCTAAGAATAAAATAAATTGGGAATGGGATCCTGTCTAATCATTAAAAATAAAATATACTTTTGTGAGGCAGGCAGATTACTGGGTTATTAGCAGTTTGTAAACACTGGGTTAGCAGGAAAGTAAAGTTAAGGCCTGTTTTTTAAATTCTCATTTATCTAAAGAAGAATTAACCACAAAGCCATAGAGTCTTTCCCTTCTACAATACCCTGAGCTTCATTTACTGTTCTTCCCAGATTACAAGAGTGGACAATAATATAAGCACAAAAAGTAACTTATTCCATGAAGTCTACCATACCTCCCAGATTTCTCAAAAGGTTCTGATTTCAATACCCAACAGTGTTTTTCTAAATGCTCCAGAGTCCAACATTTATATTTTTAACTAAATCTCCCAATCTGCTATTGTGACTGAAAGGTGCCAAAAATCCTTTTGTCAAACTGTATCTGAGTTTTCGCTCTAGAAATAGTTCTGAATGTTGCACTTAGCCTTTTCTTAGCTCTACTACTGAGTTAATACAAAGTTAAAATGAAATGGTGGATGAGAGGGGCGCCCGGGTGGCTCAGTTGGTTAAGCGACTGCCTTTGGCTCAGGTCATGATCCTGGAGTCCCAGGATCGAGTCTCACATGAGGCTCCCCACTCAGTGGGGAGTCTGCTTCTCCCTCTGACCCTCTCCCCTCTCATGCTCTCTCTCACTCTCTCTCTCTCAAATAAATAAATAAAATCTTTAAAAAAATTAAAAAAAATTAAAAAAAATAAAATTAAAAAAAAAGAAATGGTGGCTGAGAAAAATACTTGTGAATAAAATCACTGTACAAATCAAAGTTTATATTGATATAAGTAAGCTCTAAAAATGCTGGTCAGACATCAGACATACTATAGAATGAGTTATTTATTCATCCATCCCATCTGTGCTAGATGATTATGAAAGGATTAAATTATAAACATAGGGATAGTAAAGATGAATAAAATGAGGATATACTATACTCTGCAGAATAGAATGCCTTCTGAAAGGAAGGTAAATTATAACTGAATATTTTCTATTTCTTTATTGAGATCATTTATTTTTTTCAGCCAAAGAACATTGTTTCGTAATTTAGAAAGGTTCTATGGTTCAAACAAAGGCAGAGCCTTCATCTAAGATGAGCTCACTCCAGAGTGTTAGCTAGTCACTGACAAATAATGTCAACTACTGAGTGCAGGCAAACTTTGGAAACATTGTGGGTTCAGTTCCAGACCACCACAATAAAAGCAAGTATCATGATAAAGCAAGCAAATGAACATTTTGGTGTCCCGGTGCATATAAATGTTATGTTTACACTATACTATAGTCTATTGAGTGTGCAATAGCATTATGTCTAGAAAAAAAGTACATACCTTAATTTAAAAATACTGCTAAAAATTGCTAACCATCATCTACGCTTTCAGTGAGTCATAATCTTTTTGCTGGTGGAGGGTCTTGCCTCAATGTTGATGGCTGCTGACTGATCAGGATGATGGTTGCTGAAGGTTGGGGTGGCTGTGGCAGTTTCTTAAAACAGGACAGTAAGGAACTTGCCACATCAATTGACTCTCTCTTTTACAAATGATTTCTCCATAGCATACAATGCATTCTGATAGCATTTTACCCCACAGTAGAACTTCTTTCAAAATTGGAATCAATCCTCTCAAACGCTGCCTCTGCATTATCAACTAAGTTTATGTAATATTCTGAATTTTTTTGTCGTCATTTCAAAAGTCTTCACACCATCTTCACTAGGAGTAGATTCCATCTCAAGAAACACTTTCTTTGCTCATCCGTAAGAATCAACTCCTCATCCGTTTGAGTTTGATCCTGAGATTGTGGCAATTCAGTCCCATCTTCAGGCTCCACTTCTCATGCTTAGTTCTCTTGCTCTTTCCACCCCATCTGCAGTTACTTCCTCTACTGAGGTCTTGAACCCCTCAACGTCATCCATGAGGGTTGGAATCAACTCCTTCCAAACTCCTGTTAATGTTAATATTTTGACCTCTTCCCATGAATCACAAATGTTCCTAATGGCATTTAAAATGGGGAATCCTTTCCAGAAGGTTTTCAATTTACTTTGACCAGATCCATCAGAGGAATCACAATCAATGGCAACTATGGCCTTACAAAATATATTTCTTAAATAAGAAGACTTGAAAATTGAAACAACTCCTTGAACCTTGGGCTGCAGAATGGATGCTGGGTTAGCAGGCATGAAAACAACACTAATCTTGGTGTACCTCTCCACCAGAGCTCTTGGTCATGAGGTACATTGTCAATGAGCAGAAATATTTTGAAAGGAACCTTTTTTCCCCAAGCAGTGAGTCTCAACAGTGCGTTTAAAATATTCAGTAAGCCATATTGTAAACAGATGTGCTATCATACAGGCTTTGTTGTTCCATTTACAGAGCACAAGGAGAATAGATTTAGTATTATTGTTAAGGTCTTCAGGATTTTCAGAATGGTAAATGAGCACTGGTTTCAACTTAAAGTGAGCAGCCACATTAGCTCCTAGCAAGAGAGTCAGCCTGTCCTTTGAAGCCTTAAAGACAGGTATTGACTTCTCTAACTATGAAAGTCCTGGATGGCATCTTCTTCCAATATAAGGCTGTTTCACCTACACTGAAGATCTGTTGTTTACTGTAGCCACCTTCATTAACTAACTTGCTAGATCTTCTGGATAGAGAGTTTCTACATCAGCACTCGCTGCTTCACTTTGCACTTTTATGTTACGGAGATGGCTTTTCCTTGAACCACATGAACCAACCTCTGCTGGCTTCAGACTTTTCTTGTGCAGCTTCATCATCTCTCTGAGCCTTCATAGAATTGAAGAGAGTGAGGGCCTTGCTCTGGATTGGGCTTAGGCTTAAAGGAACGTTGTGGCTATTTGATCTTCTATCCAGATCACTAAAACTTTCTCCATATAAGTGAGAGGTCATTTCACTTTCCTATCAATCATGTGTTCACTGGAGTAGCACTTTTAAGTTCCTTCAAGAACTTTCCTTTGCATTCACAACTTAGCTAAATGTTGAGCACAAGAGGCTACCTTTTGGCCTATTTCGCTGGCTTTCAACATGTCTTCCTAACTAAACTTAATTATTTTTAGCTTTTGTTTTAAAGTAAGAGATATATGACTCTTTCCTTTCACTTGAACACTTAGAGGCCCACTGCAGGCTTATTAATTGGCCTATTTTTAATATTGCTGCACCTCAGGGAATAGGGAGATCTGAGGAAAGGGAGAGAGATGGGGGAATGGCCGGTCGGTGGTACAGTCAGAACACACACATTTATCAGTTAAGGTCATTGTCTTATGTGGGTGTGGTTTGTGGTGCTCCCCACCCCCCAACAATGACAGCAGTAACATCAAAGATCACTCATCACAGATCACCATAACAAATATAATAATGACAAATTTTGAAATATGGTGAGAATTACCAAAAGGTGACACACAGACATGAAGGGAGCAAATGCTGTTAGAAAAATGGTGTCGATAGACTTGCTTGATGCAGGGTTGCCACAAACCCTCAATTTGTAAAAATGTGCAAAATCTGTGAAGCACAATGAAGTGAAGTGAAATAAAATAAGGGATGCCTGTAAACAGTTATAAAAATTTCCAAATGCTCATGGAATACTTTCTGACAAAACCAGTAACCTCCCTCTAAAGATCATTTCCAACACTACATAACCATACACATTTAGGTCCCACTTTATTATATATAATTGAAACTGAGTCATAAAAGGTTCGTGGAGAAAATTACTTAGTATTTCATAAATTGTGTATGTTGTCTTAAAACAGATTCTATGAACAGGCTATATGTCTTGATAATACACAGACAGATTTAAAACCTAGGTAGCAAACATACTGTTTAACACTTTTAACTTAAACCCCCAGACTTTTCTAGAAATTTCTGCTTTAGGCATATCCCATCTTAGCATTACACATGAATCTTAAAAAAAAAAAAAAAAAGGCACTGCCATCTGGGTGGCTTCTGAGGCAGATTTTTCTTTTTACACCTTTGATAGGCTTACCTCCAAATACGAAAGAGCTGAGAAGCTCCTGCTGCCCCCACAAAGAAATTAACAGCAAAGAGACTCCAGTTTTTTGGGATAATTACAAGTGAGTATCTTGACCAAATAAACCCTGTTGAAACAAAATATTTTTTTTAAAAAGCATAGGTACTGCTGCAATATCTTTGAACATTCAGTATTAGAGTAAGATAATTATAAATAAGACCATGACAATATAATGTAGGATAAAGGAAAAGGAAATGCTATACTTTGAGTCTTTAATAAAGTTGCCATAATTCAGTGTTACACAAAATATTTAATTCTTACATCAACAGGGAATCTTTACAGGGCAAACGATTATTTTTTCCCACTTTTAAAAATAGGTTCATGGCAAAAACATAAAAAACAAAACCCATGAGGATACTTACTCACAGTAACCCTCTTCTGCCTTTTCTATCTATAATCTATAAAAATTTCCCAGAGAGAACACTGTTAATTCCTTTGTGTATGTGTGTGTGTATGTGTTTGTGTGTGAGTAGGTGCTTCAAACATTAAACTGTTAAATAAATTGATGTAAAACAAAATAAAAATATTGAATGTCCTAAATGAAACACAGAAAATATTCAATTAATTTACCTGTGGCCATCAAAACAGCAGATTGAGCTGTGCTGAGTTTCTCTGCAGGTCTGGCCATGTCAGCCAATCCAGCACACACCAACCCCTGGAAATACACGTTAACACACAGCAAGAGAAATGGTATCATGAGTGTGCAGTAATAATTCTTAGTTTTATTTTTTTTATTTTTTAAAGATTTTATTTATTTATTTGAGAGAGAGAGAATGAGAGAGAGCACATGAGAGGGAGGAGGGTCAGAGGGAGAAGCAGACTCCCTGCCGAGCAGGGAGCCCGATGCGGGACTTGATCCTGGGACCCCGGGATCATGACCTGAGCCGAAGGCAGTCGCTTAACCAACTGAGCCACCCAGGCGCCCTAATTCTTAGTTTTAAATAAAACATAGAACTATTTCAGAGATTTCCACACAATAGTTGCCACAATTTTAGGGCACCTGGGTGGCTCAGTCGTTAAGCGTCTGCCTTCGGCTCAGGTCATGATCCCGGGGTCCCAGGATCGAGTCCCACATCGGGCTCCCTGCTCGGCAGGAAGCCTGCTTCTCCCTCTCCCACTCCCCCTGCTTGTGTTCCTGCTCTCGCTATCTCTCTGTCAAATAAATAAATAAAAATCTTTAAAAAAAAATAAATAAAAAATAGTTGCTACAATTTTAGTATCCATGGAGTAAGGAAATGTATACATATCATCACAAAAAACTACAAAGAATTCAGGAATGCTTTAGAATTTATGTTTTGTTAACCACATCAAACAGCCTCATATACTTGAAAATCAGTAGTGTAGGTGTGTAGGTATCCTAACAAATGGTACTTTTTTCACATATGAAGTTATATATTCTTTATACATGTTGGAAACCACTGGTGTGGAGGATGCCTAAAAGCTACTTAAGGTAATTTGTATAGATTCCTCCTTTCATGTTTTTGTCAACCTTAATTCTTTTTTTTTCCTACAATGATGAGATATTACCTTTTTTATTCAGTTCAATTAGCTAACATAGAGTACATCATTAGTTTTTTGTTTGTTTGTTTGTTTAACATTAATTCTTTTTTAAAAGTAGAAGTATCAGGGGTCCCCGGGTGGCGCAGTCGGTTAAGTATCTGACTCTTGGTTTCGGTTCAGGTTGTGATCTCACGGTAGTGGGATCAAGCCCTGTATCAGGCTCCTTACTCAGAGTGGACTCTGCTTGAGTTTCTCTCTCCTTCTCCCTCTGCCCACCCCCCCAACCCTGTGTTCTCATGCGTGTTCTCTCTCTCTGGAATAGATAGATAAATCTTAAAAAAAAAAAAAAAAAGGTGGAAGTATCAGAAAAGCTCTGTTATAATTTTAGTTTTCGGGTTGCATAATTTTTCTTTAATGTCAAAGTATACAACATAGTCATTTCTTCTCTGCTGTGTTTTTAACACTGTTATATAACCATCCTACTAATACCTCTACCATTAGCATCACTCAGAAAGTTTAGTAATGAGTCTTCCTTCACTAGAGTATTAGTTATGCTGCTCTATTGCAGAGATGAGAATATGTAATAAAATGATTTTTATTGATGAAAAATGAAAATATACACAAAATAAGAGAGTAGTACAAAGAACCCCTACATACCCATCACCCAGAGTTAATAATTATTGAAATTTTGCCACATTTGCTTCACCTCCCTTCTTCCCTTTCTCCTTTTACCTTTAAGTATTTTAATCAAATCCTAAATGTCATTAGAGAATATGTTTTTAAGAAATTATTTTTAGGTCTCACTGGGTTTCTAAAAGATGCTCTTACATGGAAAATATAAATCAGCAAAGGGTTTTGCCCCTAAGTAGAACATAGATATACTTGTGAATGTATACACAAATTGAAACCGAATACAAAGGGTTTTGAATTAATAAGGTCAGCAGTACAATAAAGCTATGATTCTGATTTTAAAAGGGGCAAATGGTTACGCAGAGGAGTATAACCAGAGGTAAATTATGGCTAACACTATTTTGCCTCTTGTTAACTTTCACCCACAGTCATGTGATTTTTCTCCCAAATGCTTCCTGATTATCCTTCCTACATTCTTCTTTTAGGTCCCAATGTGCATTTTCTCCACATCATATTTGTTCTACTTTTGCAGGGTAGAACACTGCCATTGAGAAGGGGAAGAAAGGGATTGATTTCTACTATTAATCTACTGGGTCCATGTATTATACACTGCACCTTGTTGGATAGATTTATGAACACTATGGGTTACATTCTAACATTTTTTTTGGGAAGAAGTCAGTGGTCATGATTTTGTTCATGCTCACAGTATACACTTTATTTTTCTGGGACATGTTAGTAATTGTTCTCTCCCACGAAGGTCTTTTTTTTTTTTTTTTTTTAAAGATTTTATTTATTTATTTGACAGAGAGGACACAGCGAGAGAGGGAACACAAGCAGGGGGAGTGGGAGAGGGAGAAGCAGGCTTCCTGCAGAGCAGGGAGCCCGATGTGGGGCTCGATCCAAAGACCCTAGGATCATGACCTGAGCTGAAGGCAGATGCTTAACGACTGAGCCACCCAGGCGCCCCTCCCACGAAGGTCTTGAGCTCCCTTTCTCATGTTTCTGAAATATCCTTTTCTACTTCTACATCACTCTAACCTTATCTAAATTATCTTAGAAAATCTCACCAAATCTAATCTCTGTCACTTATTAGCTGTGTGACTTTGGTCAGATTATATAACACTTGCCTTAAATTCCTCATGTGTAAAATGAGAATATTAATAGCTACCCCTGCAAAACTGATGTATGATTAAATGAGATAATAGCACAGTGTCTGGAAAATATTATTAACAAGAACAAATAGTAGCTTATGTCTGTAGAGCAACAGAGAAAAAGGAATATTAGTTTTCTACCTTTTCCTGCATTACTAGCCTCAGGATAGGAGGCAGATGGTCTGTGTTCCTTTTCATCTTTATTATGAACTTTATTCAAATAATAGAACTATATAGATTCTATTCAGAGAATGTTTAGAGTAAACAATAAGATTATGTAGAATACTCTCTAACATACAAAGAAACTACTAGTTAGATCCACAGCACCTATTTTAAAGGTGGTCATCTAAGTATTTAAAAACACTTAACTTAATAGGCTGTGGAGTTAAACAATGTGAGCTTTCACATCCTGATGGACCATTTACCACGACAGTATGTTTAGTTATCTAGCTCTTCGAACCTCAGTACCCTTATCTGGAAGATGGTAATAATATTTACTTCTCAGGGGGCGCCTGGGTGGCTCAGTTGGTTAAGCAACTGCCTTCCGCTCAGGTCATGATCCTGGAGTTCTGGGATCGAGTCCCGCATCGGGCTCCCTGCTCAGCAGGGAGTCTGCTTCTCCCTCTGACCCTCCCCCCTCTCATGCTCGCTCTATCTCATTCTCTCTCTCAAATAAATTAATAAAATCTTAAAAAAAAAATTTACTTCTCAGATTTTTTCTGGTGAAGATCAAATATGAGATAATGTATTAAATAACCTAATACAGTTTGGCATCTAGTAGACTCAAGTTAGCTCTCTATTAAAAATGTTAAAAAAATGTTTTTCAAATTGTCTGCAGCCCAGGATTGTGATTTTTTTTTTTTAAGATTTTATTTATTTGACAGAGACAGAGAGAGCACAAGCAGGGGGAACAGCAGAGGGAGAGGGAGATGTGGACTCCCCGCCAAGCAGGGAGCCTGATATGGGGCTCGATCCCAGGATCCTGAGATCATGACCTGAGCCGAAGGCAGACACTTAACCGACTGAGCCACCCAAGCACCCCAGGATTGTGATTTTTTTTTTTTAAAGATTTTATTTATTTGAGAGAGAGGAGAGAGAGCACAAGCTGGGGGTGGGGGGCGGGCGTGACAGAGGGAGAGAGAAGCAGGCTGTCCACTGAGCAGGGAGCCCAACACAGGGCATGCTCCACTGACTAAGCCAGCCAGGTACCCCTAAAGTGAAAATTATACAGGATACACTAGAATATAATTCATCCAAAGTAGAAAATGTAGAACTCAAAATAAGTGGATCCATACACAAATAAAAGCTTTAGCCTTACAGATGATTGGCAAGTGAATATATATTAAGTTAAAATAAAATATTTAAGGTATATAAGTGTTGTTTTTTAGGATTATCCACTTTGACCTCAATGACGATTTGGTTTCAACAAAAGTGGCTAAGAAGGACTCCACTCCAGTTAAATGTCTGAATAAGTATAGTCTGAAATTCTTAATATAGAACATATGTGGCCTGGGGCAGCAACTGCTATGTGTCATGGATAGACTACCATAGATGAATTATTATCAAATGGTTTGGAATAATATGTACATAAAGTAAATACATAACAAAAGAAGTCTCCTCACCAGAGAACAAGGCACAGTTTCTACTGCTATGCTGTCATCAGAAGACTATGCATGATTTCAACATGAACTTAAAATAGATGTTTTTAAAGGAGACAGATATCCAACAAGGCATTTAAGAGTATGTCATACTGTCAATGTTTCAAAACACTGGTGGACCAGATCAAAGAAACACCAAAGTATTGATAAAACCAGTAAACTTCTAAGTTGTGGCAAATTTGAGGTCAAAGAGAACCCCCAAATTTGTTATAGAGTAAATAATTCTTATTCTTTTAATAATGGTGCTAGAAACAATAGTTAAGCAATCAATTACAATTTATAGACATATAATTACTATAAAATTTCCAGTGCTAATACAGAGAAGAGGAAAAAAATAATAATATACTTTCCATTAGTTTTTTTTTAAATCACACTAGTTTTGAATGTTTATTTTTGCTTTGATCTGCATTTTAATTAAATTAACAGACAACACATTTTAAACATTAAAGAAAGAAAAAGACACTCATACATCATACTAATGGGGTTTCTTATAGATGGACCATTAGTGGTAGGCACCAAAAATTTCAACTGTTTTTTTTTAACCTGTCCCAGTGACTTTTTAACCTGTCCCAACCTCAACTGTTCTATTTCTGCTCTGTAGGTATCACCATTTATGTTAAACATTTGCACAGTTTATAAAAATTATGTCATGGGCAACTGAGTTGGAGATTTTCCTTTCTCTGCTGGTATTCTTCATTACATATTTTGTCAGCTTCTCACAGAATCAGATTACTACAATCTCTATTACCATTTAAAAAGTGTCTGAGGGCGCCTGGGTGGCTCAGTTGGTTAAGCGACTGCCTTCAGCTCAGGTCATGATCCTGGAGTCCCGGGATCGAGTCCCGCATCTGGCTCCCTGCTCGGCAGGGAGTCTGCTTCTCCCTCTGACCCTCCTCCCTCTCATGCTCTCTGTCTCTCATTCTCTCTGTCTCAAATAAATAAATAAAATCTTTAAAAAAAAAATAAATAAAAAATAAAAAGTGTCTGAAATTCCATTCTAGCCATGAGAATTAATATATAAACATATTTATTCAAAGTAAACACAAAATTAAGTGTGAAGTTGAATGAATAATAAAAATGAATCTTTAATAGTGTAGAATAACTTCAATCATGTCCCTTATGATTCTGAATCCCACTGTATTAATGAAAGTAATTCACGTGAATGTATAATGTTTACAAACATAAGTAAAACAGCTTACAAGACAAACTTTGCTATTAAAGTCCACACTAAAATTCTGGACCCTAGAATTCTTGTCCTGGGCCTCTTGTGAAGAGTCTCCCTATTCATGGTGTTCTCCTACCAAACAGAAATGGGTACATGAGTGAACAATTTTCACTTGCTTAATGAGGAAGTGAAGTATAGATATATGGAGGTGGATTACCAAACTTCAATTCACACTCCTGGGAATAAATGTAGGATTACAATGGAATGATGGAATTTAGTGTACAGTTACATTGATGACTCTCATTCAGATACAGGGCAACAAAAACATAAATCAAATGTATATAATCCTTGTCTTTAGTAATTGAAAGTGAGTGCAAACTACTTACTAATTACTTACCAAGGCAAGAAAAAATCAGAATGAAGTGCCAGGGAAGCACATGAAGTTAAGGCACCATATGTACAACTTCAGTGATTGGCACTTATTCTGAAAAGGGCTTTAAAGACATGGGCGATAAAAAGCAGTATTATTGCCCCCTACTTCAATAAACTACGTAGTAGTTCTGAACATAGCTATTTATTTTTCGTGCTTTGCTTTCGGCCCTGAGAATAGTAGCTGCATTTTCTGGTAACATCCTGCATCTTTCCTTTCTTTTGGTGTTTGCCAACACACACAGTGGTAAAGGCTGTAAAAGATGTAAAACAGGACAATAAACATGCTGTGTCTGTGTAAGAAACAGTGCAAAATCGATGGCTGAACTGACATAGTACTGTCAGACCAAACTAAAGCTACTTTTGAACGTTTAGAGTAAGCAGAACCATTAAACATGATATGCTGAAACTTTTTTTTTAACTGATGGGACGTTTTCTCAATATATTGTTAAAAAGAAAACCATATGCCCAGAATCACCTGGAGGGCTTATTAGAACACCAATTATTGGGCTCCATCCCCAGTTTCAGATTTTGTAAAACTGAGATCACTTAGGCCAAGTCACTAATACCTAATGTACCTGCATTTTCAACCTCCCCCAGAAATGTAGTCCTAAGGAGTCAGTTAGGAATTTTCTGGTCAGCACCAATGAGGTAATTAGTCACCTGGGCCCTCTCCCCATCCCTCAAACAAAGAGGAGATAATTCACCTACTAAGATCCCTTCTTTTGTCTCCAAATGAAGGTGACCTCACCTTGAAATAATCCTTTTTTTTCTTAAAAGTTTATGACTTCCTTGTCCTGCCTTTAAAAACTTTCTCTTTCAGTGGCCCTTGGGAGCTCCCCTCTACTTGCTAAACGGGATGCTGTCCCATTGATGAATCATTGATGTATGTATTAAATACAGCCAATTAGATCTTCAAATTTAGTTGGTTGAATTTTGAGTTTTAACAATATAAATAATAATAATAAAAAGAACTGCTCTCTAGTTCTCTGTAAAACGTAGCTCCCAACCACTAGTCTACTCTAGTCATTTTATAGTTAAGGGGACAAAATGGCAGATTTAACTTGCCTAAGGTCATAAGATTGAGGGAGAGCCAATTCTAACATTCTCAACTACTTAGATTCTACAACTGAGTTTCTGAAATTGTTCTGACACTTTAAAGCAGTACATTTATGAAAATTAAAATAGCCAACAACTCAACAACAAACAACTCGATTAAAAAATGGACAAAGGGCCTGAACAGACATTTCTCCAAAGATATACAAATGGTCAATAAGCACATGAAAAGATTCTCAGCATAATTAATCACATTAGAAAATGCAAATCAAAACCACAATGAGCTACCACTTCTCACCCATTAAGATGGCTATTATAAAACAACAACAACAGAAGTAACAAGTGTTGGCGGGCGATGTGTAGAAACTGGAATCCTTGTGAATTGCCAGTGGGAGTGTAAAATAGCGCAGCTGCAGTGGAGTGTAGCACAGTATAGTACAGGCCGTTGCTCCAAGTAATACTGATCCAACATTTCCACCTCTAGGTATATACCCCAAAGACCAGAAAGCAGGGACTGGAATAGATGTATGCCATTGCTCACAGCAGCATTATTCACAATGGCCAAAAGGTGGAAGCAACTCAAGTGTCCATCAGCAAATGAATGGATATGCAAAATGTAGTATCTATACAATGGAATATTATCCATACTTAAAAAAAAAGGGAAATTTGACTCTTGTCACAACATGGATAAACCCAGACGACACTGTGCTAAGTAAGCCAAGCACAAAAAGACAAATCCTGTATGATTCCACTTCTTTGGGGTACCTATAGTAGTAAATTCACAGAGACAGAAAGTAGAACGGTGGTTGTCAAAGGCTGCGGGAGGGGAATGAGGAGTTGTTTAACTGGTAGAGTTTTAGTTTTGCAGGATAAAAGGAGTTCTGGCGATTGGTTGCACAACGGAATGTACTTAACACTAAAAAAATGGTTAAGATGGTAAATTTTGTGTAGTTTACTACAATTAAAAAAAATAAAAAAGCCTACAGACCAGTACTTTTCAAATTTTAGAAGGCATCAGAATCACCTGGACGGCTTATTATTATTAGAACACAAATTATTGGGCTCCATCCCCAGTTTCAGATTTTGTAAAACTGAGATGGAGGGCAAAAATCTGCATTTCTAACAAGTTCCCGGGCAATGCCAATGCAGCAGATCTGGGGATGACACTATGAGAAGCATTGCTATAGGCCCAAACTGGCCCTTTCAACATAAAATCAATAATTTGTTTTATTGTTTTCACAATTACCTCT
>NC_138374.1:86421980-86450894 GCF_054177405.1 Leptonychotes weddellii
GAAGGAGAGGGAGAAGCAGACTCCCCGCTGACATGGGGCTTGATCCCAGGACTGAGATCATGACCTGAGCTGAAGGCAGATGCTTAACTGACTAAGCCACCCAGGCATCCCAATTACAAGTTTTTTGATACCAATTATGTTCCTAGAAGGCCTTTTATCTAAGGAGTTCAGAACAACTCAAGTAGGTAGTGTACTTTATGCAGTAAAAATGACACACCTGAGATTATTTGAATGAAATCATCTCCAGACAAGCCATGAATATTTAAAAGTACATACTTCATAAAAATGACTTCAAATTAATAAGTTCTTTTTAGGGCGCCTGGGTGGCTTAGTCGGTTAAGCATCTGCCTTCAGCTCAGGTCATGATCTCAGAGTCCTGGGATCGAGTACTTCATTGCGCTCTCTGCTCAGCTGGGAAGCCTGCTTCTCCCTTTCCTCCCCGCTTGTGCTCTCTCTGGCTATCTCTGTCACTATCTGTCTCTCTCAAATAAAATATTTTTTAAAAAAGTTCCTTTTAAAGAATTTTTTTTTCAGGAGCTTCTACAAAAACTCAAGACTTACCCATTTCATAATTGGAGCCCAGAAAAAAACTGTTTTGGGACCTGAAAAAAAAAAAGAGAAAAATTCAGAAATAAACCAACTATTTTACATGTCTTTTTTTTTCTTTTCAATTTTTTAATTTAAATTCTAGTTAGTTAAAAAAAAATTCTCGTTAGTTAACATACATTGCAATATTAGTTTCAGGAGTAGATTTCAGTGACTCATCCCTTACATAAACACCCAGGGCTCGTCATCACAAGTACCCTCCTTAATACCCATCACCCATCTAACCCATCCCCCACCACCTCCCTCCATCAGCCCTCAGTTTGTTCTCTATCTTTAAGAGTCTCTTATGGTTATACATGTCTTTTAACAGCCATCACCACATTTCAAAATCCCCCAAATTTAGCAATCTATTTCTAATCATTTGTACTATCCTTTCTGCATTCTGTGTATTTAACATTTAGAAAGTCACCACAGTATCGACCTTACATACAGGTTGTTTTGACTTCCTTGTCAGTTATTTGTAATTTTGTGACTTATTAAAAATTATCAAAAGTACAACAGAGATAGTTTGGAAACCATTCCCAAAGCTTTGCCTTGAACATGAAACTTAATGTTAGTTAGTTCACTCAAGGATAACCTCCAAGTTGGAGAAATTAGAAATTAGAGATTTGTGATATGAACCTCAATAACTATTAAATATTCAATTCTATTAATATTTATTATTGTAAATGACATGTTGCCATATGTATGATAGTAAAAGCTCTTATAAAAAGTCTATATATTCTAGTAAAAAATTTTTTTAAAGATTTTATTTATTTATTTGAGAGAGAGAGACAGAGACAGAGCATGAGCAGCAGGGGTGGGGGGGGGAGGCAGAGGGAGAGGGAGAAGCAGGCTCCCTGCTGAGTAGGGAGACCAACTAGGGACTTGATTCCAGGACCCTGAGATCATGACCTGAGCCAAAGTCAGATGCTTAACCGACTAAGCCACCCAGGCACCTCTCTAGTAAAAAATTAATGAACCTAATTTTAAGGTTCATGTGAAAAAGGGGAAAGACTTAAGATCTCTAAGCTCTGTAACAGTAGGGTTGTTATTTTAGCTATCCTGGTATCCATTGGCCTTTTGCAAAATGTTAAATAAATGTTGGTAGCATTGAAAACAATTCTGGTTTCTTAAATAATGCAGAATTTGAGAGATATGATGCTTCAGAGCTGGAAGGAAACTCAGTTCATCTAACCTAAATCTTTCATTTTACCATGAGGCTCTGAGCAGATTCATGACCTAGTCCAGGTGGGCAGCCAGTAAGCAGCAGAACTGTGACTGGAACCTAAGCCTTCTAGCTCTTTAACTACATAACTGCCCACTTTTAACTCTTCCAAATTATATATCTCATTTAACCTTCAAGAGGCTACAGGGACAGGAAAGAAACAGACTTTGGTCCATGATAATTTAAAATATAACTAAGCATGCTAAATCCAATATATATCAAAGTACTTAATATGGTGAGTATGCTCTCACACACTGGATCAACAGATACATTTATTTCTTAACACACAAATTAAACAACTTGATATAAGAAAACAGAGATTTACTAGCAAATTCAAAAGTTTTAAAATCCTATTATATTCATGACTATTATTGCTGCCTTAGTATTCTACTTTGCTTTGTAGGAAGAAATCATTTGTTTTTATGGATCACCAAAATCACATCTAAAATGGCATCATTATCTAAGCATAACACATTTTACTTCTCTTCATCTACTCTAATATTTCTTAATAGCACCAGCAGGTAAAGATGCATTTATCCATTTTTCCCCTAGTAGGTGAGCAAGTGTTCACTGTCATTAATGGTAAAGAGTATTTTTGTTCACATATGCGTAAATAACATTTAAAAGATAAAACTGACTTATTATTTAGAAACAAAACAAAAGAAAGATAGTGAAGTTGAAAAGGTAATGATTTAAGTTAAAACCCAGCTGTAGTTCTGGGTTTAACTTGTTGCAGATAAGACCATTCATTCATCCATAATAATTACTGCGTGCTTTACCTAGCTGTACCTAGCACTGGGGATATGCTGGGAAATAAAATACGGTGCTAACTTTTATTAACTCAGCACAAGAATGCTGTATAAGTAAAGTCACACCTGGAAGCTAACATTTTAGGAAAACTTAATTCTAATGTGCTTTTCTCAAAGTTGCACTAGTTTCACACGCAGGTAATACCATCATCTCAAAGTAAAAATGAGCTCAATGATAACACTCCTTTTTTGGGGTTGCATTTTGGCTGAATTACTATCAAAAGTAGTTGGTTTGGGGTGCCTGGTTGGCTCAGTCGGTAGAGCATGCGACTCTTGATCTCAGAGTTGTAAGTTCGAGCCCCATGTTGGGTGTAGATTACTTAAAAAAAATAAAATCTTAAAAAAAAAGTTGGTTAGTAACTCTAAGGAGAGAAATTTGAAAAATGTAAAAATAGCATCTGCTTTCTCTATAACTTTTGCTTATCAAGTAGTCCTACAAAAGTGTCACACGAATACTGTAAACTATTGCTTGCCTTTAGCATTATTAAGTGATGGCAATGTTACACATTTTGGACTATCTTCCACAATTTAACATAGTCGTTGATATTTTTTTATCCCTCTCAAACTAATTCACATTGTTCTTACAGCTACTAAATTCATTAATTGTGATTTTCATACAAAGAGATTTAAAAATCTATCATAGTATACTTTAAATACTCTACTATAGTTAGTAGTATATCTACTTACCTATCAAAATTACGACCTCCTTGAAGCTAGTGGCTAAATAGTATTCACACTTGTAGCCCTACCTAATAGATGTTGAATAAAAAGAAGAGTTAGCCAACACAGTTGGAAGCAGTTTATATGAACTGGAGTTTAGACTCATCTTTGACATATTAAGTATGTATACAACTATATAAATATGTGTCTGTATATACATATGCAAACAATTGAAAAATTCTTTAAAATCAGAAGTTGTTTTTATCAGTCTGACACTTAAAATACTGGAAAGTGTGGCTTATACTTCAAAGAGTTTTTAATTAAGTTTTCTGATTTTCTAGAATATTTAAACCTAATCCTAAAGTTGTTCTACAATCTAAGTCTTATTTTCTCAATCTTCAAAGGACCTGGATACTATATTTAGACTAATAATTCTTCAAACTCTAGAAGATCATGGCACAGTCTCTTTTTCCCAGTGGGCCAAAACAATTATAATGCTAAACTTCATTTTCTCACATACATGTGACAGCTAGTCATTTTCATGTTTTCCTATGTACTTTCAAGTTTTCCAATATTTTAAGTTGTAGTGCAAATCTGGACACAGTGCTGAAATGGCTGCTAGGAGAATTAAAGCTATTGAGGAGTTCTAAATTTTGACATTCTTATAACTGAGTGAAAATCCCTATATATTCAATTTCTGGGTTACCGTACGTATCTTTTATTCAGTTCCCTAAGCTGTGTACTGTTCTGATCACAGCTACCATTACACCCAGAATTCTAGCCATATAATGATCCGCTCCTCTAGATCTTGAACAAGATATGGAAACAATTTTCTTTCTTTGGTTAGGACTAGGTTGGAATTTCAAAAGAAATGTTTATTGAACTAAAGAAATAGAAAAGAAAACATGAATGCATTGGGTTTCAGAATATAAATTTCTAATCCTAACTTAATTAAATTTTAGCCCAGGTCACTGGTTCTCAACCAGGGGTGATTTTGCCCCCCAGGGGGACATTCAGCAATGTCTAGAAACATTTTTAGTTGTCACAACTGTCGTGGTGGCGCTGCTGCCATTAGTGATGCCTGCTAGGTAGAGGCCAGGCAGGCTGTCAACCATCCTACCACGCACAGGACAGCCCCCCGAAACAAATAATCACCTAGCCCCCCAAATGTCAACAGAGCAAGGATGAAAAACCTTGGCCTAGGTGGACTTACAAGCTAGGCAAGCATGCAAATAGTTTCATGCTGTTTAATGACTCTAAACCTTAGTTTATGCTTAGAATATCCCAATATTCTGCCTGGCCTTCCATCTGGCTAACTCCTAATATCCTTTGAAAACTTATCTTAGATTTCATCTCCTCAAGGAAGCCTTCTTTAACATCTCCAGGTTACATTAAATGCTCCTTCTCTGAACCCCCAAAGCATATATTGCTCTATTGTTTTCTGCACTTAACAATTAAAATGATGCATTTATGCATCTGTCACTTTAATTAGACAAGGTGAAGACAAGGCCTATTTCTTAGTTTTCCTTAACAAATAACATTTGTGAACAGAATTGAATTGGATTAACCATGTCCAGGACGGGTGTTAATCAAAGATATTCAAATTTTAGGTCTGGCCAGATATGCCTTGATACTGTTTCATCTTCAAGGGTAGAATCTGCTATTTACTCATCCCCAGGGATATCAAGTTCCCTTTATATCAGGGCTGTACTAGATTTTCAGTCATTAGTCACTCTACTCCTAGACCATGACACTCCCCTATCTGGCTCCTGAAAATTCTTCCCATAAGTCTGATGCCATAATGCACTGATCCTGTAAGTCAATCTTTTCAAACTCTCTAGTTACTTTATTTTATTTAGCTTGAGCTTCTGAGATTCCTATCACAGCACACCTAGCTTATTTTTCTTCCCCATATACAAAGTCTCTGAGTCATATGCAATATCAATTACTAAGTTTTACTTTTTAATCCCTGCAGGAGGGTTGGCTTTCATCACTCAAGGGTAAGTCAGCACATTGTTTTGGTCTCTGGCTTTGAACTTCTCATCCAACTCCTCTCTTCCTATTTCAAAACTGATGCTTCCTCCTCTGCCAGCCTCAAAATTGTTTCCTGAACAATGCCTCTAGGTTCTGGTTTCTTTATGAGCTTAAATATTTGATCCTTCAGAGTTAATGAACAGTAGAGCTTTTCAGTAAGTGTTTGCTTGGTAACTAATTTACTCAACTGCCCCAAGCCAGATGATAGTTTTAAAATATTACCTGTTCCTCTCCCTTACAACCAAACCAAACAAAAAAACTTCAAACATGGAATTATGGTTGCTAGAACCTGGACCATGAGAGGTATGAATATTTTAGTTAGTGAATAATTTTGAAGTATAAAACAAACTTTCAATTATTTTAATAACTGCTAAGCACTAAATTTAAAAATATTATGAGCAAATATGTATTAAAAGACATTCTAAATTTCTAATATTTCTGAGATATCAGAGGATGCTGATAAGCGACACAAATAATCAGAGTTGGATATCTATAAGTGCAAACAAATAGTGTTTTCTTCATTGTTAAGAAAAGGAAAACAGCAGCTTAGCAATACCTGTCATCATACAATGGATTAACAAAAATTTTTAAAGAAGACGTGTCTTAGTTCACTTTTCCATTTTATCTTACTAATCATTTTCTACCTTAAGAGTAAAAAAGTCAAGTAAATTTAGACATGTATGAATTCAGGTACAGAGGAAAGACTTCCTGCTTGGAACAGAATAACTTTACACACATGCAAACATGCACACATACAAATATTGAGTTGAGATACTATGTGCCAATGTGAAAAATAAATTTCTCATTTAATGCTTTTCACTATCTATTCGTGTCCCTTTCAGACCATTTCTCTATGGTTTGCTGCTTTTCAACATTCCTCAACATTCTTTTAAGTTCCGTATACTAAGCAATCCCCTCTTTGCTATCATGTGACCAACACACTTATAAATCCTTAGAATTTGTAAATGTTACTCCTTGACATAGATATGGACTGTCAAAAGTTACTCATTTTTATTTGTACTAAAACTAGTTCTGATTTCACACTAAGAATGTGACTGGGCTTCCATTTTAGGATCATGTAATCTTTATATCTTTTGAAAGGCCTTGGAAACAGCCATCACTCAGATAGCACCCAGAACATCAAGGGTATATAATGATTCTTAAAATGTCGATTAAAAACAGGCTTTGGTACAAATGCCAAAGTAAAATAACAGGTGAAACAACTAACTAAAATAGCTAATAGGCATTTTGGGTTGATACATTTTAAATTTATATTATTTATTCAGTTACAAAGAATCAATGACTTTTAGATGTAGGAAGAGAGTTGAAACTATCTAAATCAGGCACTCATAAGTCAGGTAACTGAGGCCCAGAGCTGTGGAATTACCTGTGTAAAATACATAGCAGAGCAAGGATTAAATACTAAGATCTCCAAATCCTAACTTAACAATAATTACATAGTTTTCCCCAATGAATTCTGAGTTTCTTGAAAGCTCTGAAACTAAGAAAAGCTCTAGTAAGAATACCAAATTGAAGATTATTACAGCTGAAGAGGACCTTAAAGAAAATCCAAGCTCCCTTATTTTAACAGATGAAAAAGAAAAGGCACTTAGATGTTAAGTAATCTGTTTTATACTCAGGTACTTCCAGATAGAGCAAGCACAGGACACAGATCTCTGATCCTCCTCTTCTTTCTACTGTGTCATACCATACTTTAAACATTTTCATACCCTCTTATAACCAAATTAATATTCTTGCATGACTTGGAAATGTCAAATTATTTATAGCTTTCCTTAGGTCTTGTTTCTCCTTTGGTATATCTGTTGAATCAAACTAGGTGAAGCATAAATAGTCTTAATTTCTTAAAATTAGCTTAAAATCAGGTTAGTGGACAAAAGTTTATTAAGTGTCAAACTAACAACTACAGCCGGACTATATTCCTTTTATGATCTCTTCTGAGAATATAAAATCTCTGTGAGTAGGGATTTTTATTCACTAACATATCCCAAGTGCCAGAACAGTACCTAATATACAGTAGGCCCTCGATAAATATTGAATAATTCAACTTTCTTGGTAGCTACTGGTTTAAAGATATCCTACTTTTCATCAATATCTCACAGTTGTATGTGAAATCCCAACTTTCTATTTTGGTTCTCATTCTAGTTTTAAGGGTACAGAGATTATTACTGTAAAAAATGAAATGTGCATATCTATATATTTAGTATATATAAACATAATCTATATTAGATATGATATATAATATAATCCAGATCTCTAAATATCTATATATCTATTCTAGACTGGCATTAAAATTCTTCAAGCAATCTCTGATGCAAGAAAATAAACTATTCTAACAGAAATGCTAAAGAACTATGCTAATTCATAACTATGTGGGCATCTACACTGTTTATTTACTTGATCTGCATTTGGCTTTATTTACATGTAATAAAACAATATATACTCTGAACTAAGTTGTATTAGACTATCTAGTATAACACCATTTCCCTTAGTATTTAACTCTGAATTTTTATGATAAAGATATACCCTTATGAACATGGCTAATATGGGTTCGTTTAGTATGTTTTTATTTTCTTTTATTTTTAAAGATTTTATTTATTTGACAGAGTCGGGGGGAGGGGCAGATGGAGAGAATCTCAAGTGGACTTGGTGCTCAGCACAGAGCTGGATGCCAGGCCCAATCGCACCATCCTGAGATCATAACCTAAGCCAAAATCGATCACACTTAACCAACTGAGCCACTCAGGCGCCCCTGTTTTTATTTTAAAACATATTCTTTAGATATTTAAGATAAAAAGGAATAAACAATTCTCTTACCTAGGAGAAATGCAAATATTACTGTTATTGAGATCTTAAAGTAACTTTTCCAGTGAGCCTTCACAGGGAGAATACCATGTAATGCAGAGAATGATATTCTCAGCAACAGCACGCTAAGCACTGCAACAGATTTCACACAACTATTTTTTCAAAACTTCTTCCACTTAAGCCAAAATGTAACTCAAGAAAAGCAAAGCTATGGTGAGGTATATAAAATGATATGGTTCAGAAACCTGTTTTCTGGGCTGACTTAGTTGGCGGAAAGTTTTTATGTATTTTTATTATTTGTTTTTATTTTATTTCCCCCAGTTTTATTGAGATATAATTGGCATATAACACTGTATTAGTTTAAGATGTACAACATAATGATTTGATATATATTTATACTGCAAAATTACTACTACAATAAGTTCAGTTAACATCCATTGCCTCACTTAGCTCATTTTTTTTCTTGTCATAAGAACTTTTAAGATCTACTTTCTTAGCAGCTCTCAGATATTTAACACAGTATTGTTAACTATAGTCACCATGTTGTACGTTATATCCCCAAAACTTACTTATTGTATAAGAGGAAGTTTATACCGTCAGACCGCCCTCTAAGATAGTTTTTGGATTCTTTAGAGCTGTGGTCTAACTACCTTTGAACACTGGACCCTATCATTAAAAAAACCGTTTTTTGAGCATACATCCCCTAAATTTATATTGTATGTATTTATAAACTATATATAAGTCATATACATGTATATATGTACATATGTTGACTCCACAGAACTCAATTGTGTTCTACATAACCTATATATAACTATACTAACTTATTTTTATATTATAAAAAATACACAGAATAGAAAATTTAAAAAGATAAAATAATAGTAAGCATTAGTAGAAGCTATATTGTTTTCTTCCTACATTCCAATGTTTCATTTTGTGCATACTTTGGGACAATTCACCCCATTTTGGGACTCAAAAATACAAAGGAATGACACTCCTTCACTAATGTTTTTTTCCCCTAAGCTTTTAAGTAAACACCAGTCAGCATGACTTCAAGGTTATTTTTCTGACAAATACCTGGAGTAGAGCTATGCAGCTGGTTAATGTAGAGTCACATACTTTTATAGTCAGGAGGTGATGGTGGAGAGTGGCATATCTTATGAGGACTGAATTTGCTAGGACACACATTTGGTTAGAACTCTATTCTTACTCTATAGAGTTAGATCACAATGTGCTAGGAACAACACACACGTGAATGATGAAGGCCGCAAATCTAATTATAATATATATCATTATGATATAAAAATATATACATTATAGTTCTGTAACTCTAGTATATACCTATATAAAGACATATTCTTGTTTCTTGACTAGACATTCTGCCCGTGATAAAATTAAATCTCAGATATTTAGAATCCGAAATGTATGATATCCAACTGTTAATATCATAGCCTTGCATATCATTGTAAAAACCTCCAGTATGTGAACGTAGTCTAAAGTTTAAATGAGGATTCAATAACATACTATTATGCAAAATAGTACACAAAAACCTTGCATAGTCACTCTGATGACTCTTGGAGCAATAATCAGTGTTTCCTCAGATTTTATTCAATACCAATGAATCGACAGTTATGTTTTTCATGCTTCTCCATTTCTCCATTGGTGTGCCTACAACTTTTTAATCACAAATACTTTTGCAATGATAGATATTCTTACTATGTATATTGATTAAAAGCTTAGATGGGAGGGAACTAATGTTTTTTGAGAGTCTAAGTGCAAACACTTTGCTAAATGTTTTAAAGCCATTATATCATTTAATTTTCACAACAATCCTTAAATGATGATAATTATTATCCCCATTTTATAGATCAGAAAAATAAGGCTTGGGGGCTTTAAGGTCAAGGTCACACAGCCAAGATTTAATCCTACCTTTCTCTGGCTTCAGAGCCTATTCTCCTTTCCCTACACTGAAAATGGGGTTATAATAACTGAACCAATCCAAGAATATCCAGATGAAATACACAGTCTACAAATGAAAGGTAATTCCTCTTGATTCTGAAAGATGACTAAAGCAATAATTATAAGTGGTTAAAGCCCAGGCCCCTGAAAAGATTACTATAAAACTACCCTTTGCTTCTGTATTAAAGTAATTTAAAATTGCTCTTCCTTTACCCTGCCCTTATCCTACAGCCCAAATACAAAGCTTAAGAAGGTCAAAGTTGACTCCATAGAATTCAGTTGACTCTAAAACCCAGATTACTACAGAAGCATTGCTCAACCCTCCCTCCTGAAAATCTTTGTCACAAAATACAGCACAATTCCAAAAAACTGAGTGTTAAAAAAACCAAAAGGCAAATAAACTAAATATGCTTCTTAAAAAATTCTCCTTAAAATTTTATAATGGGTACCGATTTTATAATGGGTAAAGCATAAATATTATACTTTAGTATAATATTATTAATTCTATTCATTTCATCATCAAACTGGAAATCAGAGTCTGCAACCATCTCAGACCCCAGAGAGCTGCTTCCTAGTCAATATGTGGAGAAAAAACAACTTTCCTAATGATGCCAACTGCAGAGAGAGATTTAACTATGTAGGAAAAAATGGTTACTTTTGGGTTGCACTTCAATATTTCACTTTATAACACATTTTCTCATTTGCTAAATCTTAGGCTGGAAAGAGACCTCAATACTTCCGGTTTTAGTTCCCAGCCAAGTATTACTACAGCTCATTTTATAGAAGAGGCAACAAAAATCTAGATCTTAAAGAGTTGGAAAGATTGGGATCTTCCAGTTTCTTATAGAACTATTTTTTTTTTCAACCACAAGAACACGGTTTCCAACAGGACAAATGAGAGCTAACATTTGCTAGGCATTTACGAAGAATCAAACACATATGTTATCTTTAACTTTCACATTAAGCAGATGCTACAGAAACTAAAATATCTAGGATTTCACCCAAGGTCACACCTATATAGTAAAAGGCAGAGCAGAATTAAATCCGGGTCTGTCCCCATGAAAAAGTCTAGGGAAAGTTAGCTCAGTAATTTCATAAGTAAGGACAGCCTTAAACAAACTGGACCTATGGGACGAGGTATGACACTGACTCTGGAACCCGGGAAACGCATCTGCAGGCCTCTGCCAGCTGGAGCTTAAGAAGTGTGACCTTTCCTCCAAACCTTGCGCTGCGACAGGACGGCTCTGCTCCGCGTGGGTCAATATACCACTACTCGCGGAGGGAAAGAGGAGAGAATGAGAATTTCGTGGGGGGCCCCGACGGATCTGGGGCCGCGGAAAGGGAGAAGGATCAAACCCAGAGGCCCGGTCCGGGTTTGGGCCGTGCCTAAGGGATGGGGTGCAACAAAGGTCGCGAAGGGCGCTCACTCGAGAATCACAGGTTTATGAGAGATGTTGAACGAAGTAAAGTGAAAAGCAGGTTGGCTGGGAAGTGAGACGGATTCACTTGAAGGGAAGGGGTTGGGGCTGTGGGTGATGCCTCCAGCGGCAGAGCTGTCCGTGGCCTCTAAAGGTCTATTTTCGAGGGAGAAGGAGGGAAGGTCTCGGTGAGAGCTATTCTGGGTCTATTACCTGCCGGGTGGTTGTACAACGGCCTCAGTTTCTCCGGCAGCATGAGCTCCACTTTATCGAGGACCCGGTGGTAGGTGGCCCGAAGGCCCCGGGCGCCAGCTGCTGACATCTCTGCGGACGAGTTGGTCGTGGGCGGTCGAGTGGGAGAGTGGCCGCGTGCTCCTCCCTGGATGACAACGAAGGGCACTCGTCACTTTCTCCTGCCACAGTGCCTCGCCTCCTCCTCTCCCCTAGGGTGCCCTTCCCGCGGCTCAGGCGGCCCCCCTACGAACCACCGTGTACGCGGTGGCCCAGAAAAGATTGTAGGGGCGGAGGCTCTGCGACGGCCCGCCCCGAGTCCGCCTCCTTCCCTCCCACCGCCCAGAGGGAGGAGGAGTCACAGCAACAGGTGCCTGAAGGACTGCCTCACCAAGCCAACCCAGGGCCCTAGCGGCAGCGCGCCTGCGCAAGCGGAGCGGCCCACGGTGATTGGCCCGCCCCGCGGCGCGGGCGGGGTCCAGCGCGAACCTCCAATTTCTCCTTCCTGCCCTCGAGGCCATGTTGGAGAAGGGAACGTGAAGCTGCACCAGTTCTAATCCCCTTTTCGCTTTAAGATAGCCCGTAGTTAAAATGGGCTTTTTGGGCCTTCAGTGCCCCAACTAAAGATGACGCCGCACAACGCTCTTGCTTCCTTTGGAATGAGACTTGTGACTGAGAGACTTCATACCTCAGCTTCTCTCTCTTCCTCATTTATCCATAGAGAATCAAGGATTTAGCTACAGTGTCCCGAACCACTTCTCTCGGGTGAAGGCAGCCGTGGCGTACAAGAGCCTCACTCGTGGGTGGTCGTCATCTCGCGAGAAAGGCTTGTAAGGGAGGGTGTCGAGAACGAGGAGAGGGAGGAGTCGCGGCCGCCTCCGCCTCCTCCTCCTGTTGGAGGGGGGCCGAGGGAGGGGACTGTTGCTGATCTCTGGATGTTCTGGGTAGTCTGAGGAGGAGAGTATGAGGCGAGCTCCGGCCCGGGCGCGGCCGGGCTTCGGGGGCGAGGGCGCCGCCGCCGCCGCCATCTAACTTGCTGCGCCCGCGAGGGCCGGCGCGCGGATGGTGCCGGTGCGGCTCGGGTGTTGATCCGCGTGTCCCCTCCCCCTTCTCCCCTCCCCCACGCGGTGGTCTCCCCTCCTACCCGGGCCCGGCAGAGCCATGTCTCGGGGTGGCTCCTGCCCACACCTGTTGTGGGACGTGAGGAAAAGGTCCCTCGGGCTGGAGGACCCGTCCCGGCTGCGGAGCCGCTACCTGGGTGAGCGGGGGCCCCGGGGGCGGAGGCGCTGAGGTCGCCGCCCAGAGGTGGGGGAGGGGGCCGCGCCGCGGGGGCTGTTGGAGGTGGGACAGCCCCTCGGCAGGGGCGCCCCGGAGACTCTGCGGTGCTGGGTGGACGTTGGCCGACGGACCCCGTGCCGGTGTCTTCCCACGGCCAAGCCCCCCTTGCATGCTGCCAGCCGCCGCCCTTGCTGGGTTTTCTCAGGGGGCCGGATGGGCGGCAGACGCTAGTGGCCAGGAAAGGTGTTGGGGGCGCGTGTGGAGTGGGATTCGGGAGAAGACTTGCCGAACCTCCCGGAGCTGTTTCGTTTGGAGCCAAAGTTGGCGCTTGTGCTCTTCTCCAACGCTCTCCCCGCTCCGCCGAAGGACTAAGTTTTTGTTGACAGCCGCCCCCCCTCCCCTTCGGTCTCCGGAGGGCTTGGGTGTCGGCTGCGACGCGGTGACCACCTTCAGGGACTTCACGCTCCAGACGGACTCCGCGTAAACTGTTCTGCGGCTCCCGGCCAAAACCTAAAAGTGATAGCTGAGCTCTCCCCACCCCCGCGCGCTTTCCCGGTTCGGCTGTGCTGTGCAGTTCGTTTTGACCGCTCTAAGGAGGTGTAGGGTTTCACGTTCCTCTTCCCACCCCTGTAAAACACACTCGGCATTTACTGTTTCTTAGTTAAGCTTTCTAAAAACAACCTTCGATACTTGAGGGAACAGTATTCCACCTTTTTTGTTTTGTTTTGTTTTGTTTTGGATAAGGTGGTTATGTGAGGATTCTGGGTCAAGCTGCGCTAGCTAAAAAAGTCCAGTATCTTCAAAGTGGACGTATTTAATAAGGGTCTTTTTTGTTTGTTTGTGTCTTCCTCTGCAGTCTTTTCAGCACACTTCATTCTTTTTTATTTGAAGGGAAGATATCACTTAAAACTTTTTTTCTTTCCAGTTTTGTCACTTTTTGCTAGGTAAGTATTGTTGATGGCATTTGGTTTTGCTTTCAAGTCAATAAAAGAAAAATCTCCTTATACCTAACGGTTCTGGTTTGTAAATTATTTGGGAGAACTGAGCAAGCATTTTTTTCTTATTCTTGTTTTTTAGTGTCTCAAGTGACATATGAATACATTCTCGTTGTACAGACTTAATAAAAATGAAGCAGAAATCCCTGTGATTCCCTCCCATTCCAGTTTCATACACACACTCTTAGGGGTAACACTGTTATTCTGAATATTTCTCCAGACCTTTTTCTTTGCATTTTTACAAGCACATATATACATATAGAAATGCTATAGTTTGTGTGTGTGTGTGTGTGTAACCTGCATATATGGTGTCCTATTGTAAACATTGTTTTGCAACTTGCTTTTTCTATATTAGGTCTTGGAGATCTCTCCAGGCAGTAAAAATAGACCTATTCAGTTTTTTAAACTATTGCATAGTATTTAACTGTATGAAGATACTGTAGGTGACTCAAACCTTTCCTCTGTAAATGGACCTTGGCTGTTACTGAAGCATTGCTGTGAACATCCTTGTACATGCTTGTGTATTTGTTCCAGGTTAAATAACTAGGGTGGTAATTAATTGTTTTAAGATTAAACATCAGTAGAGAGTGATTTTTTTAAGCCATTAACCTAAAAAGATGTGCAGTATTTCTTTTAATATTTGTTGGAAAAAAATTTAATTTTAGCTTGATAAAACAAACTTCAATACTGTGTTCTACATGAGTAAATTTGTTTAGTCCTGTATTAGTTGGACTGTTTAAGTACTGATGTATATAGTTTTAAATATTAATGTTTTTTTCTGGCTCATTTAGTTCAGCTATATCTATGACAGTTAAAATATGAACCTACACATTTCCTTTTTTCCCTTCCTCCTTTAACTCCCTAATGGGAATGGAGTTTGCATTTGGTAGAGGGAAATTGAAGAGCAGGAGTCCATTGACTTCTGTAGGAAGTCCGAATTACAGGTTTTCAAATACCTGTATGCATGTGTATGTGTGTGTGTGTATATATACACACACACAAGGCAGTTTTTTATCTTAATGTTTTAAATGTGTTAATATGTACTTTATAATTAGCATATTCTTGAAACAGCATCCTTTAAAAGTGGTTTTCTAAATATTTGAAAATAGCTTGTGAAGTAATTTCTTGGCCTTAGTAGACCTTCTTTACACCATTACTTTTTTTTTTTTTTAAAGATTTTATTTATTTATTTGACAGAGAGAGACACAGCGAGAGAGGGAACACAAGCAGAGGGAGTGGGAGAGGGAGAAGCAGGCTCCCCGCAGAGCAGGGAGCCTGATGCGGGACTTGATCCCAGCACCCTGGGATCCGGACCTGAGCTGAAGGCAGTCGCTTAACCAACTGAGCCACCCAGGCGCCCCTACACCATTACTTTATCTAACTCTTCCACACCCCTGTGCTAATCTTGGTTTAGCATTCAGGAACTAGTAAATTCCACATTAGTAGTGCCTGAATTAATGAGTTTTTAAAAAATAATATTTTGAAGTACTCCTACAAAGCCTTTTAAAAAGCTTCAAGAGTTTTAGTAGATTCCTTTTTTATTTTGAGACTTCAAACATTTTTATTGTTTACAGTACTGTAGGTTATTTTTCCAATTTATTTCCATTATTTGTATTTTTAATAATGAGTTACTGCTAAATAAATAATTCACAGATAGAATTAACAGGTTTTTCTTGTAACATTTACATTTCAAATTATTTCACTATAGCATGTGTCTGTCCAATAGTAGTATTCAAGCTTTGTAGGTGATTTTAAATTCGATTAATTACTGTTTTCCTCATATTAAAACTGGAGTTCATAAAACATCTTTTTATATTGTGGGAATGAAGATAAATAATTTGTCATATATTTTTTTTTAATTTGTATTTATTTGACAGAAGAGAGAGAGTGCAAGTAAGCATGAGCAGGGATGAAGGGGAGCAGAGGGAGAAGCAGACTCCCCAATGAGCAGGGAGCCTGATGTGGGGCTCCATCCCAGGACTCTGGGATCATGACCTGAGCCAAAGGCAGCCGCTTAACCAACTGAGCCACCCAGGCACTCCTGTTACATGTTATTTAGAAGAAAAAGATATATATGTTTACTTACAACCTCCAAATTCACAAGATTCACCTGAAACAACAGACTGTTGTTTGGTTTACCATTATTATTAAAGATTATTATTATATATTATAATTATTATATATTATTATAATCTTTATGGGCCTGATCTAAATTTCATTGTAGTATTTATCTTTTTAAAGAGTACTTATCAAATCCAGAGTCAGAAACACCTGTAGATTTAAATGTTTCAGTTTCTTAAGATATTGTATAGCTATAGAGTAGTGCTTTTGGAATTAAGTGATTATTATAGTAACTTATTGCTCACATATTATTTATACACACACAGCTTTATAAACACTGCTTATAAAAGACACTGGTTTCTGTACATTTCCTCTTCTATTCATATTCCCCTCATTTTAAAGACTTGCCTACAACCTGAATTTATACTTTCTAACCCTTCTACATTAAAAGACAGTAACTGACAAGAGAGTAAAGGAACTTTTCTAGGGAGTTGTTTGCCATAATGTATAGTATGTTTAATATAAAATGCTTAAGCTATGATTAGGCAGTGTCCTGGTCAGCTTGGGCTGCTGTGACAAAGATAGCATAAACTGGGTAGCTTATAAACAATAGACATTTATTTCTCACAGTTTTAGAGGCTGGAAGGCTGAGAGTAGGGTGCTCACATCAGGATCTTGGTCTTGTGAGGAGGGCCTGCTTCCTGGCACTCTCTGTGGTCTTATAAGGGCACTAATCCTAACCTAATCACCTCTCAAAGATCCCACCTCCTAGTACTATCACCTTGGGGGTTAGGATTTCAACATAGGAATTTTTTTTTTAAAGATTTTATTTATTCATCTGAGACACAGAGATACAGAGAGAAAGAGAGAGCATGAGCAGGGGAAGAGGCAGACGGAGGTGAGAAGCAGGCTCCCCGCTGAGCCAGGAGCCCGATGTGGGGCTTGATCCCAGGACCCTGAGATCATGACTTGAGCTGAAGGCAGACACTTAACCATCTGAGCCACCCAGGTGCCCCTCAACATAGGAATTTTTGAAGGGATACAACCATTCATGCTATAGCAGGCAGCCAATGATACCTTTATACTGGAGGTAGGAAGTCTATGTCATTTGAATATCATTGGAGTCAGTATGTATTGAAATGGATAATTCTGCATTTGGATGATTTTTTTTTAAGATTTTATTTATTTATTTTAGGAGAGCGTGCACAGGGGTAGGCGAAGAGAGAGGGAGAGAAGCTCAAGCAGACTCTGTGATGAGCACGGAGCCCAGTGCAGGGCTCGATCCCTTGACCCTGACGTTATGACCTGAACTGAAATCAAGAGTTGTATGTTTAACTGGCTGAGCCATCCAGGCGCCCCTACATTTAGATTATTCTTTAGCATATCCTGAATACATGTACTTTACCTAGTTCTTCATAATGTGTTGCCAAGTTACAATATATTATATGAGAGTCTGTAAATTCTGGTTTATGCTTCCTTGTTAGCTAGTGGGGAAAAGTTAGTGGAATATTTGTATTTTGTTTCTTTAGTCGTGAAATCTCAATGGAAGTTGAAAGATGTCTGATTTTTTTGACAATGACTGTCAAATTTGACAAATACTTTTAATAGCATAAGCTGATAATTCCTGAAGATAAGACCACCAAAGGCATATCAATCATAGCAACTGCAGACAGTGAAATAGTTCTACTGTGGATTTCATTCCTCCCTGGTATAGGATGAAAATGTTTAGAAGGGATAGGAGCTGAGGTAACATAGAATTTATATTACAGATTTGTTTTAGGTCAGTATTTCTAAAATGTTTGACCATGATCCACAGTAAAAATACATTTATATGGCAACTTGTGATACACAAATACAACTAAAAAGATTCTCCAGGTGGTGGTTAGCCTTACTATTTTCTGTTCTGTATCATGTTAAAAATGGTGTTGTTGACCTAGTAGATAATGCGTCTTGGCTTGAGGTTTGCAAAACTATACTAGATGGTTTGTATTTTTAATAATTATAATGGAATGTTATTAACTTCAACAGTTAATAGGGTGGGTGGGTTTCCCAAGTACTTGCAATAGATTAAACAAATTTAAAACACTGCTATAAAGAAAATATAAATAATGAAACCTTGTTAATCCTTGGGAAAAAATACCTAGAGTAGGACCCTTTTAAATTCTTATTTCTTGGGTAATATGTGCAATGGGATTGCCGAGTTGTATAAGTGTATTTAACTTTATAAGAAATTGCCAAACTGTTTTCCAAAATAGTTGTACCATACTGCATTCCCACCGCACTTGGCATTGTGAGTCTTCCTAATTTTAGCCTTTCTCAGTATGCAGGTATAATAATATCATTACCATTTTAATTTGCATTTGATTTATTCCTAATGATTAATGATGTTGAATATCTTTTCATGGCTTATTTGCCATCTGTATATTTTGGTTAAATGTTCAGATTTACCTACTTAATATTGTAAGAATTCTTTTATATGTTCTTTTTTTGTTTTGTTTTTTTAAAGATTTTATTTATTTATTTGACAGAGAGAGACACAGCAAGAGAGGGAACACAAGCAGGGGGAGTGGGAGAGGGAGAAGCAGGCTTCCCGCCAAGCAGAGAGCCCGATGCGGGGCTCGATCCCAGACCCTGGGATCATGACCTGAGCTGAAGGCAGACGCTTAACAACTGAGCCACCCAGGCGCCCCTCTTTTATATGTTCTTGGTACAAGTCCTTAATCAAAAATATTTTGCAAATATTTTTCTCCTAGTTGGTCTTGCTTTTCTTTTTCTCAACAGCATCTTTTATAGTTCATGTTATGTGTCCTATTTAGGAATCTACCTAATCCAAGGTCACAAAGATTTATACTGTGTTTTTTTTTTTTTCCTAGAAGTTTTCTATTTTTAATTCTTACATTTAGGTCTGTGAACAATTTTGAGTTAATTTTTATATATGCTGTGAGGTAAGGGTCATTTCTTAGCATATGAATGTGCAGTTGTTCCAGCATCATCTGTGAAAAAACTGTCTTTTCCTCTTGTTGAAAATTAATTGGCCATATATGTAAATTAATGACTCTACCATGTTCCATTGTAGGATGTATATTGATTAATGTCTCTACCATGTTCCATTGTCTGTCTTTGTGCCAGTACTTCATGTCTTTATAGTGAATATTGAAATCAGCTTGCATTATTTTGAACTTAGTTCTTTTTGTTCAAAATTATTTTGGCTATTCTGGGTTCTTTTCATTCCCATATAGTTTTTTTTTTTTTTAAAGATTTTTATTTATTTATTTGAGACAGAGAGAATGAGAGAGAGAGAGCACATGAGAGGGGGGAGGGTCAGAGGAAGAAGCAGGCTCCCTGCCGAGCAGGGAGCCCGATGCGGGACTCGATCCAGGGACTCCAGGATCATGACCTGAGCCGAAGGCAGTCACTTAACCAACTGAGCCACCCAGGCGCCCAATTTTTTTTTTTTTAAATAAACTCTACCCCCATCATGGGGCTTGAGCTCATGACCCAAAGATAAGGAAAGAGTCACATGTTCTACCAACTAAGCCAGCCAGGCGCCTCTAATTCCCATATAAATTTTAGAATCAGTTTGTCAATTTCTGCAAAAAAGACTATTGGGGTTTTGATTGGTATTATGTTCAATCTGTGATATTTCAGAGAATTGTAGTCTTTACAGTATTGAATGTTCAGTCAATGATGGTCATTTTTGTCTCCAATTTGGGTATTCTTTCATTTCTCAGTAATGTTTTCTGTTTTTCAGTGTACGATCTTATACATATTTTGTTATATTTATTCTTGTAACGATGTTTTAAATACTATTTTAGATGGTATTGTTTTTAATTGCAGTATCCAGTTGTTCATTATGGGTATATTGAAATACAGTGGATTTTTTTTTTTTAATTGGCTTTACATCCTTCAACTTTACTAAACCTGCTCATTTCTCCTCCTCCTCTTCCTCTTCCCTCTTTCCTCCTCCTCCTCTTCCTCCTCTTCTTCTTCTTCCTCTTCTTTTTTTTGAAGTAATCTGTACCCTTAACATGAGGCTTGAACTCATAACCCTGAGATCAGAAGTTGCATGCTCTACCAACTGAGCCAGCCACGCACCCCAATTACTTCTTATACTTTTTTTTTTTTTTTTTGCAGATTTAGGGGATTTTTATGTAGATAATATCACTGCATATTAAAATAGTCTTGCTTCTTCCTTTTTCACCTGTATTCTATTTTTTTCTTCTTTTTTCCTTTTTCTTGCTTAATTGCACTGTCCAGGGTTGCCCCAGAATCTTGAATGGAAGTACTGGGAGTGGGCATCCTTGCCTCATCCCTCATCTTGGAAAACATTTCAGTTTTTCACTATTAAATATCTTGTTAACCGTGTGTTTTTTTGTAGACACTCTTTGAAGAAATTTCCTTCTTTTCTTAGATTGCTGAGAATGTTTGTCGTGACTATCTGTTGAATTTTGTCAGGGTTTTTTCCTGCATCTATTAAGTTGATTATATGATTTCTCTTTCATTGATTCTGTTAATTTGGTATATTAGCATGTTGAATGACTTTTTAATATTGAACCAAAATTCAATTCCAGGGCTAATACTACTTGGTTATGATAAATTATCCTTTATATATTATTGGCTTGAGTTTTGGTAGGAACTTTGTGTCTATTTTCGTAAAAGGTATTAGCTTATAGTTTTCTTAAAACTTACGAGTTTATAATTATAGCTTATAGTTCTGTTTTTGCCTGTTTTGATGTCAGGATAATGCTGTCCTCATAAATGAGTTGGATGTGTTCTCTTTTTCTAGAGAGGTTGTATAGAATTGAAATTACGTTTTCTTTAAATATTTGATACATTTCATCATTAAAGACGTCAGAGCTTGGAGTTTCTCTGTGGGAAGGTTTTTGTTTTTTAACTTGGTACTTTATTTAATTTTTTATTTTGAGATCATTGTAGACTCCTACTGCAGTTGTAAGAAATAATTTGGAGAGATCCCATATACCCTTCGACCAATATTGACAATGGTCATACAACTTTATACAACTATGTTACAATATCACAACCGGGAAGTTGACATAGATAAATCCATGAACCTTATTCAGATTTTTCCATTTATTTTTGTACTTATTTTATGTGTGTGTGTGTGTATTCCATGCATTTTTAACATTAATTTTAATTAATTTTAATAGATTAACACGAGTACCATCACAACTAAGGTAGGGAATGGTTCCATCACAATGATCCTTTGTGATACCCTTTTATAGCCACAGCTATTCTTTTCTTCCTGTTCCTAACCCCTGGCAATTATTAATCTGCTTTCCATCTCTATAATTTTGTCATTTCAAGAATGTTACATAAATAACATGTATGTTAACATTATAAATAATAGCATGTAACCTTTTTGAGATTGGCTTTTTTTCACTCAGCATATTTCCCTTAATGTTCATCCACGTTGTTGTGTGTATTAATAGTTTATTCCTTTTTATTGTTGATTAGTATTTCATGATATGGATATATGGTTATTTAACCATTCACCTGTTGACAGATACTTGGATTTTTTTCCGTTTTTGACTGTTAAGTATAAAGCTGTTATGAACATTCAGTTTTGTATGAACATAAGTTTTCATCTTCTTGGGAGAAATGTCTAAGAACTGCAATTACTGGGCTGTATGGTAAGCATATTGTTTAATTTTGTAAGAAATGGCATACTCTTTTTCAGGTACAGCTATACTATTTTACGTTCCCATCAGCCATGTATGAGTAATCCAGTTTCTGTACATCATCTCTAGTATATAGTGATAATTCATGGTTTTAGTTTACATTTCTCTAATGGCTAATGTTGAGCATCTTTTTATGTACTTATTTGCCATCTTTATGTTTTCAGTGAACTGTCTTTTCATAGTTTTTTGCTCATTTTCTGTTTGGATTATTACTGTTTTTTTACTGTTGAGTTTTGAGCCTTATTCATATAATTTAGGTACTAGTTCTTTGTCAGATGTGCAGTTTGCATGTATTTTCTCCCAGTCTGTAGCTTGTTTTTTCATTCTCTTCATAGGGTCTTTTGCAGAATAAAGGTTGTTAACTTCAGTGAAGTCCAGTTTATCAATTTTTCCTTTTACGGATTATGCTTTTGGTATCATGTCTGAGAACTCTTAACCTATCCTTAGGTCCTAAAGATTGTCTCCTAGGTTTTTTCCCTAAAATTTTATTTAAGTCCAGGGTCCATTTTGTGTTAATTTTTGTATGATGTGTATGGTTTAGCTTGAAGTTCACTTTTGTCTGTGGATGTCCACTTGCTCTAGCACCATTTGTTGAAAATGAAAAGGCTGTATTTTCTCCACTGAATTGCTTTTGCACCTTTATTAAAAATCAGTTGGGCTTTCTTGTGTGGATCTAATTCTGTGTTCTCTATTCTCTTTCACTGATCTGTGTGTCTATCCCTCTGTAAATACCATGCTGTCTTGCTTATTGGGCTATATAGTAAGTTTTAACATCAGGTTGAGTGATTTTTCCTCCCCTTTGTCTTTTTCAAAATTGTCTTAGCTATTCTATGTCTTGTGCCTTTCCATAGAAATTGTAGGATACACTTGTCCATATCCCCAAATTACCTTGCTGAGATTTTGATAAGAATTGCATTGGATTTATATATCAGTTAGGGAAGAACTGACATCTTTTATTGTGTTAAGTCTTCTGATCCATAAACATGATACACTCTATTTGTTTAGGTTGTTGGTATCTTTCATCAGCATTTTGTAACAATCAGATACAGATCTTCAACATGCTATATTTATTTTTTTATATTTATGTTTAAATATTTAATTTTCTTTGGAGCAATTACAAATGGTTTTGTTGTTTTTTTTTTTTTTTTAAGGCAGGAGGGAGGGACAAAGAGAGAGGGAGAGAGAATCTTAAGCAGGCTCCACGCCCAGTGTGGAGCCTGACGTGGGGCTCAATCTCACAACCCTGAGATCATTACCTGAGTCAAAATCAAGAGTTGAATGCTTAACCAACTGAGCCACCCAGGTGCCCCACAAATGGTCTTGTGTTTTAAGTTCGACTTCCACACGTTTGTTGTAGTATATAAAAATGCAATTTTGTGTATGTTCTGATCTTGTATCCTGTGACCTTGCTGAACTCACTTATAGTTGTAGGAGGGTTTTTTTGGTATATTCTTGGGGATTTTTATATGGAAAATCATGTCATCTTCCAACAGAGACTGTTTTATTTCTTCCTTTCCAATCTGTAGGTCTTGTCTTTTTTTTTTCCTTGCATTATCACATTGGCTAAGACTTCCAGTACAAGCATATCTTGTTTTATTATGTTTCATTTTACTGCACTTTGCAGATACTGCATTTTTTACAACTTGAAAGTTTGTGGCAACCCTGTGTCAAACACTGGTTTTCTAATAGCATTTGCTCACTTTATGTCTCTATGTCACATTTTGGTAATTCTCATATTTCAAACTTTTTCATTATTATAATAATTATTATGGTGATCTGCAATCAGTGATCTTTGATACTACTGTTGTCATTGTTTTGGGGCCCCACAAACTGTGCCCATATAAAACAATGAACTTAATTGATAAATGTTGTGTGTGTTTTCTCTGCTCCACTGACCACCTATTCCCCATCTCTTCCCTCTTTTGGGGTCTACCTATTCCCTGAGACGCAGCAATGTTGAAGTCAGGCCAATTAATAACTCTACCATGTTCCTTTCAAGTGAAAGAAAGAATCATAAATCTCTTTAAATTAAAAGCTAGAAATGATTAAGCTTAGTGAGGAAGGCATGTGGAAAACTGAGATAGGCTGAAAGGTGGCTTCTTGTGCCAAGTTGTGAATGCAAAAGAAAAGTTCTTGAAGGAAATTAAAAGTGCTACTCCAGTGAACACGTGACTGATAAGAAAGTGAAACAGCCTCATTGCTGATATGGAGAAAGTTTTAGTAGTTTGGACAGAAATTCAAGCTAGCCACAACATTCCCTTAAGCCAAAGCCTAATCTAGAGCAAGGCCCTAACTCTCTTCAACTGTATGAAGGCTGAGGGAGGTGAGAAACCTGAAAAAGAAAAGTCTGAAGGTAGCAGAGGTTCATTCATGAGGTTTAAGGAAAGACACCATCTCCATAATGTACAAGTGCAGGTGATACTGCAAGTGCTGATGTAGAAACTGGAGCATGTTATCCAGAAGTTCTAGCAAGTTAATTAATGAAGGTGGCTACAGTAAATAACAGATTTTCAGTGTAGGTGAAAGAGCATTCTCTTGAATAGTCTTCTATAAGAAGATGCCATCCAGGACTTTCATAGTTAAAGAGAAGTCAATACCTGGTGGCCTTAAGGCTTCAAAGGACAGGCTGACTCCTTTGTTAGGGGCTAATGCAGCTGGTGACTTTAAATTGAAGCCAGTGCTCATTTACCATTTTGAAGATCCTAGGACCTGGGGCACCTCGGTGGCTCAGTCGGTTAAGCGTCCTCCTTTGGCTCATGTCATGATCCCAGGGTTCTGGGATCGAGCCCGGCATTGGGCTCCCTGCTCAGTGGGGAGTCTGCTTCTCCCTCTGCCCCTCCCCCTGCCTGTGCTCTCTCTCTCTCTCTTTCTCTCTCTGTCAAATAAATAATTAAAATCTTTAAAAAAAAGATGGTTAAAAAAAAGTCTTAGGGCCCTAAGAATTATGTTAAGTCTACTCTGTCTGTGCTGTATAAATGGAATAGTAAAGCCTGGATGATAGCACATCTGTTTACAACATGGTTTACTGAATGTTTTAAGCCCACTGTTGAGACCTGTTGCTCAGGAAAAAAAGGTTCCTTTCAAAATATTTCTGCTCATTGACAGTGTACCCGGTCATCCAAGAGCTCTGATGGAGATTTACATCAAGATTAGTGTTGTTTTCATGCCTGCTAACACAACATCCATTCTACAGTCCCTAGACCAAGGATTCATTTTAACTTTCATGTTTTATTATTGGAAAGTTACATTTTCTAAGGCCATAGCTGTCATAGATTGACCCCATTCATAAACTCTCAACAAACTAGGAATAGAAAGAAACTTTCTCAATCTGAAAAAAGTGCCTATAAAAGAACCTACTTTTCTTGGTATATTTAATGGTGAAAAACTGAACACTTTCCAGTTAAAATCAGGAATAATATAAGGACGCCCAATCTCACCACTATCATTAAACATAGTGCAGTCATATATCAGAGATATGGCAGGTTTGGTTCCACACCACCACAATAAAGCACACATCACAATAAAGTGCGCCAAATGAATTTTTCCATTTCCCAGTGCACAGAAAAGTTATGTTTACATCATACTGTGGTCTGTTGAGTGTGCAAAGCATTATGTCTAAAAATACAATGTATATACCTAACCTAATTAAAAAATACTTTGCTAAAAAATGCTAACCATTATCTGTGCTTTCAGAAGTCCTAATCTTTTTGCTTGTGGAGGGTCTTGCCTCAATGTTGATAGCTGCTGACTAACCAGGGTGGTGGTTGCTGAATATTGGGGTGGCTGTGGCAACTTCTTAAAATAAGACAACAATGAAGGTTGCCTATCAATTGGCTCTTCCTTTCACAAAAGCATGTGATGCTATTTTGTTACAGCATTTTACCCACAAGGAATCATTTTTCAAAATTGTAGTCAGTCCTTTCAAACCCTGCCACTGCTTTATCAACTAAGCTTATGTAATATCCTAAATCCTTTGGGAGTAGGAAGGACAAACTTGAACCCATGAAGAGATAGGATCTGTGTTCTCACTGTCTCCAAACTTATTGATGTTCTACAGGGATGTTTATGGGGTGTTCTGTAGGGGAAGTTAGCACCTTTTGTCATGGAACAAAACACACAATATCCTCCGTATATTAAGAAGCAAAAGGAGGATTCACGGGAAGGTGGGACACTCCTAGGCCTAGTTGCTGCTCATTCCAAGGTGAGCCAGGAGCCAGCAGGTATGTAACACTTGTATAAGCTTTGCTCCAGCTTCTGAGGGTAAAAGTCAAGATGGCTGTTGCTTTACTTCTACCCACCAGTCTTATGCAAAAATGACTGGTGATTCATCTTAAGAAGAAATACACAGGGAAGGAATTCTGGGAACTTGGTTCAATGTGAGTTGACACATTTCAATGCCACCACACTTAATGTTAATTATTTATCAGATGGGAGGGTGTTTCCTGCCTTTCCCTCAAGGATAGGAATGTATGCTTTTATCCCTTTCTCAGGGCAGTTGCCTTTGCCTGAAATGAGGGTGAGAGTTTCCTGCCTGTCTCAGAGGTAGTAGGCATTTGCCGAGGCCATTTCTAGCTGGGGTTTCCCCAGTAGCTTAAGGCTTTTGTTTCCCGTGAGAGGACCTGAAAGGTGAGTGGAGTGTCATTCCTGTGTCCTACCAAACAGGGACTCTTTCTCGTCTCCTGCTCTATTTACAGTGTTGTGAGTTCTCGGTGGAAGCTAATGGAAAAGAGCTGGTTGCTCGATGAGGATTCTGCCTTGTCTAGAATCTCAGAGATTCTCAACCATCTCGCTAGCCCACAGTTTGTCTTTAAGCATTTGTTTGAATTTCACTGTTTTCTTCTTACACAGTTTGATGGCAGTCCTCTTTGTCCTGTGCTCTGTCAAAGATGAAACAGTTCTGTGTTCTGTCTCACCTCAAAGGTAGTTTTGTCACCCTTTGATTTTCAGTGCTCCGAATTAGGTGGTAAGATGCCATGGGAGCCAAAGAGGAAGATTATTTCAAGGAGATAGCAGTCAGCTATGCAGATAATACTATGAGGTCATGAAAAATGTGTCTTGAAAAGGCCCACTGGTTTACCGATAACCTGTGATTTCTAAGAACAAAATCATTGGAGAGGAGGGGGCTACAGGGGTCGTGCAGGGGAGAGACCTGACAGTGAGGTAAGGAAGGCAGCATGTGGATGCCTGGGAAGTTTGGCATTAAAGACTAAGTAGCTCAAAGGGACAATAGAGTGAAGTAAAGTGAAAATTTTTTGTTAAAGTGCTTTTCCATCTCTTCTCAATATCACCAGCCTTATTCTTTTCCCTTAATCAGCTGAACTTACCTCAAATCCTAAACGAGGTCATTTTAAAAAAATCATTTCCGCTCTTTTCAGGCAGTATTATAGAACAATCCCACCTGTACATAGGGAGAGAACTAATTTTAAGTGTATAGTGTATCAGGCACATTTATAACTTTTGAGTATGCTGATTAATTTACTCCTGACAATACATCTGTTCCCATCAATTGTAAAACTTATACAAATGGAAACTAAGGCTTTGAGAGGTTAAATTTTGCTCAGCTTATGCATAGTATGTTCCAAGTTAGGCATTTAAACCTGGTCTAACACTTCTCAGATCATGCATCTCTGTCTAATAAAGGAGATAGGTATGTGAACAAGTTACAAAGCCATTTAGTAAGTTATACAGCCGTTACAAATGAGCAATAGCTCTATATTGTCCTTGAAAGATGTTCACCCTGTATTACTGAGGGAAAACATAGAACAGAGTGAATACTATGATCCCATTCACTTATTCACTGATTCAGCAAATGTGTATCAAATGCTTACTTTGTCCTAGGCACTGTTCTAAGCACTTAGGATACTTGGATGAACAAAACAGTGTTTCTCTTTTTATTGAGCTTATAATCTATTAAGATAGAATAGAATGTGAAAGCAGTGATAGAATTATGAGAGACAGCGAGGGCTGCAAGAAAGACTTGAGTAGGAAAGCACAGGGATAGGTAAATTCATCCATAACAAGTGTGTAATTGTTGGGAGACAGTTCTCCATGTCTCTTGCATTTATGCATATTTGTGAGCAGAGGCACTGGCTACTTTGTTCTGGACTATCTTTTCAGTGATTTATATATAGGGAACAACTTTGGAAGTTACAGTATCTCCCTCTGAAGCAGAGGGCAGATTTATTTATTATCCAATATAATAAAGATAATGTCACTCTTTGGGACACAGGTCAGGTGGGTTTACTTGATACTTTATAAAACTTGGGTTCCCTCAGTTGAGGGTTCTCCAGCTGTGATTCAAACCCACTGCAAGTACAGTATTCACCCAGGGGGCTCCCCATTGCCCTGTGGGAATTGGGGGACAGGGAACCAGTGTGACCCTGAAGCTTACACTGCTTGAGTAGAAAAATCTTTTGTCTCTAACTTAGGAGTCTTGTGTCTTCTGTCGGCATTCATGAGATGGTGGCAAATACTTAGCTTACAAGTAATCTAGACTTCACAGTTCTTGATAACAGATACGAGTTTATTTTTATTTTCACTTGAGGGGGCTTAGTTTTTTTAATCTTACAGTTCTTTTTTGTTTTGTTTTTGTTGTTTTGTTTTTTTAATTTAAATTCAATTAGTTGGGCGCCTGGGTGGCTCAGATGGTTAAGCGTCTGCCTTCGGCTCAGGTCATGATCTCAGGGTCCTGAGATTGAGTCCCGCATCGGGTTCCCTGCTCAGTGCAGAGCCTGCTTCTCCCTCTCCCTCTGCCACTCCCTCTGCTTGTGCTCTTCTGTCTATCTCTCTGTCAAATAAATAAATAAAAATCTTTAAATTCAATTAGTTAACATTATAGTGTATTATTGGTTTCAGAGGTACAGGCCTGTGGTTCTTCAGTCTTATATAATACCCAGTGCTCATTACATCACATGCCCTCCTTAATGTCCATCACCCAGTTACCCCATCCCCCCACCCCACGCCCCTCCAGCAACCCTCAGTTTGTTTCCTATACTTAAGAGTCTCTTATAGTTTGTCCCCTCTCTGGTTTCGTCTTTGTTTTATTTTTCCCTCTCTTCCTCTATGATCCTCTGTGTTGTTTCTTAAATTCCACATATGAGTGAGATCATATGATAAGTGTCTTTCTCTGATTGA
>NC_138374.1:86451394-86465573 GCF_054177405.1 Leptonychotes weddellii
TTTTTGTCTTTGTTTCCCTTGCCTTTGGAGACATGTCTAGCAAGTAGTTGCTGCGGCTGAGGTCACAGAGGTTGCTGCCTGTGTTCTCTAGGATTTTGATGGATTCTTGTCTCACATTTAGGTCTTTCATCCATTTTGAGTTTATTTTTATGTATGGTGTAAGAAAATGGTCCAGTTTCATTCTTCTATATGTGGCTGTTTAATTTTCCCAACACGGTTTGTTGAAGAGACTGCCTTTTTTCCATTGGATATTTTTTCCTGCTTTGTCTAAGTCTGTGTAATATTCTTATGTTGATCTTTTTTGAATTGGCAACTTTGAACATTGTCTGTTGAGTTCCTGCTATGATAGTGGAGGATTTAGCCTACTTATACAACTCCTACTTTCTAAGATGTAGGCTTCTCAGAATTTTTATATTACTGTTCTTAGTCTCTGCACTGGTCACTTGAACTTTAAACAACATACAAAAACATCCTTTTGTCTTTCTGCCATTTAGAGACAATATCTTTTGAATCTTCGTTCTGTAAAAGAGACATTTAATTCTTTCATCCTTACTTCCACCTTTTTTTTTTTTTTTAAGATTTTTATTTTTAAGTAATCTGTCTACCCATCGTGAGGCTGGAACTCAACAACCCCAAGATCAAGAGTCGCGTGCTCTACTGACTGAGCCAGCCGGGTGCCCTTTTCCCTCCACCTTTTTCTATTTCCCACCTCCGTCAGCTCATATGCTTTTATATTGTCAGTGTCAGTTACATGTACCCTTTATTCTGTAGTCCTGGTCATCTTCTGTAATTTGTCTATGTATTGTAAAAGTCAAAGTTTAGTAAACAGTGCTATTAAGTCTTATATGTATATGTACTTTTCTTGGTTTTTGTTAAACTCTTCAAAATAAGGAGCAGATGGATAGAAAATTTATAAAGAAAACTATGTGACATATCATCTGTTTGTAATACTCAATTGCTCAAAACTCTCCAGTGGGTTTCTAGCTTACTTCGAGTAAACCCAAAGGCCTGTTGCTTCCAGCCCTATGGCGTTTGGCACTTTCCTTCTTCTCCAGTTTCATCCCTTACTATGTTCGCTGTTATACTTATTTGTTCCAGTCACACTCATCTCTTCGCTGTTCCTTAAATACACCAAGTACACCTCTGCCTTATATATTTTATGCCTTCTACTGGGAACTCTCTTGCCCCATATATTTGTAAAGCTCACCTCCTCATTTCATTTAGCTCTGTGTTACCTGTCAGAGAAGCTTGCCCTATCCACACTAGTTAAGTAACTCCCCATCCTGATCAGTATCTTTCTTTCTTGTTTTTTTTTCCTTCACAGTGCATATCACTATCTGACATTATAATTATACAAACACATTTATTTATTTGTTCATAGTATATATACCTGCCCAGAACACTGGGCCAAAAAAATATCTTTAGAAATTTATTTACTTCATCTAGTGTCAGGAGAAATGCCTAGTATATATGTGGCACTTATGATTGAAGAGGCAAAATGTGTGTTATGTGTTAGATTTTGTGTCTTTAAGGATCTAAGGTCACATCTTTCTCCCTACCCAAAGGAGAATTTTCTAGTATTAATTTCAAATGGATTCTTCCATAATGGACAATTGCCTTTATGATATTCTCAAGTTTTCATAAGCTCTGGATTCTGTGTCTTCTCATTTTTAAATTTACTTTCAGATTTTACTGAGTATATTCTCAAAATATTTTTCTAAGGATGAGTGAAAAGTAAACTTCTTCGAAGCTTAAGCATATTTTTTTTTGCCTTCACACTATTTTTAAAACATGTTGTCCTTATTTTTATCTTGCATTTAATTTTAAAAATAGATAATACTTTCTCATGTTATAAAAATAAATTATTTTTAAAAGTATATAAAAAGTGGCTCCCACCCTTCTTTCTGTCTCCCATTCCTTTCTGCTCCCTAATATGTACAACCACTTGTTTTAGTTTTTTGGATATCTTTCTATGTTTTTCCATCTTCCTTGAGATATTATTTACCTATAGCATTGTGTAAGTTTAAGGTGTACAATGTAATGATTTGATACTCAGATATGTTGTGAAATGATTACCACAATAGGGTTAGTTAACACATACATCACCTCATGTAATTAGTTTTGTTGTGCTGGCAGTGGTGAGAACATTTAAGATTCACTCTCTTAGCATCTTTCGAGTATACAACATAGTATTGTTAACTATAACCACCACCCATGCTGCACATTGTATCCCCAGAACTTTTTCATCTCATACATTAAATCCCCATTAGATCTGTACATTAGATCCCCAGAACTCATCTTATAACTGGAAGTTTGTAGTTTTTCAAAGCTCATTTCCCAGCTGCTGGCGACCACCAACCAGTCTACTATCTGTTTCTACCAATTGGGTATTTTTGGATTCCACATATAAGTGATATCAGACAGTATTTGTCATTCTCTGTCTGGCCCTAAGGGTTCATCCATGTTGTTGCAAATGACAGGATTTCCTTCTTTTATATGGCTAATATTCCATCTCATATATATATACCACATTTTCTTTGTCCATTGGTTCATAGATAAACGCTTAGGTTCTTTCCATGTCTTGGCTATTGTGAATAATACTGCAGTGAACATGGGAGGTACAGGTATTTCTTCATGATAGCAATTTCATTTCTTTCAGTTATGCACCCAGAACAGGATTGCTGGATCATATGATAGTTTTATGCTGAATTTTTTGAGAAATCTCCCTACTGTTTTCCACAGGGGCTGCACCAATTTACAGCCCCACCAGAGTGCACAGATGCTTCCTTTTCCCCACATCCTCACCAGCACCTGTTCTCTTGTCTATTTTGATAATAGCCATTCTAGTAGGTGTGAAATGATGTTTCACTATGGTTTTGATTTGCCTTTCCCTCGTGATTAGTGATGTTGAGAGTCTTCATGTATTTTTGGCTACGTATACTTTTGGAAAATGTCTATGTAGGTCCTTTGCCCCTTTTTAAATCAGGTTATTTGTGGGTTTTTTTTTTCTTGTTACTGAGTTATATGAGCTCTTTGTATATTTTGTATATTAACCCCTTATCAAATATATAGTTTGCATATATTTTCTCCCATTCTGTAGGTTTCCTCTTCATTTTATTGGTTTCTGTTGCTGTGCAGAAGCTTCTGAATTTGATTTTTGTGCTTTTGTTGTCATATCAAAAAAAAAAAATCACTGCCAAGACCAAGGTCAAGGAGTTTTTCACTTTGTTTTCTTCTAGAGTTTTATGGTTTCAGGTCTTATGTTTAATACTTAATCCATTTCAAGTTAATTTTATTTTATTTTGCCTGTGAACATCCAGTTTTCCCAACACCAGTTATTAAAAAGATTGTGCTTTCCCCACTGAGTATTCTTGGCTCCTTTGTTGTAAATTAATTGACCATATATGTATGGGTTATTTTTTGGGTTCTGTACTCTGTTCCATTGGTCTGTGTGTCTGTTTTTACGCCAATATCATACTGTTTTTGACTACTGTAAATTTGTAATACAGTTTAAGTCAGGAAGTGTGATGCCTCCAGATTTGTTTTTCTTTCTCAAGATTCCTTTGGCTATTTGGGGTCTTCTTTGGTTCCATACAGACTTTAGTGTTTTTTTTGTTTTGTTTTATTTTGTTTTCTGTGAAAAATGCCATTGGAATTTTGATAGGGATTGCCTTAAGTCCATAGATGGCTTTGGGTAGTGTGGACATTTTAATGATATTAAGCCTTCTAATACACGAACTTGCCATATCTTTCTATTTATTTGTGTCTTCTTCATTGTCTTTAATCAGTAGTGTGTAGACCTCAGTGCACAGATCTTTCACCTCTTTGTTAAATTTATCCCTAAGTATTTTATTGTTTTAGATGTTATTATAACTCAGCATCATATAGTTTGTTAGTATGTGGATATGACATGCAACTGATATTTGTTTGTTGATTCTATATCTTGTATATTGTATATCTTGAAACTAGTAAATTCATTTATTAGTGCCAACAGTTTTTTGGTGGCATCTTCAGGGTGTTCTATGTATTCATGTCATCTGCAAACAGAGACAGTTTTACTTCATCATTTCCAATTTGGATGTCTTTTATTCCTTTTTTTGCCTAATTGTTCTGGACAGGACTCTAATACTATGTTAAATAAAAGAGATGAGAGTCATTACCCTTTTCCTGTTCCTGATTTTAGAGGAAAAGCTTTCAACCTTTCACCATTGAGTATAATGTTAGCTGTGGGCTTGTCATATATGACCTTTATTAACAGTGAGATATGTTCCTTCTGTATTCAATCTGTTGAGGATTTTTATCATGGAAGATGTTGAATTTCATCAAATGCTTTTTCTGCATATATTGAGATGATCATATGATTTTTTATCATTCATTATATTAATGTGGAATATCACATTTACTGATTTGTGTATACTGAACCATCCTTGTATCTTAGGGATACATTCCACTTGGTTATGGTGTATGATCCTTTTAATGTGGTGTTGAATTCGATTTGCTGGTATTTTGTTGAGAATATTTATATCTATATTCATCAGGAATATTGGCATGTAGTTTTCTTTTCTTGTAATACCTTATCTGACTCTGGTGTCAGCATAATGCTCACTTCAGAAAACGAGTTTGGGCATGTACCATCCTCTTCAGTTTTTTGGAGAGCTTAAGAAGGATTGGTGTTTATTCTTCTTTAAATGTTTGGTAAATAGTTAAAGCCCCTAAAGCCGTCTAATCCTGGGCTTTTTTGGTTGTTTTTTAATGGTTTTTAATTACTGATTCAGTCTCCAGAAACAAACAAAAAAAATCACTTGTTTTTGACCTATTCAGATTTCTGTGTGTGATTTAGTCGTGGTAGATTATATGTTTATAGTAGGTTGTCTAATTTATTGGTGTATAACTGTTCAGTGTATTCTCTTATAATCCTTTGTATTTCTATGTTATCAATTGTAATATCTTCTCTTTCATTTATAATTTTTATTATTTGGGTCTTCTTGTTTTTTTTCCTTGGTAAATCTAGCTAAAGGTTTGTCAATTTAATCTTTTCAAAAAACCAACTTTTAGTTTCATTGATCTTTTGTATTGTTTTCCTACTCTTTTTCATTTATTTCTGCTCTGATCTTTGTTGTCTCCTTTCTTTTGCTAATTTTGGCCTTAGTTTGTTTTTCTCTTTCGTTAATATGTTAAGTTCTGTTGCTTATTTGTGATCTTTCTTTTTTCTCAGTGTAGGCATTTATTGCTATAAAATTCCTGCTTATAACTGCTTTTGTTGCTTCCCATATGTTTTATTTCTATTTTCATTTATTTCAAGATTTTTTTTATTTCTTCTTGGACCCACTGACTGTCCAAGAGTATGTTATTTAATTTCCACATGTTGGTGAAATTTCCAGTTTTCCTGCTGTTAATTTCTAGTCTTATACCATTGTGGTCAGAAAGATACTTGGTATGATTTAATTCTTTTAAAATTTGTTAAGATTTGTTTTGTGATCTATCATGATTTATCCTGGAGAATGTTCAGTGTGCACTTGAGGAAAGTCTGTCTGCTGCTGTTTGATGGACTGTTCTGTATGTGTCTAAATCTTGATCTAAAGTATAGTTCAATTCTAATGTTTTCTTACTGATCTTCTGTCTGTATGATTTATCCATTGTTGAAAATGGGGTATTGAAGTCTGCTACTATTGTTTTTGTTGTTTGTTTCTCCCTTTAGATCTGATATAATAATTTAAAAAAATGTTTAGAGATTGCTTCTCTGCCTTTTGGTTAAGATCAAGTGTAAAAAATGTTTATAGACAGGGCGCCTGGGTGGCTCAGTTGGTTAAGCGACTGCCTTCAGCTCAGGTCATGATCCTGGAGTCCTGGGATCGAGTCCCGCATCGGGCTCCCTGCTCGGCAGGGAGTCTGCTTCTCCCTCTCCCACTCCTCGTTTGTGTTCGCTCTCTCGCTGTGTCTTTCTCTGTCAAATAAATAAATAAAATCTTAAAAAAAAAAAATGTTTATAGACATTCTAGTAGATATCTAGTGATACCATGTTGTGGTTTTAATTCTCTGTCCTGTCTAATTTTGCATGTTCATCCATATCTCACAATCTTCCTAACTTGTTAGTTAGTTCCAGTATTTATTTGTTAGTTCCAGTATTTATATTGTCTCTAATTTTCTGAAGATATGGTACAGAATTCTCATTATTTATTTTTTTAAAATTGTTTGGCAGAATTCACCAGTAAAGCCATCTGGGCCTGGAATTTTCTTTGTGGAAAACTTTAACTGCAATCCCTTAATAAAAATAGACTATGTATTGAGCAAATTTTGTTTAGCATGTGTGTTTCAGGGATTTTGTCAGTTTCATCCACGTTGTTGAATTATTGGCATAAAGTTGACTGTAGTATTTCCTTAATGTTTAGGTATTGTAGAATGTGTAGTAGTGATTGATGTCATCTTTCTCATTCCTCATATTGGTAGTATATATTCCCCGTCCCCTTTTTTTTTCTTGATTAGTCGGGCTACATGTTCATTAATTCTATTGTCTTGTCAAAGAACCAACTTCTAGTGTTTTTGTGTGTGTACTTTTTTCCCCACTATTTTTCTGTTTTCTGTTGTTTCATTGATTTCTGATCTGATATTCATTATTTCCAGTCTTCTGTTGACTTAGGGTTTCATTTGTTCTTATAATTTTTTTGATTGGAAGCTGAGGTCATTGATAATGAGACCTTTATCTTTTCTAATATAGGTATTTTAGTGCTAGAAGTTTCCTTCCAAGTTCAGAGTTAGCTGCAACCCATAAATTGGGTTATGTTGTGCTTTCATTTTCATTCAGTTCAAAATACTTTCTAATTAACTGGGTAATTTCTTTTTTGGATATCTGTTATTTTGTAGTTTCCAAATATTTCTTTGTGTTAATGATTTTCACTTAATTCCATTTTGGTCAGAGAACATACTCTGTATTAGTTGAAATCTTTTAAAAATATTGAGATTTGTTTTATGGCCCATAAATATTTTCTATATTGGTAAATATTTTTTGTGTGCTTAAAAAGAATGTGTATTTAGGGCACCTGGGTGGCTCAGTTGGTTAACCGTCTGACTCTTGATTTTGGCTCAGGTCATGATCTTGGGGTTGTAAGATCGAGCTGCACGTAAGGCATGAAGTCTGCTTGAGATTCTCTCTTCTCCCTTTCCCCTGCCCCTCCCCTCCTTGTGCACGCATGCTTGCGCTCTCTAAATAAATAAATAAAATCTTAAAAAAAAGAGTGTGTATTCTGCTGTTTTTTAGTTGTTTCAGATATGATAGTAAATCTGGTCCATGTTACTCTGTCTGACTGAAAGTGGAAGTCTGTTTTTCTTTTTAATTTAGATACAGTTCATATACCATAAAACTTACCCATTTTAAGTATGCAGTTCACTGTTTTTTTTAGTATATTCTTAAAGCTGTACAGTGATCACCACTGTCTAGTTCCAGTATATTTTCACCATCTGAAAAAAAAAAGTCCATACCAGTTATTATCATTCACTCCCATTCCCCCTCTACCAAGCTGTTGGCAGTCACTAATCTGCCTTCTGTCTCTACAGATACGCCTAGTCTAGACTTTTAAAATACATGGAATCATAATATATGGCCTTTCAGACTGGCTTCATTCACTCAGCAGAATGTCTTCAAAGTATTTACGTGTTGCAGCATGTATCATGATTTCATTTTATGGCTGAATAATACTTCATTTTATGGATATTTTGTTATGAGCAAATGGATAGTCACATTTTGTTTATCCATACATTAGTTGGTAAATGTTGGGATTGCTTTCACTTTTAGCTCTTAGGAATAATGCAGCTATGGGTTTTTGTGTACAAGTTTTTGTTTGGTACTTGTTTTTAGTTCTCTTGGATATATCCCTTATTGTGGAATTGCTGGGTCATAGGGTAACTCTGTTTCAGTTTTTGAGGAACTGCCAAACTGTCTAAATAGTGACACAATTTTGCATTCCTATCAGCAGTGTATTAGGGTTCCAATTTTTTGATACCCTAGCTAACTCTTACTATTTTCTGTTGTTGTTTTTTTTTTTTTTTAATTATTATAGCCATCCTAATGGGTGTGAAGTGGTAATTCATTTAGTTTTAATTTTTGTAAAGATTGATACCTATGTTTCCTTCTAAGAGTTTTATAGTTTGGGCACTTACATTTAGATTTTTGATCATTTTCAGTTCATTTTTGTACATGGTATTCCTTTCTTGGGTATATCCCGTTATCCCAGCACCATTTGTTGAAAAAATACCTTTCTCCTTTGAAAGGTCTTGGATCCCTTGTCAAAAATTACTTGAATATAAATGTAAGGGTTTATTTCTGGACTCTGAATTCCATTCCATTGATTTATATGTCAATGATCATGACAGTACCATACAGCCTTGATTACTATAGCTCTGTAGTAAGTTCTTTTAATTTTTTTTTTTTTTAGGTGGCCTTGTTTTATGTCTCTGGGTATAAAATGAATTAATTAAAGTGAATTTAAACAATAAAACGTAATGACTCAGACATTTCATTGTGAGTTTACAGAATATTTATTGTGTTTGCTAAATGGCAGTATGTATTTTCGATAGGTTAACTGGTAAACACTCCTTACCATAGACACAATTTTATTCATGATATGTATTTTGAATGATCAGTTAACTGAAAGATGGCATACTTGTTTATATGTCCAGTTTACTTAAATTTATTTTTTGCTTTCTTTTCAGGTTAATACAATCTGTTGGAATGAGACTGGAGAATATATTTTATCTGGCTCAGATGACACCAAGTTAGTAATTAGTAATCCTTACAGCAGAAAGGTAAAGTGGCTTTAAAAAAAATCTGTAATTCAATGAGGAAAATTAAGCTAGAAGTTAAGAAATTGTAAATAATTATGGAATGGGTATTTGTAATAGAATATCCTTATTTTGCTCAAGGTAGTTATGTAATTTGGGAGTTATTACATGCCTATCCCTTAATCTTCTTAGGAAGACATAGATTTCACCCAGCTTTTGACTGTAGCAGATTTAAATATGCTTCATTTTATCTATGTGGGTAAAATTCCCAAAAGTAACATTATCTCAATAAAGCATTCTTTGGGGGAAAAAAGCAAATGTAATTTTTTTTCTTTCATGCTCACAAAATCTACTCTTCAGCCAAGTGGCTTAAGAAATATAATTTTATCAGTTTGCAAAAATAGTATCTAGGCTCTAGTGAAATGCTTCTTGATATCTAATACCATAAGCTGGCATAACCATTTGAGTTTTAGGATTATGTAATTAGGATTATGTTCTGATTTTTATGGACTCTTCTCTGTATATGGAGAAACTATACACTTACTTTTATATCAGTGAGAACTTGGTAGATTGGCAGACCAAACTGTTATTTAATAGTAGCAATCTTACAGAATAAATTATTCACATATTTCTTATTTTTCCACATTTAAACAGTTAAGATATTTAAATAAATGTTTGTGGTCCTTCAACCTGAATGAGGTTCATATTGAAGGTATCTTTGATTAAAAGACAGGTCATAATTTTGTTTCAGAGATAGCTTTACTTAATTGTCCTGACTTAGCAGAGGGAAACTTGATGTTTTTAAATCCTACTTGTGTTAGGTCTGTAGTTACTAGGTCTTTTAAGGTGCCTGTACCTAATTCCAGCCTGGAGCTTAGGGCCTGGCTCGGTGGCACATGGAAGCATTCTGATTCCCCAAGTGTGGAAGCTCCGAAAAAGGCCAAAAAACTACTTTTGGGTTTTTATGGAGGCTTCATTATGCAGTCCTGATTGACTAAGTCATTGGTCACTGACTGATTCAGCCTCCAGCCCCTCTCCCCACCTGAGTTCCAACTCTCAAATCTCATGATTGCTCCTTTTGGCAACCAGTCCCCACCCTTTGGTGGGGTCCAAAAGTCACCTTTATTAATAACAAGACACCAATTTCACCTTTATATCTCTGAAGCATTTTCAAAAACTATTGACGAAGACCATATATATGAGAAATATATTTTGGTCATCTGGATGACCAAAGAAATATTTCTTATAAATCATTATATTTACTAGCATAACGTTTTCCTTACAGTAGAGGAAATTTCCTGGAATGATGTGTATGTAGAATTTTTTTTTTTGACCATCACTATCAGAATTTTAATGCTTATGGTATTCATAACAGTTGACTAGACACCAAAGGAATAATCTTTTTTTTTAAAAGATACAGAGCTTCACTCTTTAAAAAAAAAAAAAAAACAAAACTGTAGTAAAATACACATAACATAAAATTAACTGTCTTAATAATTTTTAATATTTCTTTTCAGTGACATTAAGTATATTCACATTGTTGATACTATCACCACATCCAGCTATAGAACTATTTTCATCTTGGAAAACTGAAACTCTGTAACTCCTTTTTCTTCTCTCCTCCCATCCCTTGGCAACCACCATTCTACTTTTTGTCTCTATGAATTTGACTACTCTAGATATATAAGCCTTTATACAACATTTGTCTTTTTGTTACTATTTCATTTATCATGATGCCCTTAACATTCAAACATACTGCATGTCAGATTTTCTTTTTTTTTTTTATGGCTGAATAATATTCTGTTGTATGTAAATACCACATTTTGTTTCCATTCATCTTTCAATGGACACTTGAGTTACTACTTCTACCATTTTGATTTTGTGAATAATGCTGCTATGAACGTAGGTGTACACATATCTCTCCAAGTCCCTGCTTTTCAATTATTTTGTGACTATACCCAGTGGAATAATTTTTAGAAGATCTTGTTTCTTCTTTATTTGCTTATTTTTGGAAAAAAACGTTCATTTTGATGCATGGTTCCCAATAGAATGTATATTTGAAAAGTGATTACTCTTTCTCTTTTCCAGTTTAAGAAATGAGTAATCAAATAATACTTTTAAAGAGTTTAAATATAACAAGACTTTATCTTTTTCTCATATTGGTCTTTAATAGATCCAAATTTGCTATCATCTAGGAATATTTTTAAAAATTTAAAACACAGATGATTAATTACATAGGAAAAGAAAGTGTTTGATCCTGAGTCAAATATTACCTGTTCTTAAAGTTTGACTTTATTTTTAGGTCCTGTGCATTCATGGAAAGATTAATTTAATGCAAATAATTTTGAAACACTTTTTTTTTTATAGAGTTAAGAGATTGGAGGTGTTCCTTATTAATGGTAACATATCCTAATTTTATATATAGTATGTCTCAAATATATACAAGAGAGAAGTTTCTTTTTCCAATAATTACAGTCTAGTTTATTTGGACCAATCCTCCCATTGAAACAACTAAAATATTCTTGATTAAAGACTAAAAATTGTCCTAAAAGTAACAAGTAACTTGTCTTGATACTAAGGGATTATCAGTCCAAAATGGAAGGGAAAAAGTGAGTCCAGAGAAGTGAGCATGAAAGCCACTTTCTCCCTGAAGATGTTTGTCAATCCAAGCATATATAAACTTTAGTCTTGATGGCCTTGAATGTCAAGGTAGACAGAAACAAAGCTCAGGACCCAAATCAAGTATAGATTCCTATAGCAGATTCTCCACAGTATGCTGCTCCTGCCCCCGCAAAAGGGCCACCTCCTCAAGGTATAGATAAAACTGAAGGAAGGTAACCTTGTAATATCTAATATAAAAGAAATCCTGTGTGGCCGGGCGCCTGGGTGGCTCAGTTGGTTAAGCGACTGCCTTCGGCTCGGGTCATGATCCTGGAGTCCCGGGATCGAGTCCCGCATCGGGCTCCCTGCTTGGCAGGGAGTCTGCTTCTCCCTCTGACCCTCCTCCCTCTCATGCTCTCTGTCTCTCATTCTCTCGGTCTCAAATAAATAAATAAAATTTAAAAAAAAAAAAAAAAAAGAAATCCTGTGTGTACCACATACGTAAAATTTTTCTTGATTTGGCTTCAGCCAGCTACCTATAAGTTCTCAGAGCATAACATGTTCTTTACTCTGTACTTTTGCTTGCACTCTTTTCTCTTCATGGGATGTTCTCCTGCTTTGCCATGCACCTCCCACCTACTTGGCAAATTTAAATCCATCCTTCAATTCTTGACTCTTAGCTGTGGTATACCTCTCTTGTTGCCCTAGGCAAATGTAGGCACTCCTTCCTCTATGTTCTCATTGTACTTTGTGGATAATTAGATTATTATGTTTATTTGCTCACCATTAGACAGTAATTTCTTTGGGACAATGACAGTTTTTTCTTTTTTGTTTCCTCAACACTTAGTAAATTACCTGTCACGTAGTAGGTGCCCAATAAATATTAGTAAGGAAAGGCAAGGAATTTCTGTATTCAATTCCTTAGGTGGGGGTATGGGTTGGGTTTAGAGAGGAGTGATTTTTACCAAGAGATTCAAGAACCAACACTTTTTATCTGGATATTCCTGGACCAAGTTTAAGGTTTTTTTATTTTAATTTATTTTTGTGAGAGAGAGAGGGAGAGCATTAGTGGGGGGGTGGGGCAGAGGGAGAAGCAGACTCCCCACAGAGCAGGGAGCCCGATGTGGGGCTCGATCCCGGGACCCTGGGATCATGACCCGAGCTGAAGGCAGATGCCCAACCAACTGAGCCACCCAGGCGCCCCAAGCTTAAGGTTTTGGAAGCATTGTATGTGACATGATGAAAGAGATACTGCTTGGCCAGCTAGATTAACCTGATGATCAGTAAAGTCATAGATGTTACAACTAGTTCACAGTCACATTTATTACTAATTCCAGTTATCAATATGTCATTTACATCTTCAATTAAGTTACTCTGCCAACTTCTACCTCTCTAGGCCATTATTCTTAGATGTTTTCTAAGTATTTTAATGCATTGATACAAAGAAAGCACAAATAAGAAAATAAATCCAGCTACCAAAAATAATAACCTTTTGCAAGTGTGTATCATTTTTAAAAAATCAGTCTTATCACTATTTACCTCCGGTAGAATGCATATCTATATTGATTGTAGTTTCAGTTTTGACAATTAAAAACAAATTCCAGCCTTTGTTGGAATTACTAATGTGTACACATGAGTACTTGTTCTTCCAACAATTATCTATTAATAAATTAGAGAGTGGTTCAAAATGAAGTTAACATGGTAGGCAGTGATCAGATAGTAGGCTTGATAGGCAATATGAAGGAGTTTACATTTTAGTGTCTTTGAAATAGTCACTGGAGTGTATTAAACATGCAGGTGATATGACCTGCATTTTTAAAAGATAGCTCTGGCTGCTGTTTGGAGAGTAGAGTTTGAATAAGATCAGAAGTAGGAGATAGGAGGCCATTGAGTCATCCCAGTAAGAAGAGATGGTGGTTTAGACAAAGATGATGGCATTGAGGTGAGGAGAAATAGTTTGGAATATATCTTGGACCTGGATTTGCTGGTGGATTTTATAGATTTTGTATTATATATCTATATCTATATATATATTTTACTATTTTATAGTGGATGAGGGAAAGAGAAATGAAGGATGATTCTTTAGTTTTTGACTTGATCAACTGTGTGGGTGGATATTGCTGCCATTGGGATGAAGATGGAGAACACTGGAAGGGGAGTAAATTTGGAAGAGGACGTCTGAAATCAAGAGATTTGTCCAAAAGAAAAGAACTTCAACTTTTTACTCTTTAAATCTTGACTACTTTAGGGGCGCCTGGGTGGCTCAGTTGTTAAGCGTCTGCCTTTGGCTCAGGTCCTGATCCCAGGGTCCTGGGATCGAGCCCCACAGCTCCCTGCTCTGCAGGAAGCCTGCTTCTCCCTCTCCCACTCCCCCTGCTTGTGTTCCCTCTCTCGTTGTATCTCTCTCTGTCAAATAAATAAATAAAATCTTTTAAAAAAAATAAATCTTGATTACTTTAATAAAGAAATCCATCTCAATTTGTGACTAATATGTCATATGTCAGTACACATATTAATGTACTGAGTGCTTTTGTTTCTGAAGCTATGCATAATCCTGTTAAATGGAGATAAATCATGAACTGTTAAGAATAATGTCTGCTGATTTATCTAGGTGGCAGTATCTGCTCTTAGTTTAATATACAGCGTAACTCGAGCCCTCTAGCTTTAATACACATTTGCAATCTCAAATTCTCCATTTAACATGGCAGTAGGATTTTTACAATCATAATTCAACAGTACCCTTTAAAGTACAAATTGTTAAAATTATGCAGCACTGACACTAACTCTTAGCATTCGCTTCTCA
>NC_138374.1:86465673-86472886 GCF_054177405.1 Leptonychotes weddellii
AGAATAATGTCTGCTGAATGTGACTAAAGCAAAGCCAAAGGCCTATCGGATGAAGAAACTAATACATACACTGTAAGCAGTGACTTTTATATAGTTAGCTACTTGGTAAACCATGCTAAAATACCTCACAGAGTTAAAGGTTATGATATCTATTAAAGGCTTTACATTAATTATTCTCTGTGTTTTTTTTATACCTTAGTCTTCCAGATCTTAGTGTCTTACACTTGAAGAGAGGAATGAAAGATTTTAAAATATTTACGATTTTATTTTCCATTGGCTTTGGTTGATGCAGGTGCAAAAGACACCCTCTCTTTTTTATTTGACCCTAATTATATGTGCATTATATGTGTAAGACTTACTGTGGAACAATTTATGGTACTTAGCAAATCCTTATTTTGGCTATAACCCTCTAACCTAGTTCTTAAATAAAATGAAGTGACTTAAATATTCAAAGTGGTCAAGGTAAATAGCTGCTAATATTCATTCCAGATTTATGTTATGATTTGGTATGGTAGTCTCTGATAAGAATTTGGCAGTTAGTATTATATAATAAATACTCACTTAAAACCAAACCCAAAATAAAGTTGAAATATATTTTCCTAACTTTGTTTTAATATTTAAAAACTTTTGGAAAAATTGAAAAAAATAATACAATGAACATCCACAAATAGATTTTTTTTAAGCAATTGAGCCCAAGTTGGAGGCATCATGCACTTCATTCATGAATGCTTTGGCATATATCTACTAAGAACAAGAACATTATTCTATTTTTAAAAATACATAATATTGAATATGGAGTTGATCCTCATTACTTGTGGATTTCATATTTGCAAATTCGCCTACTCATTGAAATTTACTTTTAACCCCCAAGTCAATACTTCCAGTGCCTTCCTGGTCATTCATGGCCATGCACATGAGCAGAGTGACAAAAGAATTGAGAATTATTTCAGCTCTCATACTGTAAACATACTGTATCTTTTTCGTGGTATATTTCGTGTTGCATTTTTGCATTTTTGTGCTTTTTATTGATGATTTCACAGTTTAAAATGTCCCCAGGTATCATGCTGAAATACTATCTCGTGTTCCTAAGCACAAGAAGCCTGGGATGTTTCTTATGGAGAAAAAATGTTAGATAAGCTTCATTTAGGCATGCATTATAATGCTCTTGGCCATGAGTTCAATGTTAGTGAAGCAACAGTATATATTAAATAAGGTCTTTAAACAGAAACATTATAAAACAATGCTGTGTATTGACTGATTGAGGGAAATGTTGTGGCAAGAGGGTCAAAGGAACCTAACCACTTATTTCCCTAGGAGCAGTAATTCAGTACTTCTTAGTTCAGTGTTGGCAGTGACTTATCAGGAACGATTAGAGTCAACTATATGCTATTATATATGTGATTTTCTATTTGACGACGTACACACATAATACATGCACATGTATACATATATGGTCTATATTCAGGTTTTCTCGTTTGTTTATAGGGTTCTTTGTCACTGCCATGCCTCTTTCAATCCAAGCTCCATCCATCATTTCATGTAGTTGTCATATTTCCTTAGTCTCTTTTAGGATAGTTCATTCAACTTTTTGGTCTTTCATGATATTAATATATTAGTTGTTTTACTGTTACATTAATATAGAAGAACAATTGTTATATAGAATGTTTCTCAATTTGGATTTGTCTGATTGTTTCTTCATGAATAGATTAAAATTAAAAACATTTTAGCTAAGAATTCTCCACAGGTGACATTGTGGTACATGATATTAGTTTGTCCCCTTACTGGTAATGTTAAGTTTGATCTCTTCATTGTGTAGGTATGTTTACCCTTTACAATTAATAAGCTGTTTGTGAAGTGGTATGTTGAGACTGTGTGAATATTCTCTTTCATAACAATCTTTCTTACATTGGTTTCAGTGTTGTTTCTTGCCTTAACCAGTTGTTAAAATGTAGTTACAAAATAGTGATTTTTAATTGTCATTTATTAATTGACATTACTTTGTAAATAAGAGCATTTCCTTTGTCCCTACCACCTTTGTGAAAAAATCACTTTGGGATTATAGATTTTTTAAATTCAATATATTATAGTCTATTACTGATAATACTTTTTTTTTTTTAATTTTTTAATTTATTTGCGAGAGAGAGAATGAGAGACAGAGAGCATGAGAGGGAGGAGGGTCAGAGGGAGAAGCAGACTCCCCGCTGAGCAGGGAGCCCGATGCGGGACTCGATCCCGGGACTCCAGGATCATGACCTGAGCCGAAGGCAGTCGCCCAACCAACTGAGCCACCCAGGCGCCCACTGATAATACTTTTTGATGTTTAGATTATCCCAGTTGTTCGGTGGGACATTGAAAGCCAACTTTGTCTATGTTTTGACGTGTTTTTTTTTTTTTTGAGCACATTTTTTAAAGCACACCAGATTCCCCCTGCATTAAATTCTCATTGTACATACATTGTGGGGATGTACCATAATTTATTCAATAAGTCTCCTGTGCTTTGCTGTTATGAATAGCTCATTAAATAATTTTGTGCATTTTTTCTTGTATTGTTGGAGGTGTATCTTAAGGGTAAATTCCTAGAAATAGACTTGTCTGGTCAATGGATAAATGTGTGTGTGATTTTGTGGAGTACGGCTAAATTCCTCTCCATTAGTCTTGTACCATCTAGTTCTCCCACCAGAAATGGTAAAGAGCCTGTTTCCCTGTAGGATCACTTACATAGTGTGTTGTCGAACTTGAATTTTTGCCAATCTGAAAAGTGAGAATTAGTTTCTCACTGTAGCTTCAATTTGCATTTCCCTTATCAACAAAGTTGGATATTTTCTCACATTCTTAAAGGTCCTTTGTATATCTTTTTGTGGACTATGTTTTCAGATCTTTCGCCCATTCAATTAAAAAACCCAGGTTTTGTTAAGTTTCTTTCTGTCAATTTTTAAGCACTATTAGGGAAATTTGTTCTTTATCTTCACTATATGTTGCAAATATTTACGTATTTATTTTAAACTTTATTTCTGTTACAGGAATTCTAGTCTTTATTTTTAAAGATTTTATTTATTTGAGAGAGAGCACAAGCAAGAGAGCACAAGCAGGGGGTAGTGGCAGAGGGAGAGGGAGAAGCAGACTTCCCCTGATCAGGGAGCCCAGCGCAGGGCTCGATCCCAGGACCTTGAGATCATGACCTGAGTGGAAGTCAGATGCTTAGCTGACTGAGCCACCCAGGTGCCCCACAGTCTTGAAACATAATTAAGGAAGGAGATGTTGAGACTTCTGCTGTAGTTTCAACTTACCATTTCATGATTCATTTAAATTCAGTTTATTTTTATTTTTTTATCCTGGAAGGGAATAACTAAAAATCATCTAGTAAACAGTTTCAAAAGTCAGTCAGAGGGGCGCCTGGGTGGCTCAGCCGGTTACGTGGCTACTTTTGGCTCAGGTCATAATCTCAGGGTCCTGGGATCGAGCCCCACATCGGGCTCCCTGCTCAGTGGAGAGCCTGCTTCTCCCTCTCCTTCTGCCACTACCCCTGCTTGTGTTCTCTCGCTTGCACTCTCTCTCTCTCTCAGATAAATAAATCAAATCTTAAAAAAAAAAAGGTAGGTCAGGATAGTAATTTCTTTCTCCATGCCCCTGTACCTACTCTCCAATCTTAAAAGTAACTTGTTTAAAGTTGATTACCTGAGAAATACAGGAAAATACTTTTAAGATAATGAAAATCATCTTCTTTGTCTCTATTTCTCTCTCCCCCTATATATAATAGTCCTTTGTTATTTACTGAGATCTTATGAATGAGTCAGATATACCAAATAGGTGGAAATACGTATATTTAATTTTCACAGCACTGTTCCTATTGATGGTACTTACTCTTCTTCACATCTCAGAGAAAAGAAAATATGTGAGATTCTGATTTTTTAAAAATTATATTAATTTGGAATCAAATGATAATTTTTTATTGAGATAATAAGAACGTTAATGAGAATTTATTCCTGGCTATGATTATATTAAATGTGAATGTTTCTTTCTAGGAAATAATAAATTACCAAGAACAACTTTTTCTGTGTTTTAGGTTTTGACGACAATTCGTTCAGGGCACCGAGCAAATATATTTAGTGCAAAGTTCTTACCGTGCACGAATGATAAGCAGATTGTATCCTGCTCTGGGGATGGAGTAATATTTTATACTAATGTTGAGCAAGATGCAGAAACCAACAGACAATGCCAATTTACGTGCCATTATGGAACTACCTATGAGGTACAGTATTACTATGATTTTATATATATATATATACACACAATATGTAAGTGTGTTTTTATATAAGTATGTATGTGTAGATTTGTGTATGTACACTCTCATGCATCTGTAGGCAGAGAAATTATTGACAGACTATCTAGATTTCAGTAAAGTACTTGAGAAACTGTTATCTTGATAGGCTTGTGAATAAAATTAAGAAATAAAATATAATAGTAATAGGATTTGTAATTGCAAACAGATGTCAGCCTTTAAAAATACTTCTGTTACTGTGCTACAAGCCTGTATACTAGGCTTTAACCTCTTAAACACTTTATCACCGTCTTATAGAAAGTCATTGATGGCATGCTTATCAAATGGAAAGCAGGAAGAACGCTAGTACACTAGGCAAAAGAATCAGATTCCTAAAGGACATTAATAAGCGCAAGCCCTGAGTTGAATTAAATGAGGTGAAATGAATTTAAGACTCAATTATACTACTTAACTTGGTTCAGAAAAATTGCTTACTCTTCAGAATATTCTTTTAAAATCTTTTCATGTCATTTCTTTGCATCAAATCATTCATCGGTTCCCCATTATTTGTGTTAACCTGGTGTATCTTTGTCTATGATTTGCGTTTCATTTCTCTGGTAACCTCATGTTTTGGTGTGTACTTACAAAAACAGTATATAGCTGCATTTTATTTTCTCATCCATTTTCACAATTTTGGCTTTGAACTGGAGATTTTAGTCAATTTATATTTATTGTGAGTAATGATATATTTGGATCTATTCATTTATCTTACTGTTTGCTGTTTGTGTTTTTTTTTTTTTTTTTAATTTCCTCTATACATCTCCCCTCGTCTTTTTGCCTTCCTTTAAAATTGCTTGAAGATTTTGCTTTTTGTCTGTTTTGTTTCTGCTACTTGCTTGGAAGATAGACATTCACGTTTTAGAAGAATTAACAAAGACTAAAATCAATAAATACCTTTACCCTTCTCCTGAATAAAACACCTTAGAACATTCTAATCTCTTCATCCCTTGTCCAATTTTATATGCTTATATTGTTCTGAATTTAGTTATATCTTTTCTCCCATAAATTAAATATTATCACTGTCTCATTAGTTAGTATTTGTTTAGATTTACCTACGTATTTACCAATACCTTTGGCTCTTCCACCACAGATTCTCCATATAGGGTCATTGTGTACCTAAAGTACATTCTTTCCAGTTCGTTTAGTGAGAGCTTGTTAATAGAAACAATTTTCATTTCCTATTATCCTTTTATTTTCTTCATTTCTTTCTTCCCTTTTCATCTCTTTCCAGAAAATGAAGAATTTTATACCAATTCGTCAAAGGTAGTTTTGCTGGATATTTGCTGGATATCTAGTTTGATAGTTATTTTATTTCAGATGATATTCTACTGGGTTCTCACTTTATTGTTGAAGTTGAGAACTCAGTCATCAGTCTAACTGTGGTTTCTTTATAGTTAATCTGTCTCTCTTCCTTGGCTGCTTTTAATTGTATTTTTCTTTGCTGTTTTTTTTTCCTTCATTAATATCACCAAATTGTAGTTAGGTTTGGATTTCCTTTTTATTTGTCATATTTGGAATTTATTGATGTTTTTGGTCTGAGAAATTGGCATCTTGGAAAAATGTGGGAAGTTTGCAATCAATAGGTCTTTGGTTATTCTTTACCTTCTCCATTTTTTTCTCCTGGAATTCTGATTAGATGTATGTTGACTTTATTCCATCTATCATTAAACTTTGTTTTTTTTAATTGAAGTACAAAGCATGTAGGAAAAGTACATAAATCCTAAGTATATAGCTTAATAAATTATCACAAAGTAAATCTATTCATGTAACAACTATCTAGGTCAAAAAATATAAAAGCATTAAGTATCCCGGAAGCCCCCTCATTCTGACTTATAGTAATTTGTGAAATTCATCCATGCTGGGTGCAACTATAATTTGTTCATTTTCATTGCTGTATAGCATTCCATTGTGTGAATGTACCATGACTGATTGATCTCTTCTACTGTTGATGAAAATTTTAAATTTGATTTCCCATTTGGAGGAACATTCCTTTACATGACTCTAAGTACATAAATGCATGTACTTCTTTGGGTATATACTAGAAGTAAACTTGCTTGGTCATAGGACACATATTTGTTTATTTTAGAGATATTACCAAATAATTTTCCAAAATAATTGTAACAACTTATATTCCTGCCAGTAGTATATAAGAGTTCCTATTGTTGCTCATCTTTGCCAGCAAAGAAGATGGTATTATTAATCTCTAATTTTGGCAACTTATATAGTGTCATTTTATCGTTTCAAATGCCTTTCCCTGTTGATGCTGCTGATGTTGTACATTTCTTCATATGTTTATTGGTTATTTGGATATATTTTTTTGTCAGATGCCTATTCAGATGTCTTTCCTAATCTTTCCATTGGATTTGTCATCTTATTTCGTTTTTGATTTATAGGAATTTCTTAATGTCTTCTGCATATGAACCTGTCTTTTCCTACTCTGTGGTTATATTTTCACTCTCCTAATGGTGTCTTTGGATGAACAAATGTTTGTCTAATATATTGGTCTTTTCCTTTATTATTAGTGCTTTCTGCATCCTGGTCAAAATATTTTTTCTTATCTCGAGATTATGGAGATATTCTTTTATTTTCTCTTTTAAAAAGTTTATTGTTTTGTCTTTGCATTTAGATCTTGTAATTCACCTGTATTTGATTTTTGTGATAGTATGAAGTCAGAGTAAACTTTTTTTCTCCATATGGATTTTTTAAAATTTTATTTTAGTATGTTATGTTAAGTCACCATACATTACATCGTTAGTTTTTGATGTAGAGTTCCATGATTCATTGTTTGCATATAACACCCAGTGCTCCATTCAATACGTGCCCTCCTTAATACCCATCACCGGGCTAACCCATCCTCCCACCCCCTCCCCTCTAAAACCCTCAGTTTGTTTCTCA
>NC_138374.1:86473386-86556325 GCF_054177405.1 Leptonychotes weddellii
AGTCCCAACAGTTCATTTTTGCCCTTGCTTCCCTTGCCTTTGGCGATGTTTCTAGGAAGAAGTTGCTTCGGCTGAGGTCAAAGAGGTTGCTGCCTGTGTTCTCCTTTAGGATTTTGATGGACTCCTGTCTCACATTTAGGTCTTTCAGCCATTTTGAGTCTATTTTTGTGTGTGGTGTAAGGAAATGGTCCAGTTTCATTCTTCTGCATGTGGCTGTCCAATTTTCCCAACACCATTTGTTGAAGAGACTGTCTTTTTTCCACTGGACATTCTTTCCTGCTTTGTCGAAGATGAGTTGACCATAGAGTTGAGGGTCCATTTCTGGGCTCTCTATTCTGTCCATTGATCTATGTGTCTGTTTTTGTGCCAGTACCATACTGTCTTGGTGATGACAGCTTTGTAATAGAGCTGGATGTCCAAAATTGTGATGCCACAGGCTTTGCTTTTCTTTTTCAACATTCCTCTGGCTATTCGGGGTCTTTTCTGGTTCCATACAAATTTTAGGATTATTTGTTCCATTTCTTTGAAAAAAGTGGATGGTATTTTGATAGGGATTGCATTAAATATGTAGATTACTCTAGGTAGCATAGACATTTTCACAATATTTGTTCTTCCAGTCCATGAGCATGGAACATTTTTCCATTTCTTTGTGTCTTCCTCAGTTTCTTTCATGAGTATTCTGTAGTTTTCTGAGTCCAGATTCTTTGCCTCTGGTTAGATTTGTTCCTAGGTATCTTATGGTTTTGGGTGCAATTGTAAATAGGATCGACTCTTTAATTTCTCTTTCTTCTGTCTTGGTGGTAGTGTATAGAAATGCAACTGATTTCTGTGCATTGATTTTATATCCTGTCTGTATGGATTTTTGTATTAACATAATTTATTTCTTGGAAAATTAAATCAGAATCCCAAATAGCATACAAAGAGGCATTCTCTATAAGGACATTTTAACAGTATATACCCATTTGCCAAAGGTGTTTTTTGCTGAATACATATACACTGTAGTTGGAATATTTTTTCAAAACTGAAACTCTATCCATTGAACAGTTCTGCTATTCCTCTTCCCTTCTCCCCTTGGAACCTCCATTTTTGTTTCTGAGTTTGATTATTTTAGGTACCTCATATAAGTACAATCATGCAGTATTTGTATTTTTGTGACTGGTTTATTTTAGTTAGCATAATGTCCTCAAGGTTCATCCATGTCAATCTATGGCAGGATTTGCTTCTTTCTAAGGCTTAATTCTCTCCCATTGTATATATATACACCATACAATCCGTTTACTTGTCAATGGACATTTGGGCTGCTTCCACCTCTTGGTTATTGTGAATAATGCTGCAATGAACATTGGGGTGCAAATATCTCTTTGGGATCCTGTTTTACATTTTTTGGATGTATATACCCAGAAGTAGGTTTGCTGGATCATATAATTCTATTTTTAATTTTTTAAAAAGATTTATTTATTTTAGAGAGGGAGCGAGCACGAGCACAAGGGGGAGAGGCAGAGGGGAAAGGAAAGAATTTCAAGCAGACTCCCTGCCAAGCTTCGAGTCTGACGCAGGACTTGATCCCATGACATTGAGATCACATCCCAAGCCAAAATCAAAAGTTGGACATTCCACAGACTGAGCCACCCAGGTGCCCCTTATTTTTTATTTTTTAAGGATCCTCCTTTACTGTTTTCCATAGTGGCTGTTCCATTTTACATTACCAACAACAGTGCATAAGGGTTCCAATTTTTACACATTCTTGTCAACATTTGTTATTTATTTATTTATTTTTTCAAGAGTGACCATCTTAATGGGTGTGAGGAGGTATCTCATTGTGGTTTTGATTCACATTCCTTAATAATTAGGGATGTTGAGTATCTCTTTTTGTGCTTCTTGGTCATTTGTATATCTTTTTTGGAGAAATGTCTGTTGAAGTCCTTTGCCCATTTTAAATTGGATTGCTTTTTTGTTCTTGTTGAGTTGAAGGGGTTCTTTATATATTTCGGGTATTAATGCCTTATCGATACAGAGTTTGCATGTTCTCCCATTCCATATATTTGTTGAAGATAGCTATTGTAAATGGGATTGTTTTCTTAATTTTCTTTTCAGATTGTTCATGGTTAGTGTATAGAAAAAACTCTTTTTTGTGTGTTGATTTTTGTAACCTGCAGCTTTGCTGTATTCATTTATTCTAACAGTATTTTGTATTGGAATCTTTAGCGTTTTCTACATGTAGGATCATATCATCTGCAAACAAATAATTTTACCTTTTCCTTTCTAATTTCAATGCTTTTTTTTTTTTCCTTGCCTGATTGCTCTAGCTAGAACTTCAATACCATATTGAATAGACATGATGAGAGGGGGCATTCGTGCCTTATTCCTGATCTTAGTGAATGAGCTTTCAGTGTTTCACCATTGAATATGATGTTAACTGTGAGATTCTATATATGGTCTTTATTAGATTGAGGTAATTTCCTTCACAATAAAAACTCTCAACAAACTAGGAATGGATAAATTCAGGGCAAACTAATACAATTATTGTATTTTCCAATCAATGAGGATGATCTATTTTTGTATTTACTAAGGTTTTTAATTTCTCTCACTAATATTTTATAATTTTTAATGTGGCATTACTGTACAAATTTCCTTAAAATTTTTTAAGTATTTGATATTTTAGTACTATTGTAAATTTATCTTTTTTTAGTTTTTAAATGTTACTGTATAAAAAATACAATTTTGTAATGTATAAAAAATACAATTGACTATAATATTTTAAAACTAGCTATCTTTTTATTCACTTATTAATTCTCATAATTCAACTATAGATTCTTGTGGATTTTCTATCTACACAGTCATATCTTTTTTGCATTATGACATTTTTCTTTATTTTCAACTTATATACCTTTTGCTTCTTTTTCTTGACTTACTGCACTGGTTAGTACCTCAATTGTAATCTTTAAATGAAATGTTGATAGCAGATTGCCTTTCTTAGTTCCTGATCTCACAGGGAAAGGTTTTCCCATTTTCCCATTAGGTCTCATATTTGCAAAAGTATTTTTCATAGATGCTTTATCAGATTAAGGAAATTCCCTTCTGTTTCTAATCCCTTCTGAATGGATGTTGAATTTAGAAAGTTCTTTATTGATGTTTAATTGACATATCACAAACTGCATACATTTAAAATACACAGTTTGGTAAGTTTTGACAATTTATTGTCCCTTGAAATCATTTCCATAGTCAAGATAATGGATATATCCATTATATCCAAGAATTTCCTTATTCCCTTTTTTCTTCCCTCTCTCTTGTCCTTACTTACCCCCACATCCTTGGGAAATGACTGATCTTTTAATTACTGTAGATTCGTTTATATTTTTTGTGGAATTATATATGAATGAGATTATATAATCAAAGTATATGTATTCTTCCTTTGGTCTGATTTTTTTCACTTAGCATAATACTCATGTTTGAGATTCATTCATGTTGTTTAGAGTATCAATAACTAACTTTTTCTTTCTGAGTTGTATTCCTTTATAGAGATACATCACAGTTTCTTTATATTTCATCTTTGGATAAATATTTGGGTTGTTTCTAGTTTTGGGCTTTTACAAATAAAGCTATTTTGAATATGTGTATAAATGTCTTTGTATGGACATGTACTTTCATTTCTCTTTGGTAAACACCTAGGAATGGTATGACTGAGTTATATTAGAAGTATAAGTGTAACTTTTTAAGAAACTGCTGTACTGTTTTCCAGAGTGGTTCTATCATTTTACATTTCTATAAGCAGTGTCTGACAGTTCCAGTCGTTCTGCATCCTTTTAACACTTGCTATGGTCAATCTTTTTTATTTTAGATATCCTAATAGATATATAATGGAATCTCTTGTGTTATTAACTTTCATTTCCCCATTATCTAATGATGTTGAGCATACTTTTTATGTGCTTGTCTATCATCTTTATGTATTTGGTGAATTGTCTGTTTTGAGGGATTATTTCACATTATTGAGTTTTGAGGGATTTTTAAAATATGTTTTGGGTATTTTTCAGGTATTGATTTATTATTTTTTCCTTCTAGTCAGTGGCTTGTCTTCTCATATTCTTAACGTCCTTCCAAAAGAGGTTCTTAATTTTCAGGAAGCCCATTTTATCAAAGTTCTTTGTTTTTATGGACCAATGTTATATCTAAAAATCTTTGTTTAACCAAAAGTCACAAAGATTTTTTCCTAGAAGTTTTATAGTTTTATGTTTTACACTTAGATCAATGATCCATGTTGTGTTAATTTTTTTTACCCTTTATTATTTTTATTTTATTTTATTATGTTAATCACCATACATCATTAGTTTTTCATGTTGTGTTAATTTTTTTTTTAAAGTTTTTTATTCATTTATTTGACACAGAGAGCAAGAGAGAGAGAGAGAGAGACAGAGAGCAAGCACAAGCAGGGGGAATGGCAGGCAGAGGGAGAAGCAGGCTCCCCGCTGAGCAAGGAGCCCAACATGGGGCTCGATCCCAGGACCCTGAGATCATGATCTGAGCCGAAGGCAGCCGCTTAACCGACTGAGCCACCCAGGCGCCCCTGTTGTGTTAATTTTTAAAGAAAGTATGAAGTACTGCTTGAAAGTTCATTATTTTGCATATGGATATCCAGTTTTCTGACACTGTTCTTTCTCCACTGAATTTTCTTTGCACCATCATAAATCATTTGGCCATATGTATTTTCATCTATTTTTGGTCAGTACCTATTCTTTTCCAGTGATTTATCATTAAGCCTCTATCACACTATTTTAATTACTATAGCTTTATAGTAACTCTTGAAGCCAGTACTATAAGTCCTTTGTTCTTCTTTTGCAACATTACTGAAGGTATTTTAGGTCTTTTGTATTTCCACATGAATTTGATAATCAAATTGTCATTTGTACCAAAAATCTTTCTGGAATTTATTTGAAATCTGTGTATCAATTTAGGGAGAATTGACAATATTAAATCTCCCAATCCATGAACACAGTTTATCTCCTGTTATTTAGGACTTTAATTTTATTCAGTAATGTTTTATAATTTTCAGTGTTATATGTCTTATATATCCTTAAGCATTTTATATTTTTCATGTTATTGTAAATGTTATTATTTTTAAATTTTCAATTTCTAATGGTTTTGTAGCTAGTATATAGACATACAATTGATTTTTATATACTGACCTTGTATCCTGCAACGTTTCTAAATTCACTTATTCTAATAAATATTTTAAAAATTAATTACATAGGATTTTCTTCGTAGATGATCAGATTGTCTATGAATATAAAAACAATTTTACTTCTTTATTCTTTATTTTATTTTATAAAATAATAGTAATGTCTTTCAAAGCCATCTGTTTAAAAGTTTAATAGCATTACCTGTGCTTTCGTTTTCATCTACAGATTATGACTGTACCCAATGACCCATATACTTTTCTCTCTTGTGGTGAAGATGGAACTGTTCGGTGGTTTGATACACGCATCAAAACTAGCTGCACAAAAGAAGATTGCAAAGATGTAAGTATTAAATTTTTATATAAATGACAAAAAATTAAGATTATAATTAAAATTGGACAGTAAGTTATCTCTGGGTTATAAGCTTATGGGTGAATTTGATTGTATTAAATTTTGCTGATCTAGCGTAATTACTCAGTGTTTTAGTCTTATATTTGGGAGTGATTTTTATTTTTTCTCTTCAAAATGCAATTTGCATTACTCAAATATTGTTTTTTCAACCGCTAATTAAATTTATATTTCCGTATGTATTTTTTATTTTGATTGGTTTATATGGAAAATGTACAATATTGTATTAGAAGTCAGTGTTGAAGTTGTGTAGCAAACTGTAAAGAAAAAAAGAATTTCCCTTAGAGGAATAAACTGCCGAGGAGGAATATTGACTGAGTTTATTTATTTTGGCCTCACAGAAGCTGAATTTGTTGGAAACACTGATAGAAATCTGAAAAATAAATTAAAAGAAAACCATGTTGTTTTCCCTTCTCATTATCATACTGAGTTAGGATTTCTGAAAAAGGTTATTTTCTTCTAAATAGAAGGAAAATGTTTAAATGTTAAAATATTTCAGTGTTTTAAATCTTTAGAGTAACCTCTCTATGGCAATGCTGTGTGTAACTGGTGTTGTTTTATCTTTTATAGGATATTTTAATTAACTGCCGACGTGCTGCCACATCTGTAGCTATTTGTCCACCAATACCATATTATCTTGCTGTTGGTTGTTCAGATAGCTCAGTACGAATATATGATCGGCGAATGCTGGGCACAAGAGCCACAGGTGAAAAGCTGTATATTAGAGAAAATACACGATTCTGTCAGTTTAGAGAATAAATCTTATGACATATTTGCAGTTCAAAAATTTCATTAGTTTCATAAAATTCAGTAAATATTTAAAATAAATTCAGTAAGTATTTAACAATATGGATTATTATAAGAAATAGCATTTTACTAGGGCACCTGGGTATCTCAGTTAAGCATCTGACTTTTTTTTTTTTAAGATTTTATTTATTTATTATGTCAAAGAGAGAGAGAGAGAGCACAAGCAGGGGAGCAGCAGACAGAGGGAGAAGCAGGCTCCCCGCTGAGCAAGGAGCCCGATGCAGGACCTGATCCAAAGGCTGACACTTAACTGACTGAGCCACCCAGGTGTCCCAAGCATCTGACTCTTGATCTCGGCTCAGGTCTTGATCTCAGGGTTGTGAGTTCAAGCCCCGAGTTGGACTCCATGCTGGGCATGTAGCATACATACATAAAAATAGCATTTTACCAAGTTTTTATGGCCCTATCAAGGTGATACTTTTGTAGTTTATCACTTTAAAAAGTTGTGACAGTTGATGTATTAGTTTCCTAGGGCTGTCATAATAAATTACCACAAATTGGGTGGCTTAAGATAACAGAAATTGATTCTCACATTTCTGGGGGTTAGATGTCTAAAATCAGGGTGTTACAGATTTTCTGTTGGCAGCTCTCAGGAAGACTCTTGCATGCTTCTCTCCTAGCTTCTGGTGGTTGCTGGCAGTTTTGGCTTTTAATTAATTAATTGATTATTATTTTTTAATTTATTTTTAAAGAAGATTTATTTATTAGAGAGAGAGCACAGAGGGAGAGTGAGAGGGAGAGGTAGACTCCCTGCTGAGCAGAGAGCTCAACGTAAGGCTCGATCCCAGGACCTTGAGATCAGGGCCCGAGCCAAAGGCAGATAGATGCCCAACCAACTTAGCCACTCAGGCACCCCCAGTTTTGGCTTTTAAATGTTTCCTTTCACTGTCTGCTTCCACAGGTACATGCCATCCTCCCCTGTGTATATCTGAATCCACATTTTCCTCTTCTTATTAGGACACCAGTCATATTGGATCTAGGGCCCACCCTAGTGCAGTATGACCTTATTACATCTGCAAAGACCCTATTTCCTAATATTCCAGAATCATTCTGAGTTCCAGATGGACATGAACTTGGGGAGGGAGGGGACACTATCAGCTCACAACACTTGGCTTTCCTAATTTCTCTTTGTGGTAGAGAGGAAAGTTAGGGAAGAACAGTGACTTGGGTACATGTTCATGTACAGCATTTGTTTATGCCCAGTTAAGTACTATTAGTGATGCTGCAGCACTGAAGTTGAATCTCTCTTGAACTCCTCATTTGCTCCTCATCCATTATGGGGTGAAACCACCTCTGAAATATTCAATTTAAAGCCAGCTTATTAGCATTTTCTCAGTAATGGAAGGCCAGGATTATATACCCATACACCCACCAAATATACATACATTTATACATCTTCACATGTTTTATATTGCTAAAAATAAAAGTGGATTTGGCCAGAAACTAACAATGTCAATCTCAGTGTCTATTTATTTCCAGTAAAAATGGACATAAGTTACTGAAATGGGAAGACTAGGTTGGGGGTGCCTGGGTGGCTCAATCATTTTGGTCATCCAACTTTTGATTTCAGTTCACATCATGATCTCAGGGTCATGAGATCGAGCCCTGAGTTGGGCTCCACGCTGGGCATGGAGATTCTCTCTCTCCCTCTCCCTCTGCCCTCCCCTCACTCATGTGCATACTCTCTCTCTTAAAAAGAAAAAAAAAGATTAAAATAAAAAGGAAGACTAGGTGTTTTATTGTTTTGTTTTTTGGAACTCTGAGAAATCTTATTGATTTGGATATGTGCTTTTAGGGGAAACAGTAGTAATATGAGATGAAATTATAGGCTAAATTATTCTTTTTCAACAGATGGGACACAATTGACATTTTGGGCAGGACAAGATCTCCTTGTGCAGTATTATACAGTTTTGTGAGACTCTTAGAATTTAGCATTCCCAGACGTCCAGGGGCACAAAATGCCAATTGGACCCGTCCCTATTATATTATATTGATGACTGCCAAAATTAATTAAAGTTGGAATACTGTCCCCACTCTGTTGTTTTATAAGAGGAAAATTTCACGACAATCAAAAATCTTTCAAAAACATAAGGGTGCCTGGCTGGCTCAGTCAGAAGAGTATGCACCTCTTGATCTCAGGGTCATGAATTCGAGCCCCACGTTGAATATAGAGATTACTAAGAAAAATAAATAAACTAAAAAAAAATTTTTTTAACCTAAAGCAAAAAGTAAATCATTTTAAAGGGAAAATGCACTATTTTATCTAGTATGCTAATAATAAATATAAGCTCACCTGTTTATATTATAAAAATTATATTTTCTTCATTGGGTGAAAATTTTTGGAAGATGATTTAGTGTAACTATAATCACAAATCATTTTAACTGATTAAATAACTCCTATTTCTAATAAAACATTTATTAATCTGTAAAACATTTATATAATCTATGTAATTCCAGCCACTCAGGACATTTTTTTTGGAGCTATGTAGTCTTTATACTATATTCTTTATTATTTTGTTATAAAATGAGACTGTTGAGAAAAGAGCCTCTTCTAGAAATAGAATATGATAGTTTGGAATTTATATTGCTACATTAAATCACATATCTCATAATTCGGATTAAGAGTTTTTAAAATGTTTTTCTTAAAAAATTTATACGACTTCCTGTTTTCTTATTTAGGGAATTATGCAGGTCGAGGAACTACTGGAATGGTTGCCCGTTTCATCCCTTCGCATCTTAATAATAAGTCCTGCAGGGTGACATCCCTGTGTTACAGTGAGGACGGCCAAGAGATTCTTGTTAGTTACTCTTCAGATTACATATATCTTTTTGACCCAAAAGATGATACAGCACGAGAACTTAAAACTCCTTCTGCAGAAGAAAGAAGAGAAGAGGTAAGTTGACCCAAAACCATATTCTTCATTCAGTTCAGAAAACACTAATTCAATGACTCCTGAGGCCTGAAGGGCTTCAAAAAATAGAATTGATTTTCAAGGTATTTATAGTCTAGGTTTTGTAAAAGGACATGGAATATATGTGAAAGAACAGGGGCTAATAATTAAGGATAAGGCTCTAGAAAAAAGTGTTGTGAAATATTTTTAAAGAGAAAATATTTAATAGCAAAATGTTTCTTTAACTTTATGGATGCACAGCAGTAAGCAAGAAATATCAATAGTTCTACCAGTTGTAGAAAAAACAATTAAAATAATAAAAAGTGGGATGTATAAACTCCCAAGAGACTAAATGTTTATGTTTACACACCAGTAGGAGTATTATCTGTTACCATTTACTATTTCAAATGTGGACAGCAATCCCCTTCTCTCCTGATCATGCTTCTCTGTCACAGTTAAGAACTAGTAACCTACATCCCTAAGTGCATTTTACAAAATGCATATAAGTAAGTGAGAATAAGGTAAGTTAAAGTACACATATACACACATACACACACACACACACACACATACACACACATAATGGGGAGAGGAGGGAATTGCTGTCCACATATGAATAGTAAATGGTAATAGGTAAAATCCTGTTGGTGAACATAAACATTTAGCCTTATTGAAGTATATATATCGCATTTCATATCTATTATATATAGATCCATATACACATAATATTATATATTGAAAATTAGGTGACTCTAAAATAGTGAACCATTGGGGCGCCTTGTAGGCTCAGTCAGTAGAGCATATGACTCTTGATCTTGGGGTTGTGGGTTCAAGTCCCACATAGTATAGGTATAGAGATTACTTAAAAATAAAATATTTAAAAAAATAAAGTAGCATACCATCTTCTTATTTACAAAAGGTAAAAACCAGAAATAATATATCCTTGAAGTATGCAGCAATAGAATAATATTTGTTTTAACCCATTTAGCTTCTTTCTCCAAAATATTTTTCACTTTGGCTTTTTTTTTTTAATGTCCTATGTTTAATCACTCTACTGTTTAGCTTGTAAATGTTTTTTAAATTACTGTTGCTTTATTAATTATAAGTGACTTTTTGGTATTGGACCAACTCCTATTAGTGAACATATTTTAAAGTTAATAAAGAACAACAATTTTTAATTCCTGTGATATCCAAAAGTATATCCAGTTCTTATGATTGCATGTGTAGATGGCTATAAAATTAGGGGAAAATCAGGATAACTTTATAAATATTTTTTGGGATTTTAAATGTGCCAGTGTATTTTAAGTGAATTAGGATATTGACAAAGAAAAGGGTATGCTGGCTAATGAAAGCTATTTTGAGTTTATTGGTCTTACTGAGAACATGAGATCTGCTCTTTCATTTTGTTGCTGCTATGTAATTCCTCTTGAGATATGTGCTCTAGTGTACAGTCCACCTCTGTGACTCTTACATAATGAAAGTCGGAAATGCAGAAACAGTTTAAGTGGGCCAACCAACTTTTATACCATAGAGTACTTAGCCAAAATGTGTTTGCATCAGAGTGAATGAGGCTGAGTCATGATCATTTGGTTATATTCTAAATATGGTTTTCTTAGTATTCTTTGTTGAATTAACTAAATTAAGAAAAATAATTCTGAAAATGGATTAAAATTATAAAAATAAATCATGCTTAGTATAATAAACCAACCAATTCACAGGTGTATATAGAAGAAGAAATTAGTAGTCTGTCCCCTTCTTAAGCTTAGCACCTTTTCTTCAGTGTTTTATGCTAAATCCTTGACAGTAGTGTTCAGACACACTCAACTCACCAAATATTTATTGGGCACCTACTTACACTAGATCCTGTAGAAACTTAAGAAACTCAAGGATGACTGTGACAAAGACATGGCCTCTCACTCAGGAATTTACAGTTTAGTGGAAATAGAGATATAAATAAATGAATATGTAAAACTTAATAGAATTATATATAAGAGTTATGTTCTATATAAGTAGAGCAAAGGAAGGAATAACATATTTTGATTAGAAATGTAAGAAATGATTGAACAGGATTTTAAGGTATAAATCAGTTTCACATAGTGATTTTTTTGTTTTAATGATATTTTTATATTTTCCAGATTCTTAATAAATATTTTTGTATTTTCTTAATTCTTAATCCTCTAAGAATTTCTCTTTCATTTTTCCCTTTAGTATTTTTTTCTTATTCAATTTTTTTACTTCTCATTTTTCTTTATTTTTGTATTCCTTTTTTTTTAAAGATTTTTATTTATTTATTTGACAGAGAGATATACAGAAGAGCACAAGCAGAAGGAGTGGCAGAGGGAGAGGGAGAAGCAGGCTTCCCACTGAGCAGGGAGCCCGATGTGGGACTCGATCCCAGGACCCTGAGATCATGACCTGAGCCGAAGGCAGACGCTTAACCATCTGAGCCACTCAGGCGCCCCCCCTTTTTTTTTTTTAATTGTCTTTGCTGTCTTCCTTTTCCTCTAATATCTATTTGACATTTTCCCCACCTGCCCCACTCCCATTATTGGACTACTTTGTTGAATCCAGTCTCTCATTTTCTCCTGTCCCCATGGTTTGTCCCGAAAATACATATCCCAGATCTGTAATACTACTTCCCATTCTGACTACCTCTACTACCCTGATCCAAGGCCTCACTGTCTGTCCTAGATTATTGTGGTAGCTTTTAACCAGTCCCCCTACTTTCACCCCCTAGCGCCACAGTCCTTTAGCTACATAGCAGCCCAGTGATCCTTTAAAACCAAGTCAAAGGGGCGCCTGGGTGGCTCAGTTGTTAAGCGTCTGCCTTCGGCTCAGGTCATGATCCCGGGGTCCTGGGATCGAGCCCCGTGTCGGGCTCCCTGCTCAGTGGGAAGCCTGCTTCTCCCTCTCCCACCCCCGCTGCTTGTGTTCCCTCTCTCGCTGTCTCTCTCTGTCAAATAAATAAAATCTTAAAAAAAAAAAAAAAAAAACCAAGTCAAATTATGCTTCTCTTCTGATCAACACTCCCAAGTGGCTCTCCATCTCCTCAAAGCAAAACTAAGGTCCCAACAGTGGATTCAAGAGCTTATATCATGTGGTTCTGGTGACTTCTACTGTTTTCTCAGTACTTCTGTACTCTGCTCTGGCCACCTCTACTGACTTATTCAGGCAGCCTGAACATGCTTCTCCCTTATGGCTTTTGCATTTACTGCATATGAAATGGTCTTCCCACATATCTGGATTTCATCTTCTCTTCCCTATTTTAGATCTTCGCCCTTGTCACGTTCTCAGCGAGGCCCTACTTGACCACCCTGTTTAAAATCGCAGCCCTTAACTCCCTGGTACTGCCCATCTTCTGTCTACTTAGTTTTTTTTCCCATAACACTTAACACTTTCTTTGTATATTTTACTTTTTTATCATGTATTGTTCATCTACTCCACTAGTTTATAAACTCTGGGACATTGGGGTTTTTACATGATTTATCCATTGATTTTTTTCCCAGTACCTAGAGTAGTGCCTGATACATAGAAGGTGCTCAGAATGAATTGTTGAATGAATTACTGCTTATAGCATTTTCAGTATTCTTGGCTAGGTTATTTTGCCTGTCTCAAAAACTCAAACTTGGGCCTGTTTTTAACTTGAAGATCTTGCTCCAGACATAGTTGCTGAGGTTATAAAACTAGTTCTTCACTTGTATAATATAAAATTCCTTTCTCATAACTATGGAGCAGGGCTCTTTTCTATTCTAAATATAGTTCACATACAGAGGGAGGCCCTCTGTTTCTGGAAATGATTGTTTGTCTAAGATTGTGGACAGCTGCCACACTAGGCTTTCTCTAATCTTCTGATCATTCTGTATCACACTTGTGGCTTCCTGTGCAGATTTTGCTCTTTGTTGCTTCTAGCTATATTTACATACTTAGGGAATTTGTAAGGGTTTATTTTCTGTCTTCTTTGCTGAGGGTGTAGAGATTTTTTTTTTTTGCATCTTGTTGCTCAGTATGGTTTCCAGGAGAAAACAGAAAATTTGCAGCTAAGCTGTCACCAAGTTTCTATCAAAATCTGCTTAATTGTCAGAAAAAAAAATCAATGAATGTTATGTTAAAAATAAAAATAAAGGGAGAGATCCACAAAATGGGAAAAAATGTTTGTATATCATGTATTTGATTTATGATTTAGAATCTAGTAACCAAAATATATCGAAACCACAGTGAGGTGCCACTTCGCACTTACTAGGTTGGCTAAAATAAAAAAAGTCAATAACAGTGTTGATGAAGATGTGGAGAAAGTGGAGCTTTCACACATTGCTGGTAGGAATGTAAAATGGTGCAGCTGCTTTGGAAAACAGTTTGGCAGTTCCTCAAAAGTTAAACATAGAGTTATCATATGATCCAGCAATTCCATTTCTAGATATATACTGAAGAGAACTGAAAACATATGTCCCCATAAAAACTTGCACATATGTTCATAGCAGCATTATTCACAACAGCCAAAAAGTGGAAACAACTCAGTGTTCATAGACTGATGAATGAATAAACAAAATATGGTATATCCAAATAATGGAATATTATTGAGCCATAAAAAGAAATGAAATAGATAGATGGTGCAACATGGATGAACTTTGAAAATATTATGCCATGTGAAAGAAGCCAGGTAGAAAGGGCCACATACTATCCCATTTATATGAAATGTCCAGAATGGGCTTATCCCTAGAGATAGAAAGTAGGTTAGTGGTCACCAGGAGCCGAGTGGCAGGAGAAGTGGGGAGCAGCTGCTCACAGCTCTAGGATTTCTCTTTGAGCTGATGAAAATGTTCTGGAATTCGTGGTGGTACAAGTGGTTGCACAGCTTTGTGCATATGTACCACTGACTTACATACTTCAAAAGGGTGAATATTATGGTATATGTGTTATCTCTATAAAAAATGTTAAAAATATAAAAGTTACAGAGAATGATCAAGAGTGTCAAGTGCCATAGACATCAAATGAAATAAGTTGTGGAAGGTGCCATTTGAATTGGCAATTGACTATTTATCATTTTATCACTGATCAGTGAACTTAGCCATTGATCACTCATTGGTGATATTGGTAAGAATGAATTCGGTGGAAAGATGGGAAGGTAAGGTGACTACAGTAAACTGAGGGAGGAATGGTAGATAAAGGTGGACTAAATATAGACTTCTTTTCAAGAAGCTTGACAATAAGCTTCAGAAAATGTGGGAAAAGAGTATAGCTGGGTAGAAGTATAAAATTGAGGTGTTTTGTTTGTTCAAAATGGTAAGAACCTTCAGCATATTGTAAGGAAGAAATGAGAGAGGAAATGAATGTATGTATGGGAAAGAGTAATTGTCAAAGCAAGGTGCTTGAGTAACTGAAGGAATAAAAAAGCACAGTGGAGAGATTAAGCTTAAACAAAATAATATATCTTCTGAGAAAGGTTAGAAGGAATTAAGAAGTTGTAGACTATCGATAAGTTTGTAAAATGCAGCTGAAGAAATTACTATCATTTCTGCAGGACTGACTTTTTTTTCTGTGAAGTAGGAGGAAGAGTTATTAGCCAAGAATGAGGGAAACGAGGTAGAGTAGAGACCCTGAGGTGAGTAGTGAAGGGTTGCAGTGGATAGGAGGACCCAGAGAGTAAACTGTCAATAATAATAAAATAGTGATAATTCCTACTGTCAGGTGTACTTTACTTTAGACTACATGTATCATCGTAATAGAAAACTCTAGCTCATTGTGGTTAAATAACTTTCCTGTTGTCAGCTGTAAAGTGATTAGAAGTCACATGTACGTGATTTCAAAGTTACATTCAGACTCTTTAGGGTGAACATGTTAAGGGTAGGCTGTACCATCAATAGATACCATCATTATAAGAGCTGTCTTTCATATTTTGACCTAGGATCTCTTTTGCGTACTCAATAAAGAAAGCAAGGGCATGGAAAGAATCTGTTAGACTTAAATCATGCTTTAAGACTTGAGCAAATGAGTTTTCTCTTCATCTTTTAGTTACGACAGCCTCCAGTGAAGCGTTTGAGACTTCGTGGTGATTGGTCAGATACTGGACCCCGAGCGAGGCCTGAGAGTGAACGAGAACGAGATGGTAACTCTGCTTTGGTCAGCCTTTTCTAATATGAAATTTAAAAAATTAATCTTTTAATTTGTTTCTGTTGGTTTTTTTTTTTTTTTGCTATTATAAGTGATGCTGAAACAAATATCCTTGTACATATATCTTACCATGCTTGTGCAAGTGTATCTGAGGATAAATTCCTAAAAGTGGAATGAACGACTGGTTCACTGGATAGTGCATTTTAATTTTGATAGCTATCAAATTGCCCTCCAAAATGAATGCACTTCTTTACATTCCTACTGGAAGTATGAGAATGCCCATTGCCATATAAAACACTGGACATCATCAAACTTCTTTAATTTTGCCTATTAGATATAAAGAGAAATGAAAACTCTTCAATTTCTAACCCAGGAGTTTTATAATAGGTAAAAAATTTTTTTTCCTTTTATCAAGTGCCTTTGACAAGCATAAGAAACTACCTTGGGAGCTTTAAGATGGTACACTTTTAAAATGGAATTAATCTGTGTGTATTTTAATAGTTGATCTGTAGCCAAAATCTTACTTTAATGACTTGTGAATTCTTTTAACATCAAAAGCATATTCCCCAATATATTATCCTTGGTATCATAATATATATTTAAATATAAAGCAACGTTATATAAAGGCAATAAAGTGTAAAATTCCATTTTCACAGAACATCCAAGAACAAATGATTTGCATTTTAAATTATATGATTGTAGAATAGAATTGTCAGTTTTGGTGTCATATTTAATTTGATAATTCCCTTAAGAGAAAACTCATATTTGAAGGAGGAAAGGAGTAGAGGGAAGAGACAAATATAATACTTTTTGGTTTTTGTTAATTTCAAATATATGGAATATGCTTACAGTGTGGTGAAAATAAATTGAGTTTAAGGAAATTTAAGTGAGAGGGCAAACCTTTCTTTTAATCGGTTCAATTTACAATTCATGAGCCCTTCCTAGCTGTGCACTGGTGGAAATAAAGATGTGGGTTGGGGTCAGGGTGGGAGGTGTGGAGGTACCTAAGAATAGACAAAGATGCAGGAGATGTAAATCCTATTCTTAAGGAACTCAAAATACAGATGGAGAGTCACTTACATAGACATTTACTATGAAATGTGATGATAGCTCTAATAGATTTTTATACATTCATAGAATTTATTTAGGCAATTTGATTCTTTTTTTTTTTAAATGCTCTCATTTTAAAGGCCTTAAAATCTGGGTTTTTACGTTAATGAAAGATCCTGACTTACTACTGATTCACTGATAAGACCTGTATTGTGATAGGTGAGCAAAGTCCCAATGTGTCACTGATGCAGAGAATGTCTGACATGTTATCAAGGTGGTTTGAAGAAGCAAGTGAAGTTGCACAAAGCAATGGAGGACGAGGAAGATCTCGACCAAGAGGTAATTTTTCTTATTAATTAAAGTCAACCAAAAGCTGGCAAAGGCTGTTTTATTGACGTTTGTTTTATTTATGTCATTCCATTTATACCATTTTATATCTATAATAATCATAGGTTCTTAACTATATTATGTGAAGCAGTAGAGGACCAAGGGTATTGGGTATTTGTCCCTTCATGTTCCAGTAGACCTAGCCCTTATTCTTTGCTTTTCTCAAGAAAAGTAAGAAAGTCTGATATTTCCCTCATATATCCCAATATATTTTTGTATGCATTCTGAGAATGGAAATATATAAAACTCTGTAAATAAAAAGTTTTATATAATGGAATAGTTTCTCCTTTATGTTACTTAGGCATTGGTTATTAATTGCTGTTTCTAGTGTTAGCTGACTTGTTTTCATATCTTGGTTCACTACTTTCTAGCTTTGGGGTCTTCGGCAAGTTACTTATCTCTGTCAAAAATGAGGAGTATAAAAGTTAACTCCTAATTGTTTCAAAAACCCAAAATAAAAAATTATATTGAATTTTTCCATAAATGATTCTTGTTAACTCCTCATTTCAATTAACTTTTTAAAAAATTCCTTGGACTGTGGATTTGCTTAAGAGTTGTTGAATTTGGGGGCACCAGGGTGGCTCAGTTGTTAAGCGTCTGCCTTCGGCTCGGGTCATGGTCCCAAGGTCCTGGGATCGAGCCCCGCATCGGGCTCCCTGCTCTGCGGGAGGCCCGCTTCTCCCTCTCCCACTGCTCCTGCTTGTGTTCCCTCTCTCGCTGTTTCTGTCAAATAAATAAAAATTTTTAAAAAAATCTTTAGGGGCGCCTGGGTGGCTCAGTTGGTTAAGCGACTGCCTTTGGCTCAGGTCATGATCCTGGAGTCCCGGGATCGAGTCCCGCGTCGGACTCCCTGCTCGGCGGGGAGTCTGCTTCTCCCTCTCCTGTTCCCCTCTCTTGTGCGCTCTCTCTCTCTCATTCTCTCTCTCAAATAAATAAATAAAATCTTTAAAAAAAAAAATCTTTAAAAAAAAAAGAGTTGAATTTGTGCTTAAATTTAAAATAAGAAATATTTAAATCATGGTGATTAAAAGAGAAAACTTCATAATCTCTGATAGTTGTATTTTGCAAGACATGAACTGGATTAGTCCATTCCATCTTTCTTTTAATAACATCTAGACTTGAGGGAAAATTGTTAATGTTTATGGACTATTCCTAATTATTATTTTGCAGATAGCACAAAGCCTAGCATAAGACATAGTAGACACTCAAGCCTTTTAAAACCATGACTGCATCATGTTAGTTTAGTGGTTGAGACATTATTGCTAATGAAGTAGGAATCAGGAACTTAATCTTATTCTGACCTATTTGTAACTTTACTCTTCCCAATAAAATTTTTCTTATATATTTATGAAAGACATTATGTTATGGAATGGAAATATATCAATAAAATTCATTCTCCTGGGCCCCTGGGTGGCTCAGTCGGTTAAGTGTCTGACTCTTGATTTCGGCTCAGGTCATGATCCTCAGGGTCATGAGAATGAGCCCTGTGTGGGGGCTCTGTGCTTGCCGTGGAGCTTGCTGAAGATTCTCTCTCTCCATTTGCCCTCCCACCCCCAGTCTTGTGCATGCTCTCTCTCAAAAAAAAATAAATAAAATCCATTCTCCGATTATCCAGTCATTAAATCAGAATCATCATCTTCAAGTTAAAGGGACTAGATGTTATTTATATGTAGGCATTTTACAACCTATTATTTAGCTTTGTCTAAATGAAGGTACCATATTGATCTTGAAAGACTGATTACTTTAACAACAGTGTTCTGTAGATAGATTTTTGCCCCTCTTGGTTAGCCTATTTGCTCAAAGGGATCCAACCACCACTGTTTGTGTTTGATATCCTGAAATTGTGTTTCTTTGTGTGTACATGTATGTACAAGTGTACATATATTTCTTGAACATACCTCTTTAGAGTAGCTGGTTTTGGAAAGCAGTTAGTATTTGAATTTGCATTAACATGTGTTTTTTGAAGGTGGAACGAGCCAGTCAGATGTGTCTGCTCTTCCTGCGGTCCCGTCAAGTACCGATTTGGAAGTCGGGGAAAGTGCAATGGAAGTAGATCCTTCAGCTGAACAGTCTCTTCAGCCTTCTACGTCCGCTGCAGTGTCAGCTCAGGCTCATTCGACATCCTCTTCTACAGAAAGCCCTCATTCTACTTCCTTGCTGTCTTCTCCAGACAATGAACAAAGGCAGTCTGTGGAGGCATCTGGACGCCATACGCATCATCAGTCTGGTGAGGATGCTACTCTTTCAATAGGCTGTGGTTCATCTGATGATTTCTGATAATGAATACGTCTTTGTGGGCTGGTTTGAAAGATACTAAATCACATGAACTTGTTCTTGCTGGAATAAATCAAAGTGACATGTAATATGTGAACATGTAACTTAAACACAAACTTCAAGTGTGCCTAACTTGCATGAATTTAACAAATATCAGAATCTTCAGTTTACCTAAGACAAATCTTTAAAAAATATAGGTACCAGCAGATAGTGTTTTGACATAGCTTCATGCAGTTGACTTAAAGATTACTTTTATAAGCCATTATAGACGAAAATGTCTTTCTAGACACTTGGTTGTACCTATATTATCAGTTCCTCTATTTATATTTTTTATTATTTTTCTTAACATCATGAAATACTTTAAATACATTCTTTGTGGTACATTTGGTAACATCTCTTGTTGACAACATATACAATTTACCAAAAGATTTATTTCTCCTATATTTCCATGAAAAAGAATTGTTTTAACAAGTCCTTGTTAAAACAAGGTACTTGATATTAGTGGAAAAAAATCAACTCCTAAATTCTGTTAAAATACTGTTTTCCTCTCGATATTAAAACTCCTCATGTTCAACTCCCCCCCTCCCCAACTATGGAATGTACTAGTATTTATAACAGTAATTTTCAGCAGATATGACTATAATTTACTTCACATTTTAAGTGTGTACACGTATTTATAATAACCACTAAGATTTTATTCATATTTTTCTTTGGGTTCTCCTAAAGAGGCATTTTACTTGACATATAATAAAAAATATTAGCAACTAGAGATACAGCTGGCAGGCCTAAGGTAAAGCCTATAAAAAATTCCTAATAGCGTAACTGCCAAGCTGTCACTTTATTCTTGCTTCTCTGAAATCTGATACCAGATCACCAAATACAGGGTGTTTTAAATTAGGCATTCTTTTATCATATATCCCATTTTTGGTAATTCATTTCAGTTTCTATGGGAATAGAAGCCAGAGTCAGTTATGTAACTATTAAAACTTGTGCACAGTTTATCTGTAATAATAAGCTAAAGCTGAGCTTTAAAGTCAGGTTTTCCACTGTCTAATTGACATAGTTAGCATTTCAACTTATGAGAAAGTAAAATATTTTGGAGTGTTTGGGAAGTAGGGACAGAATCAGTCCAAAGTTTGTCAAAGCAGGTAAAATTGGTAAAAAAAAAAAAAAAAAGAATTTTAAAGTAATAACATTCTTGGAAATACTCTTAAAGATTCTGATCAATTATAAGTTATTGGGAAAACTTAGCAAGAAGATTCCCTAGCTTTTATTCATGTTCCACTGAATCCAAACTAATTCCAATTGTTTTTTAAACACATTTCTGAGTAAAGTACTTAGTTTAGAGTTTCATTTTTCTTTTTTGTTACAGATATTTAACACAATTAATATTGCATTTCAGATTGCTAAATCCCTTTCAGTATTTAATGTAAGTATTAAGTAGTCATTTGAATCATCAAAATAGAAAAAAATTTGTGATGATCATGCAGTCATTGTCTTGATCATTACTTGGCACCTTTGCCTGTAATTTTTTTAAAGGAGTTAAGGAAGTATTTTTAACTGGTCTCTACCGGTTGAAAGAATTTTTGTTGACTGCACTATGGAAAATCAGAATACTTCCATTATTACGAAGATAGGGTCAGTATTGAAGAAAATGATTTGATGTTAGATGTAATATCTAAAGATTATGCCTGGAATTGTTTTGACAACAAGCCTTTCATTATCCCAGAGTACAACATTTTAACAATAAGGACTTAATGAGTTTTTTCTGTTTTGTTTTGTTTTTCCAATCTCTTCTGCACTTCTAGGTTCAGATAGGTTTATGGATACTAAGAATTGTCCATGTGGTTGGGGGGGGAGTATCATCTTAGAGCCATGATTTTTATTACAAACATACCTCATTTTATTGTGCTTTAGTTTGTTGTGTTTTCCATATATTCTGTTTTTTACACATTGAAGGTTTGTGGCAACCCTGTGTTGAGCTAGTCTATTGGCACTATTTTTCCAACAGTGTTTGCTCGCTTCACATCTGTGTCACATTTTGGTAATTCTCACAGTATTTCAAACCTTCTCACTATTATCATATTTGTTATGGTGATCTGTGATCAGTGATCTTCGATGTTACTATTGTCATTGATTTGGGGCACCGCAAATGCCACCTACATAAGACAGTGAACTTGTTCGGCAAATGTGTGTATGTTCTGAGTGCTCTACTGAACAGCTGTTCTCTCTCTCTCTCCCTTTCCTTGGGCCTCCCTATTCCCTGAGATATAACAATATTGAAATTAGGCCAATTAGTAACCCTAAAATGGCCTCTACGTGTTCAAGTGAAAGGAAAAGTCACACATCTCTCACTTTAAATAAAAAACTAAAAATGATTAAGCTCAGTGAGGAAGGCATGCTGAAAGCCTGGATAGGCAGAAAGCTAGCCCTCTTATGCCAAATAGCTAGTCAACTTGTGAATGCAAAGGAAAAATTCTTGAAGGAAAATCAGAAGTGCTACTCCAGTGAACACACGGATGATAAACGAAACAGCTTTATCTCTGATATGGAGAAAGTTTTACTGATCTGAATAGAAGATCAAATCACCACAACATTCCCTTAAGCCAAAGCCTAATCCAGAGCAAGGCCCTCACTCTCTTCAGCTTTGTGAAGGCTCAGAGAGATTAGGAAGCTGCAGTAGAAAAGTTTGAAGCTAGCATTTCCCATTCTGAAAATCCTAGGTCCCTTAAGATTTGTGCTAAATCTGCTCTGCCTGTGCTCTAGAAATGGAACAACAAAGCCTGGATGACAACACGTCTGTTTACAACATGGTTCACTGAATATTAAGTCCACTGTTGAGACCTACTGCTCAGAAAAAAAGATTCCTTTCAAAATATTCCTGCTCATTCACATTGTATCTGGTTACCCAAGAGCTCTGATGGAGATGTACAAGATTAATGTTTTTATGCCTGCTAACACAACATCCATTCTGCAGCCCTTGGGTCCAGGAGTCATTTCGACTTTCAAGCCTTCTTATTTAAGAAATACCTTTTGTAAGACTACAGCTGCCATAGAAAGTGATTCCTTCGATGGATCTGGGAAAGTAAATTGAAAACCTTCTGGAAAGGATTCCCCATTCTAGATGACATTAAGAATATTCATGATTCAGGGCACCTGGATGGCTCAGTCGGTTAAGTGTCTGACTCTTGATATCAGATCAGGTCTTGATCTCAGGGTTGTGAGTTCAAGCCCCACATTGGGCCCCACACTGGGCGTGGAGCCTACTTAAAAAAAAAGAATATTCATGATTCATGGGAAGAGGTCAAAATATCAACGTTAACAGGAGTTTGGAAGAAGTTGATTCCAACCCTTGTGGATGACTTTGAGGGATTCAAGACTTCAGTGGAGGAAGTAACTGCAGATGGGGTGGAAATAGCAAGAGAAGTAGCATGAGAAGTAGAGCCTGAAGATAGAACTGAATTGCCACAATCTCAGGATCAAACTTAAACGGATGAGGAGTTGCTTCTTACGGATGAGCAAAGAAAGTGTTTCTTGAGATGGAATCTACTCCTGGTGAAGATGCTGTGAGGACTGTTGAAATGACAACAAAGGATTTAGGATATTCCATAAGCTTAGTTGATAAAGCAGCAGCAGAGTTTTGAGAAGATAGACTCCAATTTTGAAAGTTCTGCTGTGGGTAAAATGCTATTAAATAAGGTCACATGCTACGGAGAAATCATTAGTGAAAGAGTCAGTTGATGCCACAGCCATCCACCCTTCGGCAGCCTGATCAGTCAGCCGCCAAAAACTTCAAGGCAAGACTCTCCACCAGCAAAAAGATTATGACTCACTGAAAGCCCAGATGATGGTTAGCTTTTTTTTTTTTTTAGCAATAAAGTATTTTTAAATTAAGGTATGTATATTGTTTTTTAGACAGCATGCAATTGCACACTTAATAGACCACAGAATAGTGTAAACATAACTTTTATACACAGTAGGAAACCAAAAAATTCATCTGACTTGCCTTATTGGATATTCGCTTTATTGTGGTGCTGTGGAACCAAACCGCAGTACCTTGGAGGTGTGCCTCTGTTCCCTTGCATGGAGATAGAATGAAAAAGTATGCTTCTTGCCCTGCTGTGGATTCCTCTTAATGTAAATGTTTCCTTTTTGTCCCTTGTATTTCCTCTGTCACTTTTGCTGGGGTGAAGGAAAGGGATGATGGAAATGTGAAAACTTGCCTGGCAAAATGCCATCTGTGAACCAAATTATTTGCCTTCTCTTAGTCTGCAACTCAGTCACTGAGTTGTGAAGAAAGTCACAACCACACATTTCATTGGGTGCTCAACACTGTGTCAGAGCAGTCTTTCAACACTGTTGCTCAACAACTAGACAAAGTGTTTAACACCTTCTTGTCTCTCAGACTTTTACCACTCCCCTTTACCCTCATCTTACCACCCAGCTGATAACCTTCCCACACACAGTGTGTGTGGGGGAAAGCACTCACTTTGCTACTTTTGAATCTCCTGACATTCTCACATCTGTGATAGAAACAGACACATTTGGGGGAAAAGTGTGTCTGTTCCTGTCAAAGGCTAGCCAGTGCAATTGCCATCCCTTTCCAAATTCTCAGGGACTTTGCTTCTTCTCTGCATCATTAGTATTGCCTTTTCTACTGCATTGGTCCTTTCCCGCCTCAAATATGTTCTGTTACCTCCTTTCTTAAAAAAATCTCCTTTTGGGACGCCTGGGTGGCTCAGTTGGTTAAGCAGCTGCCTTCGGCTCAAGTCATGATCCCAGGGTCCTGGGATCAAGTCCCGCATCAGGATCCTTGCTCAGTGGGGAGTCTGCTTCTCCCTCTGCCTGCTACTCTCTCTGCTTGTGCGCGCGCGAGCTCTCTCTCTCTCTCTCTCTATGACAAATAAGTAAATAAAATCTTAAAAAAAAACTTCCCTTAAGTACCCCACACTCTCCCCCAGTCTTGTGTCTTTGCTCCTTTCATAATCAGTCTTCACAAGAGGTGCTCACATACCATCTCCATTTTCTTACCACCTTCCATCTCTTTGTCAACCAACTCGTCTGCCTTTCAGTTCTGTTTCCACTGAAGCTTTTGGTCAAGTCACCAGTGACTTCTGTTAGTATCTTACTAGATTTTTTCATCCATTTGCATTTAACGTAGTCTGACGCTCCTTTCTTGAAACACTTCCTTTCTTGGCATCTGTGATACTACTTTGCCTACTTATTCTTATTACCAACTCCAGCTGGTTTTCAGTAATCACAGTTGATAGTTCTTGTTCTATTTACTTCTGACTATTTTAGTAGAACTCCTTAGTCTGTACTCTTTTCTCTGTTCTGTATCCCTGGGAGATTGCATCAATTCACATAGCTGTTAATAGCTCCTCTAAGGTGAAGATTTCCAAATGTATGTCCACAATCTCATCTTCCACTTTGAGTTACAGACTCCTGTGTCCAGCTGCTCATTTGACCCTTCTTTTTAGATATCTTTGGATATCTTAAGCTTAACATGTCCAAACTAAAACTTAATTTAGCCTCATATACGTCCCATCTGCTAACCTCTTCCATCTTGGCCCTTTTATATTTTAGTAAATTTAAAACCACCTGCCCCATTTGCTTATTTTAACAGCCTATGTGTTATTCTTGATTCCTTGCTTTCCTTCATGTCCCACACTCAGTCCATCAGCAAGTCCTGTTGGTTCTGCATCTAAAATAAATTCTTCTTCCATCTCACCATCATTTCTTGTCTGCTAATTGATCTTCCTGCATCTGTTCTCGCTCGCTTATCATTTATTCTCCATGCAACAGGCAGGTGAGTATCTTACAGTGTTAAATCAGATTGTATAACTTTGCTGTTTAAAACCCCTCAAAGACTTCTAATTGCATTTAGGAGTAGAACTACAAAAAAAAATTGGAACTTTTTACTGTGGATCTCTAAGAGCGTAAGTGGCCTTGGTTTTGCCCACCTCTCTAACCCCGCTTCATAGCACTTTCTTAGTTCCCAGTGATCCTTATGCTCTACCTGCAGTGGTTTCCTTTATTCCCTTGAATGTGCCAGATTCTCTTGTGCCTCTTTGTTTCTGACTCTGAGCCTTTGTACGTACTGTTCTCCACACCAGAGAAGCTCTTCCCCCTGGCATATCTCAGCCAACTCCTTTTCCCTTGTGTCTCAGTTGAAGTGTCCTTACTACCCTAGCCATATTCATCCTCCTTTACTAAAATAGTATTTTCTTTTAGATAGCCCTGTTTACTTCCTGAAAAGCACTTATTAAAATTTGTAATTATTTTGGGGCGCCCGGCTAGCTCAGTCGGTGGAGCATGCAACTCTTGATCTTGGGGTCATGAGTTTGAGCCCTATGTTGGGCATGGAGCTTACTAAAAAAATTAAAAAGAAGAAAATTTGTAATTGTTCATTTTGGATTGATTTATGACTTATTTCCTCTTTTTAGAATGGTTTTATTTTAATCTAGATAAAATAATACGATTAGAGAAGGTGGTTTCTTTGGATTGAATGGGGTTATCAGCACATACAAAATTCACTTTGGAGTCTCACCTTGAGAAATGAGTCACCTAAGGGATCCATGTGTTTTTAATTAAATAGACCATTCAGACTATGAGCATTTAGTTTCTTTAAGATAGTATCTGATATGGCTTATCTGTGAATTCCTGCTTATTTACAAGTAATTGTCCAGATTTATAAATTTATGTGGGTCTATTCAGAATCTTTATAGCTAAATTGACCTCTGTAGAAAAATTGTTGGGAACTAAGAACTCTGGTGTACAGCATAGCAAAGCAAACCTTTCAAAGACCAAATATCCGGATTACAGGTTCCTTAAAGGATGCCAGGGTCTATTTAGTCTAGGTAGAGGCGATACATAGATTAGAAACAAGTGGAAATTTTAGGTTAATGGTCACTTTGGGGAGACCAAAGAAGAGACCAGAGGAACTTGGAAGTCAGTAAAGGAGTGACAGTTCTAAGAGAAAGATGCACAAGGTTCACCTGGACAAGAAGCAAGTTGGGATTAGAGGACAGATCCATAGCAGGCAGATAAAGTACCACCAGATTAGATATAGAAATAATCTAGTGTCGGGCGCCTGGGTGGCTCAGCTGGTTAAGCGACTGCCTTCGGCTCAGGTCATGATCCTGAAGTCCCAGGATCGAGTCCCATGTCAGGCTCCCTGCTCGGTGGGGAGTCTGCTTCTCCCTCTGACCCTTTCCCCTCTCATGCTCTCTCTCACTCTCTCTCTCTCCAATAAATAAATAAAATCTTTAAAAAAAAAAAAAAAATCTAGTGTCCAGGACAAAAGACCCTATGTATTGGAGAGACAGGACATGACGTTAGAACCGAGTGGACCTTTGTCGGGTCAACTATAGTTTATTGTTCTCTTTCAGTGGGAGTTGAGTCATTAGGGAGATTAGCCTGGAGTCTTTCAGAAGACAACAAGTATAGGGTAGGTTGCTTCAGGAGATGGAAGTACAAATTTCCTGTTAGCAATTCCTGACACGTTGTTGAGGGTTTTTTTGTTGTTTTTAAAATTCAACCCAAAGTATTCATATATTCACTGTCCATTTTGATTCATGTTAACAAAAACTAATTCTCAATGCATTTATTCACATTATAAATTATATGTTTATACATTTTTTAAAAGGATGTAATGTGTGTGCATCTTACCTACCTTTAATGTCTGAGACTGCTAGCAGTATCGTTGTTAGTCTGATTGTTTAGTCTGCTTAGTCTGGTTGGAATTTTTAATTTAATATTTGCCCTTCCTAGTTAGCTGTGTGGTGACTTCTTTCCATAGCCTCATTTTTTGTTTTAACCCAGGGGAGACAAAGCCACATACAACCAGCCTTAAAAGTAAAAGAAATTGTTCTTTAAGAAGCACTAGAAGCATTGAATAAATAGTTCATGACATTATCATAACTAAATCTTGATTTTCCAAGTTATAGAGCATTGCTGCTTGCACTTCCATAGAGCCTGCTATTTATATGCTACATCACCTGGTGGGTCTAGGTGGATACTCTTCTATTCCCATAAAACATTTGGCAACATAAGAGTGAGGGTTTGGAACAACAATGAAGTCAGGTGAATTTTCTGTGATTTTTCTGTTAGCAAAATTTGACATATATGTAGTCTCTTCATGGTAATTTTTGAAGTGTAAAATAACAAACTTTGTGGGTGCATAATAATTATTTTATATTGCTAAAAGCATTGCTGTTATGCTGTCAATAGATAAGGTGTATGTATATACCTAAAAAGAAGGCACTGTGTCATTGAGCATCACTATTTATTGGTTAGTGAATACTGTCCTGCTTGGTACTGGAGAATTTTCTAGAAAGAACTAGCACTGAGAGACTATGATGATACTTGAATTGTTTGCTAAATCTTAACTGCCAATTGACTGACTGAATAAAATTCTTTGTAAGTAGAGGTCATGGTAACAAGATGTTAGTATCTCTGGCATGATTGATTCGTGAAACAATAAAACAGATTTGCACCCTTATAATCTATGTAAACGAGGCTGAAAGTTGTTTGGTAGTTGGTGTAATTTGCTGCCAGTGTCACCAAGAGACACAAAATTCCTTGTACCCCCACCATCAAATCAGAACTGTTGAATCTCTGCCTTGCCTTTGGTTATAATGGATGAAGTTTTTACTTAAAACCAGTTCCTCCTCAGGCTTCTGGGTGGCTCAGTTGGTTAAGCGTCTGCCTTCGGCTCAGGTCATGATCCCAGGGTCCTGGGATCAAGTTCCTCATCAGGCTTCCTGCTCAGTGGGGAGTCTGCTTCTCCCTCTACCCCTCCCCCCTGCTTGTGATCTCTCTCTTTCACTCTCTCAAATAAATAAAATCTTAAAAAAAAAACAAAAACAAAAAACAGTTCATCCTCTTACCCACTGCAGCTCGTCTCTTTTGGTCTACTTAAGGACATCATTCTTGCATTTGTTCACTTCATTTCATGAATCATCTTTTTTCCTTCCCTCAATTAAACATTGTCTATCAGCATACAAAAATACGTGTTATCTCCCAAACTAAAACAAACAAACCTCCCCACCAACTCATCCAATTTCTCTGTTCCCTATTAGCAACAAGTCTACTTCATTACCTCCTCTTTCTCTCGAACCTGTTCCCCTTGGATTTTGGCCCCTGTGATTTCTGCTGAAACAGCTCTTGTCAAGGTCAGCAATGACTTCCAAGGTGCAAAAGCCAGTGATTAGTTCTCAGTATCTTTTTCATTGTATCAGCAGCATTCAACACAGCTGCTCCCTCCATCCTTCCTGACATACTTCCGTCCAAGCCTACAGATTGTGCTCACTCAGTCCTCCAACCTTCTCAATGGCTTCTCCTTCTTACTCTACCCAGAGATTTTTCTTCCTGTTAAATATTGGAGTATACCAGAGTTCAGTTCTTAGATGACTTTATTATCACTTACACTCTAGGTAGCTTCAAGTAACATCACCAGTGATATCCAATTTACTAGTGAATTCTAGACTGTTATATTCAGTCCCTACTCAGGGTCTCCCCTGGGATATCTGTTAGTTCTCCTCTTCCCTCTGCTACTACTTGTTCTTCCCTTTTCCCTGTCACAATAAATAACAGCTCTTACTTTTCTTGTTACGTGGGCCAAAAACTTTGGGACCATGCTACATCTCAACTATCAGCAAATTCTTCTGCCATTACCTGTAATATATATCCCACCCCCAGACACACTTCCTCCTCTAAGCATTTGCACTTGCTCTTCTCTCTACCTGGAACACTTCCTTCAGATACCCATGTGGTTTACTCCCTCAGTCCTTGAGGTCTTTGTCAAAAATCACCTTATGAGAGAAGCCTTCTTTAATGACCATACAGGAAACAGCAACCTGTCCTCCACTACCTCTGTCCCCCTTACCTCAACCTGTCCAGTTTACTTCACAGCGGTTGTCCCTGTTTGACAGAAACACATACATGTATATTACATATGTGTGTGTGTGTGTGAGTTCACTGATGTCTTTCTTCCTTTCAGAACATAATCTCCACATGAGTAGGGACTATTTTGTTCAATGTTTTATTTATCCCCAGAGCCAAAAACAATTCCTCATATATAGTAGGCACTCAAATATATCTGCAGTATTCTATGTTGTATTTCTACTTTTATCTATGACTGTTGCTTTAAGAAAATATTAAGGATTATGTAAATATTTTTAGCTTAAAAAAAGTAAATGACAGTTCCAACATAAAAAGAGAGATTTTAGCTGAAAAATGTGTAACTTCGACTTTTTAAAGAGTTCTTCATTAATAAATTCCAAGACTTGTTTAAAAATGCGTAATTTTTTCATAATTTTAATTGAATTTTAATTATTATATGATTGAAGCTAGTAATTTGTGTATAGATTAGAAAACTGATATTTTTCAATTTTCCTTAGTATGATTTTGTTAGAAAAAGATGAAATTAGTGAAGAAAGGAATATTCATTTTAAAATGTTTTGTCATGGAAGACTTTATTTTCATTCTATTTCGTTACTTAAATATTCTTAGAGAACTATATGTGTATAATTCATTGTAGTTAAACAGAAGCATTCGAGTATGTCAGTGTGTGTAGTTTATCTCCTAACTTAATGATCAGTCATTTTTTATAAGTAATTTGTTTTTAGTATTCCTCCATGAGACATGTCTTTTATTTATATCCTTCTCTCTTTAATATATAATCAAATTCTTACTGTTTCCTATTGATTGCTATCTTTTCACCTTTCTTTCCCTATCTGTGTCAGAATTTTTAAGGGGGCCTGAGATAGCTTTGCTCCGCAAGCGCCTACAGCAACTGAGGCTTAAGAGGGCTGAGCAGCAGCGGCAGCAAGAACTAGCTGTGCGCACCCAGCAACAGCCTTCCACTTCTGATCAGTCTTCTCACGAGGGCTCTTCACAGCACCCTCAGCCTTCAGGTTATTAATGTCAAGTGTCCTCCAGCAGCTGGTCGAGTTGGTTTTTTAACACTGCTACTGTGTAACAAGATGCTTCCCTTTTCCCCTTCAAAAAGAGCTGATGGGGCTTGCAGCTTATCCCTCCCCTTCTTGCATATGGTGGTGTTCATCATCCCATGGCTAAAGGGACACCGTTTTGGCGGCAGTGTTTGCCAGAGAGATCAGTATAAAATAATCCATTATTTTATTTGTCCTGTTTCTGGGAGGGGGCAGATGTTTATTACTTTTATAGCTAATGAACTACTTTCTAATGATCTAGTGAATTCAGAGCCTGCTTTGATATTTTTATTGAAATTTCTTATATGCTGAAATGATATCTATGCTGTGGTCCCTAGTTCTCTCTCTTCTTTTGTTTTTCCTTTGAAAATTAACCAGTATTCCTGTGAATGTTAGTAATACTAGATTTTAGAATTATAGTGTTGTTTGGCCATACCAGCATGCTGACTCAATTATCCTCTTCTGTAATTATTTGAAAATTTTCAGTATTTGCTTACTTATTCATTGTATACAAAATCAACTTTCTGATGTATAGGGCAGCAGAAATACCCCACAGTCTCTTGTTCCTGTTCTGATGCTATAAAACTCTATAAGACAGTGATAATCGGTGCCACTCTCTTTTTCTTTGAGCATTTTAATGGCCTAGTTTGTTTATGGCCAGCAAGCTCATGATGCTCAACAAACATTTGTTGATAGAATTAATGAAAGGTATAGCATAAAATAATTTGTCAGTTTAATTCTTTCAAGATGGATATTAGGTACTATATATCCTATTCTATAGGTATTGCATAGTAAGTGCTACAGATCTTTATTTAGGAACTAGAGTGTGTCTGAGTTCTCATACTAATGGAATTGTGATACTTTGATGTACTACTTTGTTTTGCCACCCAAAGGAGTGAGGAGTTGGAGTATTTATTAATTACTTTGAGAATTCTGATTTAATTGCTTGGAATTTGTTTGTATATTGGTAGAACTGAACAACCTCCACTTTGTAAATATCTGTTCTACTATGTGCTGATAACAAAAGCACATTATATAATATCATGGTGAAATAAAATAGATTTAAGTAACTGTAATATAGATGTGATTGGAATAAATTCTGGACCTGATTTTTAATTCAGTAGAGGGAATATCAGCCAAGCAAAGATGTCTCTGACCATTTTTTTCCTATACTTAAAACTAACTGGAGAATTTCGTTAAATTACAGTCACGACATTTAATAATAAGACATTTTGCTATGATTTAGTGCTATATATAAAACTCTAGCTTGAGTGTTTCAAAAGGGAAAATATGCAACATAAAAACCAAACAAGAAGGAAGTTAAAATGCACCTACATATGTACATATTTTTAAAATACTGAAATTTAACAGGTAACAAACCAAATATTAAAATGAGTTTGAGCATAAAATATAAAACTGTCTACATTAGCAGGAAAGAAATGAAATGTGCACTGTAGACATTAGAAAAATATTTTTAGACTCAGCCTTTCGTATCTAGCTTACCAATTTAAAGTGAAGCAGGTTTTTTTTTTTTTACAGCCAGAAAGCTTTAGAGTGATTATGTGGCCTCTGTGAAATAAGATGCTGTTTTACCAACTCTGAGTATCCTTCTCGTTAAATAGTATGTATTTTGGTAATCAGTCTATTTGTGGTAATCTTTAAAAAAGCTCAAGTTCAGTAGACACCTTGCCCCATTTTGAGGTTGAGAAACGTGTTACCTTTACTTTGTTTTTAAACAACATATTGGGGCCCCTGAGACTGTCTACATGGCCAATAGTAGAGTCCTTTAGTGCTAACAGTCAATGTATGTTGCTCCCTTCACTTACAAGGTGAAGTACTTTCTCTGTATCATATGCTTTTAACATAGCATTCATGTGAGACCCTAGTAAGTCTAATCTGTGACGTGTCCTGGGTTCATTTCATAATGCTACTTTTATTCTGTCCTCACTTGTGATAGGAACGCTATTTAGTAATTAAATAAGATAAAGTTAAATCATGCATAGTTTGTTACAAAGAACAACCAATAGAATCTATATATTTTGTCCATTTAGTAAATCTTGGATATGAGGAAAAATGAATAGGCTTAATGCAAAATTTGTCTTTTCAGAACACACAAAATATAAAAATACAGAATAGGAATTAGATTTATGAAATTCAACAGGAAGATAGTTTTTATTTGAGTAACAATTAAAATATGTTCTTAAACTTAATGAATAAGCACAGTATCATCTATTTAGTATGGACATAAATTGATCCACCATAGCTAACTTCTAAAATTTTATTTTTTGAAGTCAGAATATATTACTTTAAAATATTTTTATTTTTTTTAAGCTAAAAACAAAAATGCATTTTTTCTTAGGCTTTTAGAAAATACATCATAACTTATTTCTAGGCTTTCAGTGATTTTTTTTTTTTTTTTTTTTTTTTTACCATAAAGAGATGAATTTGCCTTCATCAGATTACTGCTTGTGTACTAGACTGGTTGAGTTCTTGTCCTGTTCCTATGACTAGATTAGCTTGGACAGGTCATTTGGCTACTTTATGTCTCAGTTTCCCAATTACTGATTTATTTAGATAGTATGGCCTGCCATGATTTACAGATAGCAGCATAAGGATGAGGTAGACAATACTGTATAAAATTTTTATACTCCTAAGTAGAGCAGTACACATAATAATGTACTATCTTAATTATAGTATCTTTCACTTACTACCTCAAAATTACTCAAATCACAGCCATATACAGTTGATAGCATTCAGGGTTTTGAATGAGCTGTAAAGACAAATGCCATAAACAGCTATGGCAGAGGCAGTCAGCGTATTGCTGATTTTAAACCCAACTCTTTTTTTCCATTTCAGGTCCCCCGAAGTCATGGGTTGCTGGCTCCTGCTCAGAGTGACAACCCCCTGTGGAGTCTGCTGTACTGGCTCGACCACCACAGAGCCCCACTGGAGCATGGAGCCAGCCTAGAGAGGGTCAGGTAGGAACTGTTTTTTCACTTTATGGCACGGTTTTGCTGATTGGAAAAGAAAAAAGTAATTTTTATACCCCAAAAGGGTATAAAACATTGGTGATTATTTTTGAAAAAGGGCTTTTCAAAACTGAGCCATATTGGAAAAAATCAGCACTTACCCGATCCTGTGCAAGCAGGCTCTATACTACATCCAGTTCCCCACAGTCCCGTGATGACAGTCACATGTAGCACTTCTCAAATGGGTGCATTTGATCCTGTTTTTAGTGTTTATAGCATAAGTAGTTTGTAAATCAGATATGATGTTGATCTAGTTCTTTAGTCCTTAGCTACCGTTAATGATAGACTCCTGAGCACTTCAGGCATGGGAATATGCTCCATAGTTTTCAGAACAGCTTCCTGTCATTATTTCTCATTCAATATCATGTTTTTGAAAAACAGGCTAGTAATAATAACATTAATTGACCCTTTCCTGTGTGCTATCTAAGTAGTTTACATGGATCATCTCATTAAGTCTTCACAAGAACAGTATGCGGTAGATACTGTGATTATCCCCATTTTACAGATGGAGAAACTGAGACATATAGACCTTAAATGACTTGTCCAGGATTACATTATTACTGAGTGGAAAAGCCAGAATTGAACCCAGAAGTCTGGCTGACAAGTACTTGTTATTTACCTTTAAAGACTATAATTACTTATTTTGTCTACAATTGAAAAAATTCTGATGAGAAAATTTAGAAAATTCTAAAGAGTTTTTTCAAGACCAGACACAAATTTTTTTTTTTAAATATACAGAAATTTGCCCTGAGACACCTTGAGCTCAGCACTGAATGAATTTTTGCCTAAAGTTTATCTCTACCTTAAAAATAATAATTCTAAACACTTCCAATAAGTGGACCAACCATATTGGATTTTGCAATAAATTATCAGTAGACCATATGGTCTGATTTTTACCTTGTAATGGTGCATTCTGAAAGATATTTTACGGGGAAATGGAGTAGAGCACATATTCTAGATCCTTCATCAATGTGTTTTTTAAAGACATATTCTTTCCTAAACTCTATCTAAAAAATTAAATAAGGTGCACTTTATTTTATAAGATTTGTACATTACATAATATTTATGAAAAAATTAAATATTCAATAAAAGATTACCTGGAGAGTTGATAGTTTTCTGAGGGCTCTTAATTATAAATGAGAGCACAATGAAATGTATAACAAATACATAGAGACAAAAAATATTTTGTAAGACACTTCCTAGGAGGATTTTCCAATATTTATTTTACTGTGACTCAAATTTTTGTTATGTTTTTCTTTACTGTAGGGAATATAATTTTGATTTTCTATAAAGACAACTTATCTGTTCTTAAAAAACAACATAGGTAGGAATGTTGTATCTAACTCTAAAATGGATAAACGAGAAGTCTTTTAAAGGAAAGTAAAGCATGGATAGATTCAGGAACTGATTGAAATACTATCATTCTTTCTTTCTTTTTTTTTGGTGTTGTACAGATTTGTTGAACTGAATGTTCTGATGAAGAGGTGATAAGTAAGGATAAGTCAAAGCTGCTATTCAGATGATGATCATGCTTTATCAAAATCTAGTAATACAAAAGTCTCTGAGCAAACGGTTGTATCAGAAGGTAGACAATTTAAAGTTGATAGGAGTGGTCCCAGTAGCAAGATTTAGATTTTTAAATGTAGAAATTGAAGCAATCAAGTGATAAAAAAATTGCTAAGAATCCAAGATATGAAACTTTTCACTCTCAATTCAAAATATTTTATCTACTTTTGGGGGAATGAAGCCATGATGAATAGAAACTGGTGATTATCCAAAAGTGCAGGGTTTTTGTTTTATTAATATTTGCTAAGAACTGGAGCACAGGATATTAGAAACCAGGAATTATTCTTATATTTTGGAGAGAGCTGTGCTTATTATCCACATATTCCCTTCTCATATCGCCCTACTGGGACACTGGAACCCAAGCCAGGACTTGGTAGCCACCTCCTTCTATTCCCCAGTGCCTTGCTTAGGTTATTAGGTCCCTAGGATGACCAGGAAGAAAGGGGAAGCTTAGATCTAAAAATGTCACATAGTTAATTATTGTCAGAACCAGGTTTAGAATCAAAACTCCCTAACCCCAGACCAGTGCTCTTTCCATTTTATCATGCTGCCTTTCTTTATATCAGTGTTTTCCAAACAATAGAACACATTTATAGGACAAATTCTTACACAGAAACTCAGTGCAAAAAGGATAAAAAATTAAATGTTCTATTTAAAGCCAGGGTGGAAAGCATGAAGCTCAGATCATTAAGCCTACTCCTTTCCTCTCTTTTTCTTTTCCCACCAGGCCCCTAAAGAAACCTAAGCCTTCAACAGAGTACAGTTTTAATATGCACGACATATCTTAAGAGTTTTAAAAATTATCTGTGTTTCTGTAATGGCAATTACTTCATTGAATTTTTCTCTTATAAACCATTTTCTTTGTCTGACATCTTCGCTTGAGCTCCTATTTTCAGCTCAGGGTACTACAACCAACATCTAGCAAAGTGTAGTGAGCATCTCATTTCATGCTTTGAATCCTCCAGTCCAGAATGAAAGCCATCTTTAAGGAGCTGGAAAGGGGTTTGAGAAGGGGAAGGAGTCTTCTGTTTAGTGAAGGAGATACTCTAGTTCTATTTTATCTACCTTGTACCTTGTGCTGTGCTAAATTTGAATTTGATAAAAGGTGTATGCATGGAAGTAGAAGAATATTTTCTTAACTACTTCTCAACGTTGCTAAATGCTTGCGTGGAATAACCTATCTTAAGCACATGGCCCCGCTTACTCACTGCTTGGGAAATATACCCCAGTACTTACTTCTATTCCCTACCCTTATACATTTGTTTCTTAAGCTTAGAGTTGATCATGACATTGCTGTGCAGTTTTCTGCTGCTTACTTTTAAGTTGAAATCTCATTTTTGTTTCAGATTCTCCTTCTTCTGTGGTTAACAAACAGCTCGGATCCATGTCACTTGACGAGCAACAGGGTGCGTGCAACAGGAGATGCGCTATGCCCATCCATCCATAGTTTTATTGCAATGCATAAACCAAGCTCTCTCTCACTTTTTCATAGCATTTCATTTTGATTATGGTCTAATAGTCAGTATTTTGTGGGCTAAATTACCCTAGGTGGTATTGTGTACAAAGGTCCTCCCTGGCCTCAAATTATTTTCTACGTAAACTAAGTTAATTTCTACCTTTGGTCCCATATGCCAACTCGAAATTCTCTTTTTATAATAATATTGTAGTGGATATAAGCTATATCCATTTTTTAAAATTCTAGGTATCAGAAAATTGTGTACAATTGTGAATGTGAGGTTACCATATTATCTAGTGGCTGATTTGGAAAAGGTTATATTGTACAGTAATATTCTGTATTACCAAATGGCTATTGTTAATGATACTTGGTTTTATGTCTCACTTATCCAGCGGTCAAACTCCTGATAGCTTGAACTATAAGGAATACAATTATGAACTCAGAGATAAGCTTTGGAGCCATCAGTCAGAAGGGAAAATCGCTTCCACTAGCACTTGCACTTTTTGTAGTAGGAGAGGAATGAAATCAACCTGAAAGCTGTGAGCATAGCCTCATGAGGTAGACAGGTTACTTATTTATCAGGTTTTATTACTAGCGGAGCAAATACAGCACAGAGATGGATTGGTAGAGGAAGACATTCTGACCATAAGAAGGGGAAGCTGAAAAGAAGGATCGAAAGAGGAAGACTATAAAAAACTAAACAAACAGGCTTTTAGAAGTAGGGCAAACAGCTTTACTGTTGCCCCTCAGAATTCCCTGGCCGATTCTAAATGTATTGTGATGCAGAGGGTAAAAAAAAGTTGATGTTAAGTTATCAAGAATAACTTCAATAATATTCACTTTTCTCTATTTAAAAAGATAGCTGATCATTTAATAGACTTTATAAATATTTTTCAAAAAATTGGAAAAAAACTCAGCCATAAGGCCATAAGCTTTAGTTGGCTGAAAGTTTACACATGTAGGATGACTCATTTGCTGATAGTATTTGGGAAATTAAATGTTGCTGAAGTAGTGAGTGTGAAATAGATCTAATTTTAGCTATCTTCTTGAAGACATATTCAGAAACTAATTTTAAAATAAATTACTTCTGATCTTAAATTATTCTCTATAGACCTGAGATGACAAGTGTTGCTGGAGGTTTTTCTGTTCTTGAGAATGAATGAATGATGAATGAGTTGGTGAATGAATTTGAGAACTAAGAAATTAAGCACGTTTTATCTATATACATTTATTGTAGAGGTATTAACAGTGATGAATAATTCCCTTAAGGTAAAGTACAGTTATATCATAATATATTGTACTATTGTTTAAAGCCACTCTCTAATCAAATAATCTTTTTTGTAAGGATATATGATTGTAAATAGTATATCACTACCAGAGAGTTTGTAGCCAGATTCATATTCTGTTCATCACATAGGATAATTTCCATTGATTACATTGAATATTTTATTCAATTTAAGTTGGTACTTAATTTACTTATGATATGGGTATGGCAGAAAGAGATGAATAAAGGATAACTCTCAGATTTTTGGATCAAGGCCTGGGTGAATGATGATGCCACTTAACTAGGGTAGACTTCTTTGGAGGCAGAAATCAAGAGGTTCTCTGTTTTTCTGCCTTTTAGTCATATCAGTAGAAATGTTACATAAAAGGGCAAATATTGAGCAGGATTGGCAGAAGCTGCACTGTAATAGACCATCATCAATGAACTGTGTAATAAGTCCTCTGAGCAGAAATAAATTAAAGGTGAATAGTATATCCAAGTGAATTAAATCCTGAGCTTTTCTTTTTACATGCCTTTTTGTTTAGCAGGATTACATCTTTTAAAGTACTTGGGACTTCTACATCCCAGGCTTGTATTACCTAAAAATAACTTTTATAAAAATTAGAGAAACTGCCCACCGCTGTCCTTCTCACCTGGACTAACGGAATCACCTCTTACCTGGGCTCCTTGTATCCACTCAGGCTATATAGCCTGTTCCCCAGCAATAGCCAGAGTGAACTTTTAAAAACATAAATCTAATCATGTCCTTCATCTACCTAAAACTTTTTAATTGTATCCCTTGCCCTTCAAAACAACCTAAACCCATACCTTGGTTTACAGAGCCCTACATGACCTCCTGGCCCTTGTCTCTCCAGCCTTATCTCAGGGCACCCCTCCCTCATTTACTCAGCTCTTAACAAATAGGTCTGCTTTTAGTCCTTTTAATACTCTATGCTTCTTTCCCTCTCAAAAGCTTTATATATGCTATTCCTTCTACCAAAATCCTTTTCCCTACAGCAACTTCTACTCATCAAATCCCAGTTAGAAATTTCTTTCTCAAAAAACAATATGACATTTTAATTTGAAATAATTCTCCCCTCTTTTTCTCTTTGTGACCTGCTGTATTCCTTCATTGCATTTGTCAGAATTTGTGATCATACATTTAAGGGTTGGTTTGATGCCTATATCCTCTAAATATTGCTTTCATTCTCTCTTACACTCAGTGCCTAACTAACACCATATCTGTTATACATTAAACAATAAATATCTGTTAAATGTGGGAGTAAATGAATTCTTTAAGCAGTGGGATGCCATAGACATTATTTCAGCTTGGGCAGAACCAGATTTATGTATTGGAAAGATGATTTTGGCAGGATTATAGATAGTTGATTGGAAGAGTTGGTAAGATTGATTGAAAACTGCAAGACCATGTAAGGGGCTGTTGCAGTAGTCCAGGTGAGAGATGGTACGGGGTCTAAGCTAAGGCAGCTTAGTGGTGGGAAATGAGAAGGGTGGACAGATTTTTTAAATGTTTAAGAGACAGAATTAATGGTACTTTGAGACTGAGTAGTTAAAAATGAATGAGGGAACCATATCCAGGCGTCTTGATGGGTAATAGTGATACCATCAACCAAGATAGGGATTTCAGGAGAAGCAGCTCGTTTGGGGTCGGGGGGAGATACATGAGATTTTCTTGATATGTTGAGTGTGAAATACCTTGAGATATCCAAATGGAGAAATGTTATAGACAGTTGAATGGATATATGTTTCTGGGGGGGGGTCACTGGAGAGGCCTGAGGTGGAGATAAACATTAAGAATCATCAATTTACCGATAGTAGTAGAAACCAGGGGAGCAGATGAGACTGTCTAGGAAAAGAGGATACAGTGAAAGGGGGAGAGTCTACACTACGAGCAAGCAGAGAACAGGATCTAGCTAAGGAGACAGAAAAGGAACAAACAAAGAAATTGGCAGAAAGAATGCAACATCAGGGGAAAAGGAAAGTTCAAGGAGGAGATGGTCGCAGCAACATGTGAAGCAACAATGTCATATGAAAAGGACTGAGATGTTTTTGGACGTTGGTAATATGTAGGTTATCCATTGCTGTGGCTTTGTAATTTCGGTGGTACGGTGGAGGCAGAAGCCAGATAGCATGGTTGGAGAAGAAAGATTTTTTTAAAAAGGTGGAAATATTGGTATGTAGATGATCTTCCAATAAGCTCAATTAAAAAAAAGATAGAGGACAGGTAATGTCCGGGAGGGGGGGTGTAGTTTCAAAACAGCTTTTTTTTTTTTTTTAAAGTTTACATTCTTTTCTTCATTGATTTGTATACATTATTTTAAAAATACTTTTTAAATACATGAAAGACTGAACCTAAGGCTTTGGTGCATTGTGTTCTTTAATTATTATAACATTTCTCTGAATTAGAGATTGTATAAGAAGAGTAAGAGACAGAAGAATGATGAACTACTTGCCAAGGTCATACAGCCAATGAGTGAAGGACCTGGGAGTCACACTCACATCTGTTAGAGCCAGGAATCACTCTGCTAAGCCATATCCCCAGGAGCAGAGGGTGTATACAAAACTGAGCATGTTTATCAGATAAGAAAGACTCCTTGTGGAAGAAGTTAAAGGTATAGGGGATAGTTGATGTCCTCAGATAATGCTCTTAGTTCAAGTTTTAATTTTGTCAAGACTCTTGTTCTCCATTTTACCCTGTAGAATGGGAAAAGTACATTTAATAAGTTTTCTTTCTGAATATATCTCTAAGGATTGTTTAACCATATTTTAAATTTCTTATTCATACTTGTAAAGAGACACTTAGATTTTTTAAGTTGATAATTCAGTTTTATTTTACCTGACCTTGTTCATCTCACAAGTCCTCTGGTACTTTGACATGTTGTTTAATTTCCCATAGTAGTTTATAGGTTTCTTTATTGGGGATAAAAATATTACTAATTAATTAAAAATTGGGGCGCCTGGCTGGCTCAGTCGGTAGAGCACACGACTCTTGATCTAGGGGTTGTAAGTTCGAGTCCCACATTGGGTGTAGAGGTTACTTAAAAATAAAATCTTTAAAAAAGAATTTTTTTAAAATTGTAATGGACTTGCTTCACTGAAAAGTTGTTTTCTTTCAATGTTTATATACATGTTATTGAATTAGTTGATTGCAGTCACTTTTGTTTATCTTGCATTTTTGACAAAAGCACAACATTTGATAAACATGTATTTAGTCTAAACCTTCAGAGTCATAAATGCAAGCAATAGTTAATTTCTTTTATCAAAATACTTTTTAAAGAAACAGTCAAGGAAATAAGTGCACAACATGCACATTGTTTTTATCCTGTTGTAAAATACTTCCCAGTATTCTGCAAATATAGGGCTTTGCGAACACGCATTGACAGCCTTTCCATGCTAATTAGAAACTCCTTTTGAGTAAGCACACTGGTATCTGTCCTGCATTTTGTTTAGTTTGAACAGTGTTTTAATGAGTAGTTCTGGTGTTTCTTTTTATTTAGATCTCTATGTTAGGCCTACCGTATTTATTATAAGGGAAATAATCCTCTTCTGGCATATATTTCTCGTGCCCATTTATATTATGAAAACAAACACATTTTTTTTTCCTGTTAAAAATACTTAGGTCAGCAATTTTCCCCTATTAAAACAACAACAAAAGAAACCTATGACCTGAACTTTAAATTTTTGACAGGGTATAAGAAAATCATTGTGCCTGAGTTTTAAATTTTGGCCATGACTAAAGGTAGTTGTCTATATTCATTACAGTGATAATCATTAAGTGGGAGTTGATAATGCTATTACATTTGAAACTTATGCCTATGGGCAATTGTGTATCTGTCAGACACTCTAATTTGTAGCCTTAGAAATATAAATGTTAACTCTCCACTGTATATATTGTACAAAAGCAGGCTTTCTTTGATGTTGATAAAATGTTAACTTAGAGAATGAAGCTTTTGGTTTACCAGGAACCAGTGAAACAGCTCTTACTAACTCCACTAGGGTAGATGGGAAATGGGAAAGTTGGGCCTGTCATACATTAAGTGTGCATTCCCCTAAGATCACCAAATTAAAATTTCATTTTAGTAATATCTTGACAATATTACCTCAAGTAATATTTTAGGTCACCATTAAGTGTACTTTGACAATTCCAATTTTTATTAAATAAATATCTAATTATTGAAGCCTGTTCTGTTAATGGGAAGTATCAATTCAGTATTCATCATACTGGGATATATCTGTAAGTACCGTATCTTAAATTCTAGAGAAAAAATAAGTTAGTGAAGTTAGACTTCATTCTCGATTTTTTATATTACTTAGAACTAATTATTACTTCATTGCTCAGAATGGAGCAACTAGTCCTCCTTTCCCCAACTACCAAGTCTGGATTCTTCCCATTAGTGATGTAGTTGATCTTTTGGAGGTTAAACCCTATTTCATTTTTATTGCGTGTATTCACTTGTTCACTCTCATCTTAACCAAATCAGTATCTGTCTATATATCCAGTTAAATTGTGTTCTAACTCTGAATTGTGTATGATAAAAATAACTGGCATTTATTGAGTTTTTAGTGTGTGGCTGGCATTGTGTTAAAAACTTTACATGCATTATCTCATTTGTTCTAATATGATGAGTAGTAATATCCTCATTTTACTGATGAAGAAACCAAGACTCCCAAGAAATATGTAAGGACAAGAGAAATAAGTGATGGAGCCATATTTGTATGTCTCTGTTATTAATTCAACTCATATTATCTATTTTTAACTGTGGCAAGTACTGGGTTCAACACTAGGATGCATGAATGAATAAAGCTAATGCTCCCTGTGCTTGGAACATAGTGTTGATTAACACTAACAGTGTTAATAATAACAATAGAGTTGATTAACCATAATAATAATAGCGGAGACACTTAGAGTGCATAGTCTTTGTGCCAAACATTACTTTGAGCAGTTTCTTCATGTTAATTTACCTAATCCACGCCACAACCTTATACAGTAGGTACTGTTATTCTCATTTTCCAGATGAGGAAACTGAGGCAAAGAGAGGTTAAGAAACTTGCCTGAGGGAGCCTGGGTGGCTCAGTCGGTTAAGTGTCTGCTTTCAGCTCAGGTCATGATCCCAGGATCCTGGGATCGAGTCCCGCATTGGGCTCCCTGCTCGGCGGGGAGCCTGCTTCTCCCTCTGCCTGCTGCTCTCCCTGCTTGTGCTCACTCTCTCTCTGTCAAATAAGAAAAAAGAAACTTGCCTGAGCTCACATACTATAAGTGTTATATGTGTGGTTCAAACCCAAGCCTGGCTCTGCCATCTGTGATCATAACCGCTATGCTTTGCCTCATCTAACAGTAGAGACAGATGGTAAAAAAAAAAAAATATATATATATATATATATAAGTGTGATGAGTGTTATAAAAGAGGAAATAACAAGGTGCATTGGGAAACATATAAGTGAGTCTTTGTCTCTTCTGGTTAGGGGAGGCCAAGTGAGGCATCCATGAGGAGACATTTAAGCTGAGGTCTGAAAGATGAGTATGAGCAAATTAGGTGAAGAGGCGTGAGTGCAGGGAAGCATGAATAGCATGTGGAGAGGCTCTGAGATAATCACGTTAGCATGACCGTGAGAATCCCAGTGTGGCTGGAGTGTGCGTGTAGCTTCAAGAGATAGGTGGAGCCCAGATTGAGAAGGACCTTTGGGACAGTTTAAGGTTTTGGATTTTAAGAACAGTAGGAAGCTAAGGAAGTATTTAAATAGAGAATGGCCTGATCTGCTTTATTCTGAATAGATTATGGTGAGTTGACCAGAGACCAAATCACTTAGGAAGTTCTCCTGGTAATAAAGATTTTTTTTTTAAGATTTTATTTATTTATTCATGAGAGAGAGAGAGAGGCAGAGGGAGAAGCAGGCTCCCTGCTGAGCAGGGAGCCCAATGCGGGACTGGATCCCAGGACCCTGGGATCATGACCTGAGCCGAAGGCAGAAGCTTAACCATCTGAGCCACCCAGGCGCCCGTGGTAATAAAGATTTTGACCTGCTGATAGAAAGTATGGCAAGAGAATGAAGAGATTCAAGAAGTATCTAGCATATAGAGTAAACAGGCTTTGATAATAGTCAAATGAGGCAAGGGATTAAGGAGGAGTCCAGAGTATAAACTGCAGTAACAACTCCAGAATTTCTATATAGAAGTGGTTTAGTAATGGCAAGCTGGTGTCTTCACAGATTTGTGGTTGTTTGGGGGAGTTACTGGTGGAGATTAACAGATGCCATTTCTAGCTGCTGCAGGGGTGACTCCCAAGTTTTGATTAAGCACAGTTAAGTGGGTGGATACTTTCTTAAATAGGTAACCCTGGAAAAGGAGTAAAGTATGGGATGCATAGAAGGAGGTAGGAATCACAGGCTTGGTTTTGAATATGTTGATTTTGAGTTGTGGAAAAGTCTGTTGGGCTGTGGATCATATGGATATGAAGCTTAGAAAAGATGTCAGGGGTGCCGCTCAAGGTCATGAGTTCAAGCCCTATGTTGGGCCTGGAGCCTACTTAAAAAAAAAAAAAAGAGGGAGAGAGAAAAGAAATCTTTTAAAATAAAAGAAAGGTGTCAGAGCTAGAGAAATAAATTGGAAATTTTCTGCATATAGATGGTAATTGAGGCCGTAAAAGTAGATGAAATTGACAAGGATGAGTATAAAAAATGAGGGGAGGAAGTACAATATCTAAAACATCTCAAAGAAAATCAGAAAAATTCCCAAATTGAAGATTTTGCTAGAGGAGAGCTGGTAAAGGAGATGAAGGAGCAACCACAGAGGTCACAGGTAAAGTAGACCAGTACAATGTCATGAGATTAAGAGAGGAGAAAGTCTCAAATACAGGAGAACTGTGTATGTGAGTGCTGCCGAAAGGTCAAATAGTTTCCAGAAATTCTCCACTAAATTAATGTGGAGGAGATTGATAAAATTAGTGAGAGCAGTTTCACAGGCTGATAGAGACAGAGGCCACAGTAGAGCAGGAGATGGAGAAATGGGAAATGAAAAGTAAGAAAAGCATTTCAAAACAATAAGCAAGGAGGACAGTTGCTGGAGGGGAAAGTGGTTAAAGAGTGTTCTCTGAAGCTGTCTACCTCGTTTGTTCATTTTTATTTGAAAGGACATTTTAACATATTTATCTGTTTACTATATGACAGACAGGTTTGATTTTTTAAAAAGATAACATACCTGGGGAATCAGTTACAAAAAGAGAGGTACTGGATAAGGATTTTGGCAGGACTTATGTGCCACATGGGGTGGGCATCTTTACCTGTTTTCTTCCTGTCTGTTCTCCCTCAAGACTGAATGGGAAAGAGGAATAGGGACTTTTATGCATAGAGAGCTATAAGACTTACAGGTCTGCAGCAGGTGAAAGAGAGCCTAGGTCACATTCGGTGAAGTGACAACTACATTTCAACCCATAAATTCTAAATGTCACTGGGAATATGAAACCAGGCACAGTCTGAATCTATATGTATCCCCAACCCATGCTTAAGTTCAATTTACGTGTCTATGTTATGTGATGAAAAAAGTTCTTGGATTAAAATTAGTATAATTGACATAAAGGTTGAGTTTTGATTGCCAGGAAGAAAATTTGAACAGAATATTATTTCCAAAAGATTTTATAGGAGGGATTTCCAAAGAAATACCAGTATTAAACTTGTGCTTTGTTTGGTTTTGGCTTTCATAACATAGTTTATAAAGTCAGATTACACTAGTGAGAACACTAATTTTTAGAATTAAATGTCGTCTTTTGCAGTCGTGTGTTTGGTAGAGAGGGGTTTTCTGTGAAGAATCTACTCCTAAAAATAGTTTCCCCACTTTGAATCAGAATCGCCTTCTTATACAAATGATTGGAAGAACTGGGTATTCAGTAGTCTGAGATCTGCAGAAAAGTTACAGATTTCTGACCTGTAAAAATGGAAGTTTTTCATTGTTCTAGAAACAATATTTGAGAAATTTGCCTTTTCTTCTGTGTAAGCCAAGTAAGTTGGGGAGCAAAATTTGGGAAGATAGTTGAACCCTATCATTGATGTGTCTACATTTTTTCAGAGAATTCAGAGAAAGTTTCTTTTTAGATTTAATTTTTTTTAAACTTTTGACGTTATGGAATGAGAAGTCTCAATAAGGTCATTGCATAATAGAAAATACTTTTAGTAAAGAATATACTATTTCTAAGTTATCTCCAGTTTACCTAAGCTATTACGGGTGACTAGTGTATGATTATACAGTTATGATAGTGTCCCAGTGGCAGAAAAGATGTTGGGCAGAGTGATTCCAAACAAATTATTGTGGCCATACCCTCATTCATTATCTTCATTTTGATTATACTTTAAATTTACATATAGGATAGGTCTCCAGGGATATCCTAGCTAGAAGTCCAAAAAACATCCATATCAGTATTTAGATGATATGCAAACCTAGTTGCCAAGATAGTGTATTTTGTACTACTATTAGCACACTTAATTTTTTGTATGTCTTTGAGCATCTTTTTTTAGAACCAAAAATGATTATAATTTCATAATGTCAGTGCACAGATTAAATGGTTTGAATACATACGTATTACCAAAAAGAAAAATGTATTTGTGGTTCATATGTGAAAGGCTCAGAAAGTATCTGATTAAAGTTCAGAGAAGTTCCTTTCAAATTATATTCCAGACCATTCTGAAGTTTCTTCCTGAGTCAGTACACTAACCTTCTGAAAGGGGTCTTATAGGTCTTATACCAAATCTAGAGAGGACCTTTTAAATTTGGTTCTTAATCTTAAAACTTTAGCAGTGTTGAACAAATTAAAAGCGATTTTCCCCCACTACACTGCCCTTGTGCTGAGAGCACCAGAATTTAATTAATTTTATTCTCCTATAATGTTTTTAGAGAAAGGAGAAATAGTTCAATCTCTAAGGACCCTGCAAGAAGATACAGTGTAGTTTTCCACTACTCTGGGACCAAAGTGACAATTTGGGCTACCAGAACTTTTATCAGTTACGTTAATATTGCTGATATGAATTAGACATTTCTGAGAAATAACATCACCAACAATTGATATTTCTTAACTGAAATATTTATTTAAGCAATTATTTTCTACTTCGTATTCAAGTTATTTCGAAGACAGTATAGCAAGTAGGAACTTCACATAGAAGGAAGCCTAGATGCCTAGAGTAAAAAAATCTAGCTCAGAATCACCAGTTTCATCATCCGTAAAATGGACATGGGGCTATATGCTACAAAGGTTTTAAACAAGGATACATAGATCTCCTAGGACATAGTAATGCCAAATAAATTTTAGTTACTATTATGATGGTGCTTTTATATAAAATCATTTGTTTAGGTGACGTTCTAACCCTGAAGGCTCTTAAATTAAAACTTCTACTGATAAGCAAGAAATATCTTAGTTATAAATTTCTGGGTATTGTGTAAGTAAGGCTTTGAATAATACAGTTTTTAGATTGTGTTTGCTGACCCAGCTTCTAATAAATAGAGCAAGTTAAGGAAAATCTAAATGGTTACAAGTACTTTTTCAACTACAGTAAAAATGAAACATTTAATTTTTTAGTTTTTTAAAGTTGATTTTTCTTAGACATTTCTAGCTTAAAATATGTATTTTATCAGAAAAAAATGTGAATTAATTCACTAATAAGCCAGGAATCTACATTTCTGAGAAAACTGAACCAGTGACAGGATGTATGTGATCAAGAAAAGGAGTATTAAAGTAGGAAGAGTAGGCTGGAACTAACCAGGAGATGAACCCTAAACTTTGGATAGATATTCTCATTAATGCCTCAGTTCTGCATTGTGTGGTGTTTCTGCCAGAGGCGCTCATTATTTATGTGCAGTCTTCAAGGAATGAACTAGACTCGGGTCTGAAGTTTGTGTAGCTAACAGAAGAGTGCATTCTGTTTATACAACGATGGGCCAGTTTTACCCAGGGCTGCTGAGTTCATTAACAACCTGAATATAGAAATTCTGTCAACTATAGTCATTTTATAAATTAAATGAGTACCACTATGTTTTACATGATTTACAATATGTAGATTATATTCATGAGAGATTAAATAATAACTTTGTAGTAGATACCATAAGGAAGAAGGTTTTAATTAACATTGATCATCTCAGGAAGCTTCTTGCTTTCTGGGAAGGGGGTGTTGTATACATTTAAATAAGATATTTTCTACACCAATTTGACCTCCGAACAGCTCTTTGTTCATTATATTCCTATAATTATAGCATTCAAGTCTCTGTCTCTTTAATTTTACTCAAAAGAGAAAATTTTGAAATAGCATTTAAATGGCTTTTTAAAACTTTTGCTTCTGTAACTGAGGTGGATGTAAGAAATTCTGTCCTATTCTCTTACACCTGCTTTTGTTTTCTATTCCTTCTTTACTTTAAAAGAAAAATAAATAGCAAAGCACTTTATAAAGTGCTGTGAGAGATAATGAAAGAACGAGCCCCAGCTCTGCCTCTTGGTTTCCTGGATCATTCTCAGTCTTTCAGCTGTCTGTCCTCATCAGTTCTAGGTGCCTAAAGATGACCATGATTTGGGTAGGAGTGGGGACAGAAATTTCAACAACATAATTAAGAATAAGGGAAAACTATGTGTGGACATATGACTAACAGCAAATTTTTTAAAGATGGTCAAGGGTAGGACAGATGTTTTAAAAGTGCCATTCTTGATAATTTTATGTAAGCTAAATGTCTGTTAATTCAGTTATTTTATCAGAATGACATTTGATAAAATACCTCTTGTAAAACACTGAATGTGATACTGAATCTTTGAAAGTTGTGTAATGGCTTGTTAATTTATTTCCAGCAGCTGTTTATATCAATGACATAGTCATAACAAGAATAGTACAAGAACCAAAGTTTTTACCATTTGGGAGGCCAGCTTTATAATTCATTGATGCTTTTATTTTCAAATACCAATTAATATCATAGAAGAGGATCTCTCGTGAGTTAGAATTGAAGGCCTAAGAACTGATAGTCCTGAGTTTGTTATCAGCTTGACTTCTCATCTCTTGGACAGAATCCTTTTCCCTTTCTACTGCAGGTCTGTATTTGAGGTCTTGTTAATTGCCCTCTCACAGGATAAAAGTTAGAGCAGAGGTTCTGTCCGATTCTCTTTTAATAAGTGCTCCAGTGTCTTCAAGAGGGATGCAAAAAAATACAAGTCCTTCATTGCAATATAAAGTGAACCTAATAACCAAAAAACCTGAGTAATTTTGGTTTTATGCCTTTGTTGTTATTTTCCAAGGCAGAAGGCTTATTTTTTGTACTGTTACATCAGTTCTTGAACGGGTATCAAGAAAACAATTATATCACAGAAGCATATTCTTTCTGCAGGCAACTGGCAGAAATGTTACGTTTGATTATATATAGCAGTCTGTATTTTCCCTGTATGTTAATGTTTCCCCAAACTATTAATCATAAAAAGAAAAAATTTTAAAGCTCTATTTTATTTTGTCTTTGAATACCCAGGTACTCTTGCTGGGGGGAGGCGGGGACATGCGGGAAAGGATGATTTTGGAGTGGCCTTTATCAATTTCTGTCAGATTTCTTGATTTTATTTGCCATTTTACAAAGATTTAATATGTTGAGATAGATATATATTATGGACATCCCCTGTAGACTCTTAAGGTGAAATTACCATTTCCATAATTTAGAAAACAAATTACTTGCAAGATTAGTCAGGAGAGGAAGAGGAAATATACTAAAACATATGGTCTTGTAGCAAGGAGAGTTTTATAAATATCAAAAGCACATCGTTTTCTTTTCCTCCCCTCCCAGTAGAGTTCAGGCTCTACTCCCTTTCTAGATTATAAATCTATGATTTTGAAAGAACAGAAAGAATTTGATAACCTTCAGTTGTTGCAGAATTTTCACTGAACCACTTCTTTCAGAGCCCCAGCATCTTCTCAGTGTTTCTGAAGGAGCTAATGTTAGCTATTCTTGATGCTCTAGCAACTAAAGAATAAAATAGCGACCATTCCATTAAATGAAAGTACCAATTTTTAACATATTTCATTGCTTGTTAATATTCTTTGATTTCCTAATGACTAAATATGGTTCTCAAATGTGTGTAATTTTCCATCTGAATCAAAGGGAGTCATGTACACAAAGCTAGAATTTGATGCAATGCCACTTTGAAATAGTGTTTCTATAACACTTGCTTTTGAACTTTAAGTGAGAACCATAACAGATGTGAGAAAGAATTATGACAAGGACAACCTAATTTAAGTTTTATAAATTTTAGGAAATGTCATCTTTTTATTGGTTTCAGAGACTTTTTCAAATGTTTTAAACACAATTTTCAGATAACAATAATGAAAAGCTGAGCCCCAAACCAGGGACAGGTGAACCAGTTTTAAGTTTGCACTACAGCACAGAAGGAACAACTACAAGCACAATAAAACTGAACTTTACAGATGAATGGTAAGTTAATATTTTTGTAAAGCTGTTCTTAGCCTTTGTAGGATTGTATTAGATACTATTTTTAGCACTTCATCATCTTTATGTTTTGTTTTGCTGTAATGCATTGGTTCTCAAATTTAATGTGCTTCAGAATGGCTTGAAGAGGTTGTTAAAACACAGATTACTGGGCCCCACTCTTGGTTAAGTTTGAGGTGAGATCAGAGAATTTGCATTTCTAAAAACTTCCCAGGAGATGCTGATGTTGTTGGTCCTGGAGTATTTCTTCTGATAGAAAATGCAAAAGATAAAAAAAAAAATTAATCACCAATAGACCATTAGTGCCAAAAAATAAACCTAACATTTTGGAACTTTTTGCAGTCTTAGTCCTGTGTACAGGTGTGTGTGTATATATGTGTGTGTGTGTGTGTGTGTACACACACACACACACACACACATATATACATATTTGTATGCATGTTTGATTTGGGGTTTTAAATTTTAATCATACTGAACATATGCTATTCTCTCCTGCATTTATTTGGCCTAACTCTGTAATAAATATTTCCACATTTCTACTTAATTTTTATAAATACATATTTACTAGCTGTGTACTATGCCATCAGTTAGCTTTACCATAATTTACTTAACCATTTCCCTTTCATCAGGCAGTGAATTTCTTTGCCTTTTTTTAAAATGACGAATATCTTTGTTTACACGCTTTTTCCTACCTTTAAGATCATTGATTTGAGACGTATTTTTAGAAGTTGAATTCTGTCTAGGTCAAAGGATATTGCCAAATTATTTTCAAAGGGCTCTTCTGTCACTGCATTTCTCCCAGCAGCATAGGAAAGCACACACATGTGCAGTCCCCAGGCCAGTATTCAATATCAGTATATTCATTTATTTTTAACTTATGTATTTGATTTTAAAATAATTGTCATTTTTATTTAATTGATTAATAGTAAGGTTGAACTTGATATTTTGTCTAGGTTCTCTTTAATGACATTTCTGATTATACTTATGGTTTATTAATCTAGTTAAATCTTATGTTTTAAAAAAATCAAGTTATGTGAGCTTCTTATATTCTTTCACACTGTCTCATGGCCTTATGCTTGAGACAGCATCCAAAATTTTGTTAAGTTTATTGATATATAAATATGATTTAATATATAGATAATATAATCTTTCTTAATATATAATTAATTATATATTAATATAATTATATGATTAATATGTAATAATTATATTGATCATCTTATAACCAATATATTAATTATGTTACATAATTAATATATTATTACATTAATATATTCAATTGTATATTATATATTATATGCTGGTATAATATATAAATAATATGTAGTTATATATTATTTATTAATATATAATTATATGTTGACATGTGATATTATTTATTTATTCCAATTCACTGGTTTCCATTTGTGTTTATATGTGTATGTATTTTACATTAAAATCTTTGATTAAGTAGTATTTTAAAATACTATTGAAATCCTTCTATGTTCCAGAGACTGTTCTAGACACTGGGAATACATCAGTGAAAAAAACTGGCCAAAAGCCCCTGTCTTATTGGAACTTACATTCTAGGGGAAGATAGACAATAAACAGAGTAAATAAGGGAATTGTGTAGTATGGTAGGAGGTACTAAGTGCTATGGAAGAAAACAGAGCAAGTAAGGGGTGATAGACCTCGGGCAAGGGTAGACATCATTGAGGAGATGGCATTTGGACAAAAACTTGAAGGGTAAGGAGTAAGCCATGCATAAATCTGGAGGAAGAGCATTGTAGGCAGAGAGAAAGCTAGTTCAAAGGCTCTGAAGCAGGAACAGATGGAGTACATTCAAGGAACTTTAAGAAAACCCGTGTAGCTGGAGTGGAGTGACCAAAGGAGAAAGTAGTGGCAAAGATGGTCAGCCAGGTACGTGAGGAGCATATTTAAAGGATAGAGGATGTCTCTGATGGCTCTGTAGAGACTAGGCCATAGGTAGAAGCCAGGCGACCAGTTGAAAGACTTTGACAGTAAGAAAGGTGAGAGGTGGTGAGGGCAGTGGAGATAGTAAGAAGAAACTGGATTCTAGATATATATTTGAAGGCTGAACAGTCAGTAGAATTTCTAATTTCTTTATGAGCCCTAGTGTTTGAACTCAACTTTTTATAATCCTGCATGATATCTGTGGCCCTTTTCCTTAATACGTAATTTAAGATCATAGAAGATTGTTATTCTTTATGTCTTTCCTGTTCTACTCTTATGTTTCTGTATAGAAAAGCCTGATTTTTTTATAAAGAATCTCACTGGAGTATTTTTTTTAGCAAAGATCTTTAGTCCCACTCTTCTTTTGAATGCTACTTTTCCTTCTCTAAAAACTGACCATGAATTACATTCTCTCATTCATTAGTTTCTTATTTCTTTATCAAAAAGTAATTAGCTTTTTTTTTCTGATTAAGAAAGAAAAAAGAAAAAAATGGTAAAAGGAGAATTCAGGAAGGCAGTCTTTTTCATCTCTGCCAGTTTGGTGTCTTGCTTTTATTTTAGTTTCTTTGATGATAGATGAGGCAACAGAGCACACTAAGAGCTTAGATGTTAAACTTGACAAGCTGTTGAACCTCTCTGAATCTTAGTGTTTTCATCTGAAAATGGGCATATTTAAGAGAACCTACTTCAGAGTTTTGTTGGGAAGATTTAATGAGATCACGCAGAAAAAGTCCATAGCACTTAGCACATTGACGGGCACGCGATAGGCCCAGGGGTCAGCTTTACGTTATCATCTTTTGTAAATTGCCTTTCATATCCTTTGCCTGTTTTTCTACTGCAATGTTTATCTTTTTCTTATTGATTTATAAGAACTATTTATTTATTATAAAATTAAGTGAGGATGATACCATTTGTCTTTCATTTGTTGCAAATATTTTTCCCAGTTTGTTGTTTGTCTTTCAGTTTACTTATGGTAGTTTTGCTTTATGGTTTCAGCCTGTGAGCTCATGCTTAGAAAATCCTGTCCTTCCCAGGATTAGGGGGAAAGCTTCTTCTTATTTTCCTCTTATATTTCTGTGATTTTATATCAAAAATATGTGTTTAATGATTCTACAATTTATTCTGCCATGAAGTATGATGTAGAGCTGTAGCTTAATTTTTCCACGACTGTTCCTTTGTCCTAGTACCATTTATTGAACAATTTATTCTTTTTTCTGTGATTTAAAATGCCATATTAACATATCCTAAATATATTTACTTGGTTACATTGTCTTTTCCACTAATGGCTCTGTTTTCCTACATCAGTACTATGTTTTAGCTATCAAAACTATTATGCACTGAGCATTTTATTTATGCCTGTATCATAGCTTTCTCAATGGAAAAAAAGATTTATATATCATATTGTCTTCTCTTTACCAAAATTGCTATATATTTCTTTCTGGTTAAAAAGAAATAACATGTTCGTTGAAAAAAAAAAAATTTAGAATCTAGAGAAAAGTATGGAAAAACTCACTTGCAATAATCCTACTGAGATGACACTTAACATGGGTACACATCCTTTCTGACATTATTCTCTGCATATATGCCCATGTAGATATGCATTCTTTTAAAAAACATATCCTATTATACATGGGTGCCCTTTAAAAAAAATCAAATTGACTTCTGCAATTAGCCTAAAAGAGTTTTTATAAAATCTTGGCCAAAAGTCCATGATGATTTGCATTGTTTATTGAGTCACTGCTATATGTCTGTAATTAACAGTTTTCAAGTACTGTAACTCTTAAGCTTTTTTTTCTTGTTCACATTTATTCTAAATCTAAGAAATTATTGCATTTCTATGAATTTAATTTTAATCTTAGTCAGATTATTGTACATTTTCCTCTATTTTCTTTCCCATTCAATCCCCACCTTACACATATGCCATGATTTATCACAGAATATTCCTTGAAAATTATTTAAATCTATCTAGTATTCTGCTCTAGCCAAAAATGCTGACAGAATTATAGTCATTATCAGGTAAGTATTAAAACTAAAACATGAAACATTATCCTAGCCTTCTGCAAAACCATGGTGCTCAATCACCTGCCATATCTGAACAACAATCCAGAGTGGATGTGATCCACAGAGGGCAGTTCAAGGACCAAAGAACTATCCGGGTCTCTTTTCAAGTATTAATTTAAAAGTAGCCTAGAACAACAAAGTCTGAAAGGACATATGATCGAAGTCCGTAAAACCAGGAAGAATTGGGATGCGGTGAACCATCTGTGGTGAGGACAAGAAGGGGGTCTATGTAATCAAATTAAAATTCAATAGAAATGTATAGAAATATATATCTGATTATAGGAGCATCAAAACTGTGAAGAAGTGGTGGTCCTTTGGTATTTTTAAATCTCCTTTTTAAAGTTAAAGAGGATTAGAATAATCACCTTGATGTTTAAAAGTGGTGTTTTACAAGTACTATTAAAATAATAAATCCTATATTTTATTTGTGGTGTGAATTTTTTATTGTTTCTCTAATTGTAAAATATAAAAATCATCCTAAAAGTTCATATTTATTAACTTCTTGGTGGAACCACTTATTTTGTTTTATGGTAGGAGCAGTACTGCCTCAAGCTCTAGAGGAAATGGGAGCCACTGCAAATCTGAGGGTCAGGAAGAACCCTTGGCCCCAGAGAGCTCTGTGCAGCCACCGGGAGACAGTGACACAAGTAAGGTGTTGTTTTGCTTTTGTCATTACGAAGCCCCAGTGTTGTATGTCCATGTACTTTTCTTTTCCTTCGGTGCAGCAGTTCTGTTTCTTGGTTTTTTTGTTTGTTTGTTTGTTTTTTAAAGATTTTATTTATTTATTTGACAGAGAGAGACACAGCGAGAGAGGGAACACAAGCAGGGGGAGTGGGAGAGGGAGAAGCAGGCTCCCCGCAGAGCAGGGAGCCCGATGTGGGACTCGATCCCAGGACCCTGGGATCATGACCTGAGCCGAAGGCAGTCGCTCAACCGACTGAGCCACCCAGGCGCCCCTGTTTCTTGTTTTTAATAAATTTCCTTTGCCTCAGTAGTCCAGACATTACTATTGATGAACAGATAGCAAATGCAAATGGCAGGGGCCTTACACATTTCAGATGGGGAGTCACAGTGAAGCACGGTGTCTCTCTGTGGACACAGCGGCCAGGACAGTGGTCATTACACTGAAAATATGTGAGATGTAAATGTTAGTTTGAGTGATCTTTACTGTTTTTATACTTAGCAGCAAAATCCAAAGTATCTGCCTTGATTTTTTCAAAGACTATGGTGGCTTGTAAAGGGGGGGAAAAATGAATAAAATTTGAATGGGTTATGAGTGAATCTTGTTTCATACAGGAAATGCCATTTAGGGACTTTTTCAGAACCTTTCCTAGAATATTTTCCATGACCATTATATGAAATTCAGTGTCTAGTACAGAGCCTGGAACACAGTAGATTTTCAATAAATACTTGGGTAAATGAAGGAATAAATGAATTCTACTTCTTATTAAATGAATAGATACCTCAATGTAACAGAGTTTACAAGAATTAAATATGTGTAAAACAACTGTCTGGTAAGCAGATGTGCAGTCAGGAGCAAAAAAGACTGATCCCTAATGGTCTTGGAGTTAAATCCCAGAAATAAATATTTTCAGTGGCCAAAACAGAATTTATAGTGGGGTCAACTTTTTTTTTTTTTTTTTAAGATTTTATTTATATATTTGACAGAGAGAGAGATAGCAAGAGCAGGAACACAAGCAGGGGGAGTGGGAGAGGGAGAAGCAGGCTTCCTGCCGAGCAGGGAGCCCGATGTGGGACTCGACCCCAGGACCCTGGGATCATGACCTGAGCCGAAGGCAGATGCTTAACAACTGAGCCACCCAGGCGCCCTATAGTAGGGTCAACTTTACTATTAGTTCATGATAGTTGAGATTATACCAGATGCATGATAAAGGGATAGAAAAATACTCAGTTTTAAGTTTAGAATTTGTGAAGTTTAGCAAAAAGGCAAGGCCAAGTAATGTCAATTGTGAGGGGTAATCTAAAGCAGAAATTCTTCATGAAGAGTTCATGAAGGTCCATGCGTGGGCTTTGGGAGGAGGCAGTGGGCAGGATTGCTCATCCATCCTTGATAGTGTTTGTACACTTTGGTATATACATTTGCATATACAATTTGCATTATACTGAAGGGAGGTTATATCTGAGTGTCAGAAGGTTCTGTGATCCAAAAAGGATTAAGAGGGGCGCCTGGGTGGCTCAGTCGTTAAGTGTCTGCCTTCGGCTCAGGTCAGGATCCCAGGGTCCTGGGATCGAGCCCCGCATCGCTTCTCCCTCTCCCTCTCCCTCTCCCCCTGCTTGTGTTCCTCTCTCGCTGTGTCTCTCTCTGTCAAATAAATAAATAAAATCTTCAAAAAGGATTAAGAGCTACTTATACAGAGGAAAGCTAGCGTTTTCAGTTAATGCTTATTTTTATTTTAAAAAAATTGGATTTAATGGTAATTTGGTTTATTTATTTCCCAGAAGCTCTTGAAGAATCATCAGAGGATGTGACAACATATCAGGAAGGTACATCTGCAGAAAACACCGTTGAGAACCGTGTAGAAATGGGTGAGTTGTCTTGTTCTCTTTAGATAATTGCTTCATGTGGGAAAATAAGAAGCTGTAATTTCTGTTACTCTCTCCTGAGTTAGAGACAGATTCCAAACAGATGTGTTACGGAATTCTCCTCTTCCTATAGGGAGAGCTTCAAGTTAGATTAAACAAGGTTGCCGACATGACCAACTGTTTCTACTTTATTTTCTGATAGCACAATCAGATAAATTCACATCTGAGCCATCGGATTCCAGCTCAGGAGAAAGAAATGACTTCAATCTTGATAGCTCTTGTGGGGTTCCAGAAGAATCCACTTTGTCTGAACAAGGCAAGGAACCAGGAATTTCTGGTCAAACTAGCACTGAAGGTGCTACCAATCAGAATACCACCAGTCCTGAGCCTCCGTCACAAACAGAAGCCATCGGGCCTTTGGCTCATGAGGAAGCATTAGCCAGGGACTCTGCTCTGCAGGACACAGATGACAGTGATGATGACCCCGTTCTGATCCCAGGTGCAAGGTATCGAGCCGGACCTGGTGACAGGTTGGTAAATTTTTAAATAAAATGAACTATAAAAAATACAATTCACAGGACTTTGCTTGAAGTCACATAAAGGAATCTCTCCATTTTTTACAGTTGCTTTCTCTAAGAGTGTCTCAGTTGTATAAACTCAGAGTTTTTTAAACTGTAAATGATTTTATGTATTACATTCTTTAAGCAAACTGCATTAAGAGGGGAATAAAAAGTCTCATTGCTCTGTATCTCCAGCACTGAGACTTGCTCCTCAATTTACAGATCAAGAGAAAGGAATGTTGAGAACGACCAACAGGTTACGTATGAAGTCAGGGTTATATTTAGCTGTCAGATTGCCCTGTAGACAGCCTGGCCTTTATCAGTTTTGTTTTGTTTTGTTTAATGTTCAGTTTTTTTAATGTTCTGCTTTTCTATTGACCCTGGTTTAAGGTAGTGTGATAGTAGTTCTCTTTTTGAGAACCTTATGTTTTTCTGTGATTTCTACTGAATAACTCAGTTTAGAAAATGAAAAATTACACCAAATAACAAACATAGCTACAATAAAGAATTGGTCACATGTTCATTACTTTTCTCATTTTTTATTTTGTGTGATCATACGAATATATCTTATTTTTAGTAGATAAAGTAAATCTTTTAAAGCGTATTGCATTCCATACTCTTCAAAAGCTGTTTCTGCAGATAATGCTATTATATCTCATTATAAGCTCTGCCCTTTCCCAGAGAATAAAATTTTATCTTTAAGTTCCTAGCTTACACAGGTGTGAAGAACCATTTCACATATTTCCATGCTCAATATACTAGTGTTCATAAAATATTCTGACATTTCTGTCAAGTGAAAAATATAGTAAAAAGACGATACAGCATTGCCATTCTTTAATGGTAAATTAATGATCAAGAACATTATGACGTGGGCTTGAATCCTGGTTTTACTACTTAGCTATATTTCCTCATTTAAATTACTTAATGTTTTTGTAAGTTTCAGTTTCCTTATCTATAAAAGGAGGCTATGACTATCTAGAATTGTTATAAGAATTTTTCTAAAAATCCATCCATCGTTCAGTCCTAGGACCTGTCCACTTTGAAAGCACTAAATAAACGATAGCTGTGTTAAGCACCCAAGATGTCTGTGGGGCTCCTCAGACTTAAAAACCAGTTACATTGAGAATGGCTTTAGGGATAAAGACGGACAGAGGACAAGTGAAAATCCAGAACAGTACTGCTTGCAGTTTGGTGAAACTGCCTTTTGTAACTAGGAAAGGATATTTCCTTTACTTATATTTAGTTATATATCCTTAGTTGTAAAGCTTCCTTTAGTTATATTTAGTCAGAATGTTTATTTGGCAATGGCATTGTTTTTATATGTAAAGGAGGTAATCCTTCCCAGTATTTGTACTTAGAGATTAACCAAACATCTTTTCTTTACCTGCCACCTTTTGTCTTTAGCATTCTTAGTCTCTATTTTAGACAAGTAAAACTTCGTTCCATTTCTTTCCAGACCCAGAGGGATGTCATCACCACTTAATGTATACAGATAAGGTTAGCAAGCATAGCACAATTTGAAAATCATATTGATGGTTTCTAAAATCCAGGGTGGAGAGTTAGAGTCTATAATTATCTTAAGCTTGTACATATGGTCTTTTATTTATTTAAGTGAACATATGTCCTTGCTTTTTTCTGTACTAAAAGTGATGCTAAGGTCATAATTGAAAATAAAATTTAAGTATACACTTTCTAGTAAAATGGACCATATTACTTACCAGGTTTATTTGTTTAAATAAGAAATTATATATTTTTGATATTAGATAATTGCAAAAATATCATAATTATGTAGCATCTTCTATCCAAGCTTATTATAACACTTTTATACCAAGCTTACTTTATAGCTGAGGAAACTGAAGTGCTAGGCAGAGTTTTTGTATATTCTAGACCTAAAAAGGTTTTTTGTTTGTTTGTTTTTTTAAACACAGTAGTATAACATCAGTGAGAAGGGAGGGTTTGGTGGGGAGAGTGGGTCCTAGAGAACCTAAAACTTCTTGTGGCATATTATCCTTAGTTTGGAGATATTAGCAGAAACTATAATATCTTTCTGTTGAGCTTTATCGTTTATTTATCATTTTCATAATACTTAAATGATTTGTGTTTTAGGGATTGCCTAGGGTTTGGATCTGCCACAAAGTTGGCACCAATAGCCTCATTGTTCCAGGAGACCCAGGTGCTGAACTAGACCAGCAGAATCTTTTAGAGGCAAGGAAATCAGAGACAGTGGCCTAGAGCTGACCCCACTCCATGCATGTACTCTCGAGTTCATACTCTCAAGGTTAGATCCAGATCTGAAACCTCTTCTGGGTCTACGTTGGCTTCCCTGATTTTTAAAATTGTTATTACGTATTATTTAATATTCTGTATATTCAGTTCAGGAATAGAGCCTAAGTTTGTCCCATATATTATTTTGTTTTATTCTGTAGAACATAGTAGTGAACTTACTGAAAAATAATAGAAGAATAATAAAATTCTTACCCTTTAAGAAACTTAATCACTTCTTAAAGAAGCAAGGACAAATCCACAAGCCATTTGTAAGAATGGGGGGAAGCAGTTTTAATAAATAAATGAAATTAAATACAATGTTACATATATACAAAAATGTACATACTAAGGTGATGCTAAAGGATTATAGTGACTTTCACAACTACATCAATTTTTCTTTGAAATTGGCATAAAGAATAATTTTCTAACTATTTGCCAAAAATTTTTAAAGGGTGAAAAATCTTCCTTCTGATTTTTTTCTAAATAATTTTTGTAGTTCCTAACTTCCTTAGCACCATCTTGCTTAAATCTTGAACTACCTATATAAGGTATATTTTTAGTATTTCTGCACCTTTCTAAGGCTCCTTCATCCTTGAGACAATTGCCCATTTATCTTCTCTATTTGGAGAATAGGTATGTTGACTTTTATTCTTAAGAGAGAAAGTTGAAGATATTTTGCTTCTTAAGAACATGAAAAAATCATTTACCAGCTTGTAAGTAGGTATATGATTTCTGAGAATTTCTGTTTCCAAAGGGACAAAAGATTTCAAAGCTCTACTGTAAAAATCGTACCATTTGGTTCCTATTATCTAAGGACACATTTCGTGCTTCGATGAAGTGCCCAACTATGAAGATGCATGTTTTAAAGTTCCTTTGTTGCTGCCACTTGAAAAGCCCAGTTGAGATTAGTTTGGTTGGAGTAAAGAAATGGTCCTAATATTAAAAATGGTAAAAGTATATACTTAGATCTGTACTTCAGTGTGTATAAAGAATTACATAGTGGATCTCATAATTTTTTTTGCCCCAAATTTAGTTATTGAAATGAAAGCTAAAAAGTTTATTAACCAAGCCATTTTTGACATACATTTAATAAAAATATCAAAACAGTTCTTTGCAATGCAAAGTAAGGATTTCTTTATAAAGATTTGCATTTATAATCTGGTTAGATAAATATGACTTTGATTTTCACTTTTGGGCTGAGATCAAGCATGAGAAGGAAATGTCTTAGAAAATAAAAGCCTTAACAACTAACATAGATGTTTTAAAATGGAATGCTCTTCTCATTAATGATAGCTAGTCTCGGTACAAATACACCTGGGACTCTCTATAGCAGAGGTCAGCAGACTTTTTCCTAAAAAGCCAGAGAGTAGATGTTTAAGCTTTGCTGGCCAAGAGGCAAAATGGAGGCTATTATATAGGTACTTATATAACCATTTAAAATGGAACTGTTTACAAATGTAAAAACTGTTCTTTGTCTACGGGCTATTACAAAAACAGGCAACTGGCCAGGTTTGTCCCAAGAGCCATAGTTTGCTGATTCCTATTTTATATGACAATGAAGTCAATCTCTACATCACTGCACATTTGATCCCCTTTACCTTTGTCTAGGGCCAGAGCATAGAATATTAAATGGAAACTAAATCAAAGAAAGAAATAATAACACATACTTTCCAATAAACATTTAAAAAAACAATAAATAAAAGTAGTGTGTGTATCCCTTAGTGATTTTATATACTGGATTTAGAAATATAAACGTGTACCCTGGAATGAAAGGAGCATGGTGAGGTTTTCTATTTATATGGTCTTCACATAAACTGTTTCCATGGTGCCAAATCAACCTTATGGTAAATGGTATGATGGCCTAGCTGGTAGCTCTTTCCTTCGCCAAACCCAAGAGGTTTTTTGCTCTGTGAGAAGCATCTAAGTGAGCTTCCTGAAGAAGTTCTCACATAGTCTTGAAAGTTTTTAATTATGGGCTCAGTCAAGAGGCCCTAAAGATTTTTTCCATAAATATTAAAGATATTACCTGTTAACCACTTTTTTAAAAAGTTTTTTATATGCATAGAAATGTGGTTCCATTTATCTACTCTAGACGTGGAACATAGCCTTGATTTGTAAAGTCAGAATTCTTTGTGTGTTCTAAATTTGCCACCATCTCTTCAGTCATCATCATAATCACTCTCAGTACTTCTAATGATTCAAGTGTATTCTTTATTGAAGAAAATTGCAGAGAAAAAAAAAGTAACCATAGAGAAAGAGCTGAACTCCTAGAGGGTTAAAAGCTCTGCTATTCTTTGCTTGCTTGCTCTACAGTGTATGGTTAGGACAAATGAGTCAGCTCAGGGCTTAATTATTTTTTTCTAAAAGAGCAGTGCAGCCCTGGGGAGCATAATGTAGGTGTTGCCGGGGATGGTATTGGTGGGGATGGTATTGGTGATGTGAGTCCGTGCAGTTCCTTACACTCTGCAACCGCTTAGGTTCTGATCTATTTAAAGGTAAAAGGGATTAAGTGCAAAGTCTTCCTTCTACCCTATCTTCAGTGAATGTTTCTGTTTAATTTCCTCATATACATTTAGTTGAATGGCACATTCTCACATAAGACCTTAAATCACAAAGGGAAACAAAAGTTTTCTTAGATTTAGGTGATTAATGATAAAAGTGGTGACCTTAATGCTTTAAATATTTGGTTCTTTGAAGTCTTTGTGAGTGACTTTAGTTATTGTGTTCCCTTCACTAGATTTAATATCAGAGGAACAACAATAGGTGATAGAATAATGAGGTAATTCAGTATGTTCCTTCATTATTTTATTTTTTCTTTATGATGAATTTGCCAGGTCCTCTTTTTCCACAGCTAACCACCTTTCCTATTAACAGTTAATACTTCTTTTAACTTACTGAACTCTAAGTGCTAAGCATTGTAAAGCAGGTTGCTTTTCACAAACTATATTTAGCTGCATGCACTGCATGGGAATAGAATGAAAAGAAATTTCCTGTGTGCAGATGTGACTGATGTTCACTTCAAGTGTGTCATATGATAAAGTAACTATAATCTTAAATAATGTACTTTAAATTATTGGTTACTCCATTTTGAATATTTTGTTGAAGAATGCAACTAAATTTTTTTAAACTTGATTAGGCTACCAATTAGCAATAGCAACTTTCTGTTATTATTCAAATGTAGTCCTTTTCTTTGAGATCAAGAACTAAAAATGGACTTGAGTCTAATTCTGTGCATAGGTTTAAAATTCTGATTTTGTAAAGAAAGCTGTTTTCTTATAAATGGCTTAATAACTCAGTGTCACACATCAAGATGATCTCTCTCAGACACTTCCATAATTTGAAGACTAACAGTGGGGTACCTTTTTAAATACAACTTTAAAGTGAACTTCAATCCCATTATTCATCTACCCCAAACCTGGTTTACTGACAAAATCAATCTTGTCCCTAATTCCAGTGACACATGTCTGTTATTTACCATTCATTAGTTTCTAAAACACAGGGGATTGTAAAACATAAAATGGATTTTGTTTCGGGGCTTTTTGACTTTCTGCTTTATATCTTTTATCCCAAGTACTCAAAGCCAGTTTCTGCTTTTACAACTATGAACTAATAAACTACGGTAAAGCAGAAAATGTGATGCTTCCCTTCCCTCAGCGCTAATGAGATTAGACTCCTTTGCCTCACTTACTTCTTTCCTACATGGAGATCGTCTGGGGCAATTTCTCAGCAAAGGTAGTTGTTTCCCGACACCAAGCACATGTTTAGTCTGCCTCCCCTTTTAGCAATTGGGGATGCTCAAGGAATGTACAGCTCTGCTTAAGATAAAATCAAAAAAATAAAATTAGAAACACAAAAGTATTACACCCTGTTATCTGTACTGCTCCCAAAGCCAGTCTTCATTAGGGACTGTCCTGTAGTGTTCTGTGAATCTTACTGTAATCTGCTGAGATTCGGAATGATAGGTGCCATATTTAATCTGTTTCTTTTAATAATAAATAAAAATGGCAGTCATCCCTACTCTTCACTCAACTGCTGTTACCTCATTGCCTCTCACCTGCTCTCCTACTCAAACGGTCCTCTAACTGCTTCCAGTCTATGTCCTCCTCACAGCCACTTCCAGGGGCTCTCCAGTGCCTGTGATAGAGAGAAACCAGCTCCTTTGCCTGGTGTGTGGGGCATTCTCTGTTGTGACTGCTGCCGGGAATTGCCGAACCTCTTGACAGCCGACCTATTGGGAGTGTCTCTGAATACACTTAATGCCTCTGTTGCTCTCCTCACTCTGTGCCCTATACCCGAAATGCCCTCCTAGCGCCATCACCATCCTGTTGGCCACCTCATCTCAACACTCATCTTAAGCTGCTGCTTTTTAAAACCTCTTCTGGCCCATACATTTCATAGTCCCAAGTAGGACTGCACATTTCTTCTGCGTGCCCTTACGTACATCTGTTACTCTGCCCGTAACTCTTCCCTGTGTGTGCAAATGTCTCTGTGGCCCTATAGAAGATGGAAGCACCTTTAAGGCCAGCCTAATAATACATACATGCACACGTAGATAAGACTTGGCAAAGAAGACATCTTTTTATCTAAAACTCTAGCTAACTCAGTTTTTATCCGTATTTCCTCAGATGATCTGGCTTACTGTTTTCTTCCTTTGATTTCCTAAACTTGGGAAATCAAATAAATGAAAAGCTATGAATTATGGTACCCTTGAAAAAGGGTTTGAACTGTGTAGATCCACTTATATGCAGATTTTTTAGAAGTACAATACTATAAATTTACAGCTATAAATTTTGTCTTCCTTATGGTTTTTTTAAATCTTTTTTTTAAAGATTTTTATTTATTTATTTATTTGAAAGAGTGAGAGCTCAAGCACGAGTGGAGGGAGGGGCAGAGTGAGAAGGAGAAGCAGACTCCCCACTGAGCAGGGAGCCCGATGCGGGGCTCAATCCCAGGACCCTGAGATGATGACCTGAGCTGAAGGCCGATGCTTAACTGACTGAGCCAACCAGGCACCCCCCTTATGATTTTCTTAATAACATTTTCTTTTCTCTAGCTTACTTTACTGTAAGTAGACAATATATAATACATACAACATATAAAATATGTGTTACTTGCCTATTTATGCTATCAATAAGGCCTCTGGTCAGTGGTAGGGTGTTAGTAGGTTTTTGGGGAGTTAAAACCTTAATGCAGATTTTCAACTGCATGGGAATGGGGGGGCATGTCCCTAATTCCCACATTGTTCAAACATCAACTGTATTGTTTCAGAGGTCCCACCACCTCCCCTCCTATTTGATGACTCCCTAAAAAGACTCACAGAACTGAGATTCACTTGTAACTATGACAAAGGAAAAGACACATCAGACGGAGTCTGGAAGAATCTAAGCATAAGCTTCCAACATTCTCCCAGGATGGCCGTATAACACACTTCTTCCTTCAGCAATAAAATGTAGTAACGCTTATGTAGAGTTTCTGTCCAGAGAAGCCTGCTTAAGATTCAAAATCCAGCATTTCTATTGGGGGCCGGCTGTGTAAACACCCTCCACACCCAACCACAACTACCTAAATTCCAGACCCAGAAGGAAAGTAGGTGTTCACATTACTTATTACAGATGATCTGGGCAAGCAGGTACATCAGGATTCAGTGTCCCAGGCAGGCAGAACAATATAGGGAACGTTCCACAAGTCAAGTTCCCAGACGCCAGCTAAGGGGCAGCCTTGGAAGCCGACCCTTCTAAAAGATAGCAGCGTCAGGCCCACTGTCCCTTAGCTTTACTAATACATTTTGAGGGAAAAATACATTCCCCCACCCCTACACACACACGCACACACACACGCACACACACCCCTTGTCTATGTCCTTTGTTTTCCGCCCCCAGAGTGGACACACACACACACACCCCTTGTCTATGTCCTTTGTTTCCCGCCCCCAGAGTGGTCAAGGTTTTATTTACCACAAAGAAAGTGTGCACATGAGCTATCTATTCACTTCCCACACCCTGTAGCCTGGGATTGAGGGCCAGCTGGGCCACTCTTTCCACAATGGCTTTGTGGTTCTTGGAGGAAACATTGTGAGCAATCTCAGAACAGTAAGATCTCTTATAGGACAGGAGGGCTTCCAGCTCCTTGATATTGTGGACTAGGAACCTCCAGAGGCCTGTGGGCAGCATGTGCTGTTTTCTTGTTGCCCTAAATGCTCTGATACTTTACAGTGGTGTCGCAAAATTTGGGAAATACTACATTGCGTAAACCTCTTTTTGAGATTCACAAAACTAGCATAATAAAGCCTCTCAGAAAACTTGCAACCAAAAAACTGTTTAGCTTTGCTTAATCCATTACTTTCCACATTTCACAAACCCATTTTGTGGAGCACCTACAAAAATCTCACAATTTGGAAAGTGCTCTTCCAATTTACATTCTAAATTGTGAGTATCAAGTTCATTAGCTACCTAGACTAGAAGACTCTTTCACACCTGCACAGTAAAGAATTTTTTCCTATAGGTTAACTCAGAATTCACCTGCTCTAATTCTAGTCATGTCCTTATGTTCTGTCCTTAGTACAGTATCCTTTTATATTGACCTCCTTTGGCTAACTGAATTACTCCTTAAGTCATTTAATTCCAGGTTAAATAAATCAGTCATCTCCCAGTCTTTGATTAAGCCATTTTTTCTACCCTAAAATTTCTTTGTTCCTCCACAAGGCATTTTAATAACACCAATAATATCAATTAATTTGTACCACTCTAGCTATGTATAATGGGGGGTGGGATTTGGTTTGGTTTGGTTTGAAGTAGGCTTCATGCCCAGTGTGGAGCCCAGTGCGGGCCTTGAACTCACGATCTTGAGATCAAGACCTGAGCTGGATTAAGAGTTGGACACTTAACCGACTGAGCTACCCAGGTGCCCCTGTAATAGTGTTTTATAAAAGGATTTACCATATTGAAAACAAGAGGCAAAGTAATTAATATTTTATATTTTTAGTGCTGTTTAGTTTCTCCTTGTATTTTAGCCTAGTCCTCTAACTACTAAATGTGCGAATTTATTCATTTTTTTAAAATAGGGCTTACAGACTATTTCTGATTTTTGTAATTTACTAATTTGAGCTTGGAATTATCTTAAATTGTGCTGACCATTTAGAAACAGCATTTTCTAGAATATGCAGTATTAAAAATAAAATACAAAGACTCTCAGGGAAGAGGAAGGAATCAAAATACGAAGTCAGGAATCTAGGTTTTTATTTTCCTAGGTCATTTATGTGTTAGATTCATTCTAGGTTTTTATCTCTTAAATGCTGTCTCCCAAATAAATAGCTGATACCTTGAGATGTTTTTGTTTTTCCTTTGACATTTCTCGATGAATCAGTTTCATATTTATTATTTTATCCATTCAATAAACCTATATGAACCAAACACTGGTAGAAGCTGGTGATATAAGGATAATGACAACACAGTCTCCATTAGCTCTTGGTTCAGTGGGATACACAGACACATATAAATAATTTTAATATAGTAATTGCAGCAATAGAGTTTTTCACAGGCACTGGTATCATTAAGGACTCTGAACCTAATCTAAGGAGGGGGAGAATTCTATTTTTTAATTCTTGGTTTGTGACACACTATCATTGTTGATTCATGTTTGGTTCCTTTTCTTTATTCGTTTATTTAATAATAAATAAATATCCATAAACCCACCACCTAACCCGAAACTGAAAGACTACCAGTAACTTAGATCTATGTATAGTCCTCTCCATTCTGTCCCCCTGCCAGCCTTACCAGGAGCAACCACTCTTCTGAATGTTATATTTATCATGCCTTGCTTTCAACAAAAAATTATCACAAATATAAATGCCAAAATAATATATTATTTAATTTGTTTTACTCACTTTTAAACTTGATTAAAAAAGGATATCGTCTGGATATGGGATTAGGACTTGATACTTCTTTCTCAGTCAACATTATGTTAAGATTCATCCATGTTGTTACGTGTAGCTGATGCTTAATCAATTTTCTGCTACATAATAATCCATTATATAACTATTCCATAATTTATCCCTTTTCCTATTAACGGGCATTTAAGTTTTAAGTTTTTGCTATTATTAACAGTGCTGGTTTGAGCATTCTGAAACATGTCTCCTTGGGCTTTTCTGGGGTGCGTACCTAAGAATGGAATGTTTAATTTTACAAGATAATCTCAAATTGTTTTCCAAAGTGGGAGTGTAAATTAATACAATCACTAAGTAATCACACTGATCCACAACTTGGTTTTGTCACTTTTTTTGATTTTGCTAATTGATTTGGTGTACAGTGGTATCTCATGGTTTTGAATTTCATTTCTCTATTTACAAAATGAGATTATGCATCTCTCATTTGTTTTTTGGCCATATCTGGTTTTCTACTGGCTTGTTTTGAGTTGTTTTTCTTTTCCATGTTGATCTTGTTTTTTATTATTTATTAAGGAATTCTTAATATATTTTTGATACTAATTTATGTCATTTATAAATGTGCAAATACTTTTTCTGGTTTGTGATTTATTTTTTTAAGCTGTCTTTTGAGGAACTATTCTTAATTTTAATGTAGTTGAACTTTATCATTCTTTAATGCATATCACTTCCTTTTATTTAAGAAATCCTTACTTACCCTTGAATTCCAAAAATTGAAAATTTTCTTTTGAAGTTGTCTTTTGACAATTTAAGATATTAATCCATCTGGAATTATTTTTATTTATGAGGTATATGTGTGCCCATATAGATAGCCCTATTTTCCCTGTTCATTTATTAAATGTTGAATTTCCCCAGGGAGCTGCTACGCTACCCATCATATTACAGAGTTCCATATAAACACAGGTCTCTTTCTGGGCTCTTTGTTTCATTCCATTGGACAATTGTTTGCCGCTCCATCAATATCATACTCTTATAATTACTCTAGTTTTATAATCTTAATATCTTCTAAGTCTCTTCAAGTCTCTTCTTTTTATTTTTCTTTAGGAGGGACTTGGCTATTCTTTGTCCTTTGGTCTGTTTTATGATCCACATTTTAAGTTCCACACACAAGTCATCAGAATATGATTACAGTTGTAATAAACCTGTAAATAAATTTGGAGAATTAATTATCCTCACAATATTAAGTTATCTCTACATTTCTTTAGATCTTTTAACAGTAACATGTTATAATTTCCTACAAACAGGAATATCTTTATAGACAATTTCATCTTCATTGCTGTTGTAAATGCATTTTTTTTTAAACTTATGCTCTCATAATAGTTTGTTGCTGGTGTTTAGAAATTCAGTTGGCTTCGGGTGCCTGGGTGGCTCAGTTGGTTAAGCGACTGCCTTCGGCTCAGGTCATGGTCCTGGAGTCCCGGGATCGAGTCCCGCATCGGGCTCCCTGCTCGGCGGGGAGTCTGCTTCTCCCTCTGACCCTCCTCCCTCTCATGCTCTCTGTCTCTCATTCTCTCTGTCTCAAATAAATAAATAAAAATTAAAAAAAAAAAATTCAGTTGGCTTGTATAATGATCTTATATCCACCCAAATATTTTTCTGTTATATCTATTAATTGGCATGTAAGTTCCTTTTAGTTGTTGTTGTTGTTTTTATGTAGACAGTCATATCATTGCAAATAGGAGTTTTCTTTCTTCCTTTTCATTCTTACTGCTTACTGTATATTGGTTAATGAGGATAGTAAAAATCACAACTTGCTGGTTGATTTTGAAAAGAATGTCTGCATGAGTTTATTTCGGTTTGTGTTTTTGGGTTTTTGTAGATACCTTCTATCAGGTTAGGGGGTTCCCTGCTACTCTAGTTTACTAATGGTTTTATAAATCATGAATGAATATTGATTGAATCAAGTACATTTTCTTCATCTATTGAGTTATCATATATTTTTTCTCCTTTAATGTGCTAATACAGTAAATAACATTTGGAAATGTCCTAATATTAAACAGTCTTTTGGTGGGGCACCTGGGTGGCTCAGTTGTTAAGCATCTGCCTTCGGCTCAGGTCATGATCCCGGGGTCCTGGAATCGAGCCCCACATCGGGCTCCCTGCTCAGCAGGAAGCCTGCTTCTCCCTTTCCCACTCCCCCTGCTTGTGTTCCCTCTCTTGCTGTGTCTCTCTGTATCAAATAAATAAAGAAAATCTTTAAAAAAAAAATAGTCTTTGGGGATGCCTGGGTGGTTCAGTCATTTAAGCATCTGCCTTCTGCTCAGGTCATGATCCCAGGGTCCTGGGATCAAGTCCTGCATCAGGCTCCTTGCTCAGTGAGAAACTTGCTTCTCCCTCTGCCTGCCTTTCCCTCTGCTTGTGCTCTCTCTGTCTCAAATAAGTAAAATCTTTAAAAAAAAACCAAACAGTCTTTCTTTCAGGTGTGTCTTATGACCCAGAATGTAGTCTATTTTGGTGAATGTTCAACTTAAAAAGAATGTGTATTCTGCTGTTGTTGAAGTAGTCAGACGATGTCCATTATATCCAGTTGATCAGTGGTGTCGTTGAGTTCAGCTGTGTCCTTACTGTCTGCTTCCTGTATCTGCCCCTTTCTGGAGACAAGGGTGTTGAAGTCTCCAGCTATAATAGTGGATTCATCTATTTCTCCTTGCATTTCTATCAGTTTTTGCCCCATGTGTTTTGACCCTCTCTCGTTAGGCACATATGCCTTAATGATTGTTTGGGGGGAATTGATTCCTTTGACATTATGTAATGCTCTTCTTTATCTCTGATAACTTTGCTTACTTTGAAGTCTGCTGTGTCTGAAAGAAATACAGTTATTCTTGCTTTCTTTTGTTTATTGTCAGCATGGTATGTTTTTCTCCATACATTCACTTTTAATCTATATGAGTCTTTATTTTTAAGTGGATTTCTTATAGACAACAGATAGTTGGGTCATATTTTTTGATCCACCCTGATAATCTGTCTTTTAATTGGTGTATTTAGAATGCTGACATTTGAAGCAATTATTGATATAATTGGATTAATGTCTCCCATATTCTTTACTGTTCTCTGTTTGTTCTTTGTTCCTGTTTTTGTCTTTTCCTTTTTTTCTGCCTTTTGTGGTTTGAATTCAGCATTTTATATGATTCCATTTTCTCTCCTTTCTTAGCATATCAGCTATACTTCTTTTTTAAACTTTTTTTAGTGGTTGCCCTAGAGTTTACAATGTACTTTTACAACTAATCCAATCCACTCTCAAATAATACTATACCATTTCACAGGTAGTGTGAATATCATGATAACAAAACCCTAATCCTTCTTCCTGTCCCCGTGTCATTGCTGTCATTCATTTCACTCTAACGTCAGTAACATGAGCATACATGAGTATATGTACACAGAAGGTACATACATAAACATACGTAAGGAAATACATTATCGCTATTATTATTTTGAATAACTATTATCTGTTAGATAAATTAATATTAAGAAAAATGAAAGTTTTTCTTTTATCTTCACTTATTCCTTCTTTGATGTTCTTCCTTTGTTTATGTATCTGTAATCATGTGTCTGATTCATATTTTTTTTCTTCTCTATAAAGAACTTCTTTTAACATTTTTTGCAAGGCAGGTCTATTGGCAACAAATACCTTTGCTTTTTGTTTGAGAACGTCTTTAATTTCTCATTCACTGAAGAAGGATAATTTTGCACGGTACAGAATTCTGGGTTGGTGATTTTTTTTTTTCTCTTGGTGTTTTAAATATTTCACTTCATTCTCTTCTTGCTTCATAGTTTCTGAGGAGAAGTTGGATGTGATTCTTATCTTTGTTCCTCTCTAGGTAAGATGTTTGTTTTCCTCTGGCTTCTTTCAGGATTTTTTTTAATCTTTGCTTTTCTGTATTTTTAAAATGATATGCCTAGGTTGTAGGATTTTTGTATTGGTTTGGTTTGGTTTGGGTTTTTTGGTATTTATCCTGCTTGGTGTCCTCTAGGATTCCTGGATCTATGATTTGGTGTCTGACATTAATTTGGGGAAATTCTTAGTCATTATTATTTCAAATTTTCCTTTTCTTTCTTTTCTTTTCTCTTCTTCTCTTCTCTCTTCACCTTCTGGGATTTCCATTATGCTTATGTTACGTCTATTGTAGTTATCACACAGTCCTTGGATTTTTTTTTCAGTCTTTGTTTTCTTTGCTTTTTGGTTTTCAAGGATTCTATTAATATATCTTCTAGGTCAAGGATTTTTTTTCAGCCATGTCCAATCTATTAATAAGCCTGTCAAAGGCATTCTTCATTTTTGTTACAGTGTTGGGTTTTTTTTGTATTTTGTTTGTTTTTTGTCTCTGGCAATTCTTTTTGCTTCTTTCTTAGGATTTCCAGTGTTCTGCTTGCATTGCCCATCTATTCTCACATGTTGTGTACTTTATCCATTTGTGCCCTTAATTAATCATAGTTACATTAATCATAGTTGTTTTAAATTCCTGGTCTGTTAATTCCAACTTGCTCTGTCTCTTCTGATTGTGTTTTTTCTCTTTTGGTGTGCCTTGTAGCTTTTTTGATGTAGCTGTATATGATGTACCATGTAAAAGGAACTGTTCTAATTAAACTAGTACTGTGGTGGTGAGGCGTGGGAGAGGGGAAGCATTCTGTAGTCTTAAGATTAGGTCTCAGTCTTTTAGTGAGCCTACATCTCTGGCCTTTAGAAGTATTCCTCAGCTTTTTGTTTTTTTTTTTTTCTTTTCCCTTTAGGTGGGATAGGATGGTCTGAGTGGGCTGTAGTTGGCTATCTCTCTCCCCTAGGTTAGTTAGACTTTGATTATTATTAACCCCAGCAGGTTGGGCTGTAGTTAACTAGTTTCCCTGAAGAGCAGACCTTACTAAGAAGAATAGAGTGCTCTGGCATTTTTCAAAATGGTTCCTTTTCTCCTTTCCCTGCCAGAAACCCAAGGGGATTTTTCTCCAATATTTTGTGTGGCAATCTGGTCTGGCTCCTGGAGGTAAATCTGAAAATACTGTGGGAAGGGCCCCTATGACTGGGTTCCCCTGGAGTTTTTAATTCTCAAAGCTGTCCACATTGAGCTTCTAGCAGTTCCTCAATCACAGTTCAGGTATTCTTACCCCCAAGCCTCTGTTCTGCTAAGCTGTGACTCCCTGTTTGCCTGTTTGTCTCTCCAATCTTAGGGAAGCAGTTTGCCCCGTGTCCTCCCCTCTCTTATGGATCCAGGAAGAATTGTTGATTTTTCAGTCTGTTCAGCTTTTTACTTGTCAATTTGGAGAGAGGACTTTCAAGCTCCTTACATGTAGAACTGGGTTAAACAATCTTTGTATTCCTAGGATAAACCTACTTGATCATGACGTATTATCTTTTTGATACATTGTTGGATTTGATTTGTTGATATTTTGTGAAGGAGTTTTCTATCTATATTTGGAATGGATTTTCTTTCTTATATTTTCATGATCCTGTTTTTGGTAAAAAGTTACACCAGCGTCAGAGAATGAGTAGAAAAAAACATTTCCTATTTCCAGAGTTTGTATAAGTTTGGAATGATCTTTTCTTTAAAAGTTTAGTAGATCTTACCTATAAAACCATCTGGACCTCATGTTTTCTTTTGGAGATGGTTTTTAAGTATTATTTTACTTCTTTAATAGCTGTAGGACTGTTTGCACTATCTGTTTCTTCTTTAGTCAGTGTTAGGAGGTTTTTTAAAAATGTGTCCATTCATCTAAGTTTGCAAATTTATTATACTATTTGTATTGTCTATTTGATTTCTACTGTCTTGAGTTATAACCACCTTCTTATTCATAACATTATTTATTTGAACTCCCTTAATTTTTTCTTCATCATCATGGCAGAACTCTATTTTGTTACTCATTTTGTTTTTTATTTCTGCTTTCTATTATTTCCTTTCTTCTGTTTTCTTTGAAATTATTTTGTGGTTTATTATTTTTTTCCTAACTTCTTAAATTGTATACATTTAGCTTTTTTTCCAGTAACATCTAACTTGTGGTTAGAGAATGTGGTTGGTGTTAGATGAGTTCTTTGAAATTTATAGAAACTGACTTTGTGGCCTTCTACATGTCAAATTTGTAAATGTTTCACGGGCCCTTGAAAAGAATATTACTCTAATTTTTAATGTGAAATTTTATATGTAGCCAGTAGTTCAAGACTGTTAATTATGTTGTTTTAAAGTTATTTATATTTTGATGTTTGTGTGTTTGTTTTTGTTAGCTTGACATATAAAATAGGGAGAGAGACATGTTGAAATCTTCACTATAATGGTGGATTTGTCTAGTTCTCCTTGCAGTTATGTCATTTTCTTTTTAAATGCATTTTGAGGCTGTTTTTAAGGAGTGCATATATGTTAAATTGTTATATCTTCCTGGTAAATTGAACTTATTATGTATGTAGTAATCCTCTCTATTCTTAATGCTGCTTTTTATCTTAGTCTGTTTTATCTGATATTAATGTAACCAAGGCACCTTTCATTTGATTAGTATTTGCATAATATCTTTTTGCTTGAAACTTTTCCTTGTCCTTATGCTTTCGGTGTATCTTAGACAATCTTTTTTCTCAGTTGGTGAATTTAGTCTTTTATGGCTATATTTAAACTTGTTTGCAACTTCTAATTATCCTCTTTTACCATTTTTTTGTTTGGTTTTGTTTTTTACTTTCTTGCCCTTTTTTAGGATTAAGTTTTGTATCTTTTTTTTTTTTCTTTTTTAGTTTTCCTTTTCTCTTTTTTTTTTTTCTCCATTGGGTTGGAATTTGTGCTCCTTATTACTATGATTTTATTGTTTACTTCTGAACTTTTATGCTTATTTAACTTTGTAATGTCTTTTATGACTTTTAAATTGGGTGCCAGACTAGCAAAGCTATCATATAAGAATGAATAATATTCTCCAAAACAACTTTACAAATGGTAGGCCTTTAATAAATATGTTTGCTGATTGAAATTCTTCATATGTATATGTCATTTTAATTTTCATTTGATCAAATTTGCAAAGTAATACAGTACAAATTATTTTCAATGACCTATATTTTTTCAGTGTTTCCTATGAAATATCCACTAGGCAAGTTGTTTCAGTATATTCATTTTAAGCTTATCCTGTTAACTGAGTTGGACATTACCTGATTGTAAATGTAGGTATAGTATCTACTGTTATTTTTATTTTCTAATTTGAAATTTGTACACTTGAAGCTTTATCTCTTAGATAATTTTCCTACAGTGGGATAGTGGTAGATACCCTAATCTTGGATCAGAACTGTGTAATACAAATCACATAACTTGAGACCTAGATTGATTTTATTTATTTATTTATTTATTTTCCTCCAAATTTTTATATAGTGTAATATTGGTTTCAGGAATAGAATTCAGTGATCCATCACTTACATCCCAGTGCTCATCATAACAAGCACCCTCCTTAATGCCCACCACCCATTTAGCCCATCCATCTCCCCTCCAATCAATCCTGTTTGTTCTCTATCATTAAAAGTCTCTTATGGTTTGTTTTCCCCTCTCTCTCTCTCTTTCCCCTTCCCATATGTTCATCTGTTTTGTTTCTTAAATTCCACATGAATGAAATCATATGGTATTTGTCTTTCTTTGACTGACTTATTTCACTTAGTACAATACACTCTAGCTCCATCCACGTCATTGCAAATGGCAATATTTCATTCTTTTTGAAAGCTGAGTAGTAGAGATCTAGATTTTAAAATTAGAATGGTTAAGCCAAACAAACATTAAGCAGTAAATTAGACTATATTCTACAGCTAACTTTTAAACGAAATGAACATTTTTTTACCTGGTACTGTCCTCAGTAGTTCTTAATTATTATCACCTCTTTAAGAATTCAGCTTTAATTTTGTCCACACATCATGTTTTAAATAACTTGAGCTTCTATCTAAATTCTTAATTTGTCATATAATTTCTTTTCCCATTTATAGCTCCTGAGGCCTTTGGTTTGTCAGCAAGGTCATTTCTATTTCCTCTACTACCTGATGCTCTGCTTTCATAACAAAAGAGGTCTTTTCTTTATTGGTTTTTTGTTAATCACATATTTGTATCTGATTCGGAATGTCTTCTGTTCTACTTCAGAAAAAAGAGAGATCCAACTATGTTTTTTTGAGAGCATTTAAACTCTTAATCCTTCTCATTATCACCTCAGAATCAGAAAGAGAAAATCAGAGTAAACTAAACATGTCACCTTTTGCACTATTTAATTTAAAAATTTATGTGTAGGGCGCCTGGGTGGCTCAGATGGTTAAGCGTCTGCCTCCGGCTCAGGTCATGATCCCAGGGTCCTGGGATCAAGTCCCACATCGGGCTCCCTGCTCAGCGGGGAGCCTGCTTCTCCCTCTGCCTCTCTCTCTCTCTGTCTCTTATGAATAAATAAAATCTTTAAAAAAAAAAAAAAAGAAAAAAAGGACTTTAGTTCTTTAAAAAAAAAAAAAAATTTATGTGTAGACCCATATTTTGGATATACAAAGCATAGGATAAAGTTTTTAAAACATTTTTAAATAAACCTGTATAACTTACAGTATACCATTTTATGAAAAAGAAAATACCTTTTTGTTATAAAAGTGGGAGTACAAAATTGTTATATAATTGTTTAAAAAAGTGTTACTGATAACTGGTGTCTGGTTTTCTAGACCCTTTCTATGCATATATAGAATTTTTCCCCTAAGAATTATTTTTAACCTATGTTGCAGATTAGGCAGTATAATGCCAACATTTTTCACATAGTTGATTATGGATCCTCCTTATCTTTTTTATTTTATTTTTTTTAAAGATTTTATTTTTAAGTAATCTCTTTATCCAAAGTGGGACTCGAACTCACAATCCTGAGATTAAGAGTCTCATGCTCCACCAACTGAGCCAGCCAGCTGCCCCTTCCTTATCTTTTTTAATGGTGGTATAAATATTCCAATATATGGATGTAACATAATTTATTTAATTAATCCATCCTTTCCCTGTGAACATTTAGATTATTTCCAGTCTTTCTGAAAGTAGACAACAGAAGTTTCACTACAGTGAAAATATATGTATAATCTAAATATAAATAATATAAAATATGTAATATTTGTATATTTGTTTAAGTTTTGTGTAGCATACATTTTCTAAAAGTAAAATTGCTGCATCAAAGCAAATACATCTTTTTCCTTTAAGTTTTTTTTATTTTGGGGGCACCTGGGTGTTTCAGTCAGTTAAGCATCTGACTCTTGGTTTTGGCTCAGGCCATGATCTCTGGGTCATGGGAATGAGCCCCATGTTGGGCTCCATGCTCAGCACAGAGTCTGCTTGAGATTCTCTCCCTCTCCCTCTGCCCCTCATCCCCCTTCTCTCACTCTCTCTCCCTTTCCTTTTCTCCCTCTCTCCCAAATAAATAAAATCTTTTTTTTTTTTTTAAGATTTTATTTATTTATTCGACAGAGAGAGACACAGCGAGAGTGGAAACACAAGCAGGGGGAGTGGGAGAGGGGGAAGCAGGCTTCTCTCGGAGCAGGGAGCCCAATGCGGGGCTCGATCCCATGATCCTGGGATCATGACCGGAGCTGAAGGCAGATGCTTAACGACTGAGCCACCCAGGTGCCCCTAAATAAAATCTTAAAAAAAAAAATTTTTTTTTTTAATGTAATCTCTACATCCAATGTGGGGCTTGAACTCACAACCCCCAAGATCAAGAGTCACATGTTCTACCAACTGAGCCAGCCAGGTGCCCCAGCATATACATATTTTAAATTTTAATAAGATATTATTTAATTTCTAGTGAACTGGAACTCAATATATTGCTGGTGGGAATGCAAATTGGTGTAACCACTTTGGAAAATTGTTTGAAAGTATCTATTAAAGCTGACCATATGCACATGCTGTGGTCCAGCTGTTTTCCTCCTAGGTATATACCCAGCAGAAACATGGACATATGTTTGCCAAGGACATGGACAGATGTTGATAATAGCAGTAACTCAGTAATCAAAAACTGTGAACAACCCAATGTCCATCAATGGATATATAAATTATAATGTATTTATACAAAGTAGTATTCTGCAGCAAAGGGGATGAATTAACTATAGCAAATAAAACAACATGGATGAATCTTAGAAAATGATGTTGAGCTAAAGAAGTTGGAAAATATATATCCTCTGTTTCCATTTAATTAGTGTTCACAAACTTGCAAAAGTAATCATACTGTTAGAAGTCAGAATAATGGTTTTCTTTAAGGGGAGAGCAATGATGGGAGTGAAGCACTAGGAGAATTCTGGAATTTTGGTTATGCTCCGTTTCTCAGTACTGGTGCTGGTTCATGGGCTTGTTTGGTTTGTGAAAATTCATTGTGCTACACACCTGTGATATTATGCCTTCCTGTGTATGTATTCTGCTTCAATGGAAAGTTTCCAGTAAAGGAGTTCACTTTGTGTTTTATATATAGAACCACTTTCAAACTCCTGCCAGTAGTGTCTGTTTTTCCTATACTCTTGCCACTCTGATAGACATTAAAATCTTTGTAATCTGGGAGACGAAGAGGTCAATTTGTTGTTTTATTTTTATCTTATTATTAGTGAGGCTCAGCATCCTTTTGTATATTTGCTGACTGTTCATTTCTTCTATAGTTTCCCTACTCTTGTCCTTTGCCTATTTTTCTGTTACAGTGTTTGTTTTTCTTACTGATTTGTAGACTTTTTTGGTCTATTATATGTCAAAATACAATGTTTTAAATAATAAATTCAAACTAACAGACTTATTAAGTATATCATGTGTTAGGAAAAGTTTCTTCTAATAATTAAATCCATCTTAAAAGAGCCCATCATTCTTCAATCTCCAGCTCTGTAACCAACTCAGTTCTTAGGAGAGTAAAAGCTGCCTCATTAGCTCCAAATCTATACTCTTACATGGAGTCCATGTAGAATCTATTTGAAAGTCCCTGTTTTATTGTACATATATTAATATCCTCTTTTTCTTGACTAGTCTGTTCTTTGCTGGGAACATCTTTACAAAATCTCAAAACAAGTTTACCCACTGCTATTATGTTGTTACCCTTAATTTCTTTGGTTTCTCTTTATGCCTTTACATTTCCTCATATGGAGAAGAGAAATGATATTGAATAGGATTTGTTTTGTTTGTAGTAAATTGCATATTAATTTTGTCTATCTTTTTTTTTTATTAAATAGCCCTTTAAAAACCAGTGTGCCGCATGCTATTTCCTTTACTTTCTCAACCAGTACCAAATTTCTAAGTGATCTCTTCACTAAAATATTTTGTTTTAGTAACTCAACTAGTCTGATGTAGTCTCACTGTTGTGTCTGCCTTTTTATGCTTTGGTTGGGGATGCCTTATTTAAAATATTGTCTAGACTTTACTGTATTTTAATGTTCCTCATTTTGATCCTGTAGTGACCTGTGAATGTTTTTAAATTTATTTTTGTTTTTTTCTTTTAATATGTAATTCATAGACGCTCTGCTGTTGCCCGCATTCAGGAGTTCTTCAGGCGGAGGAAAGAAAGGAAAGAAATGGAAGAATTGGATACTTTGAACATTAGAAGGCCACTAGTAAAGATGGTTTATAAGGGCCATCGCAACTCCAGGACAATGGTACCAAATGCTCATGGCACTCTTTGGAGAAATTGCAGATTCATAATATGAATTTTTCCATAATGATGATCTTCATATATTGCCACTGCAATTCCAGTAATAGCATTATTGTACCTTAACAGTTACCTCTTTACCCAAACATGGTTCTTTTAGTCCTAGAATATATTGCCAAAGACCGTTATTGTTTACAAGAAAATTCTGCCCTACTAAGGATATGTTGTAGAAGTTTAAAATTCTTAGCTGGTACAAGTAACAATTACCTCCTTTTGTTCTCTCACACTTGCGGTCTACCTGTCTAGTATATTTTTTTTAGCTCATTTTAGCCCCCTTGGTTGATTTAGAGAGAAAGATTTAGATATATGGAATGCAGGCTCATTGCAAAATGTAGTCCGATTACTTTATAACAACTCTTCTTAAGATTGATGAGTCAAGATTTGTTTTAGTCACTTTGTCTCTCTAGACTTTACTGTCCTCATCTATGAAATAAGAATAGACCAGATGATCTCTAAAATCTTTTCAAGTTTTACAGTCCACAAGTCTTATACACCCAGTGTGATATTAATTATTTACTAAGAGGATCCTGCAAGATGATTAGCATGTTAGAACTATTAACTCTGAACCATTCAAATTTAGAAAGTGTTGTTTTCATATATTCATTGAGTCATCCAAAAGTATCTACAGAGTCAGTTTTAATCTGCTTTCTTCAGAGTTAAGGGGAAAAGTTACTTTGGGGGGGCCCCTCGCTGGCTCAGTTGATAGAGCATGTGACTCTTGACCTAGGGGTCCTGAGTTCAAGCACACGTTGGGCATAGAGCCTGCTTTAAAAAGTTACTTTGGGGCAGGGAACTACTTAGCTCTCTCTATAGACATCATTGGTGGTAACAATTTAATCATTCTAAACAGAATGCTCACTATTAATAGAAGTAATCAGTGTACATGTCTTGTATTTTGCTGGTTAAAATTTTGGATGAAAATATAGGGGTAGGAATGAAAAAAGAAAAGAAGTTAAGTAAATATAACAGTAACGCTAAGTAACAACAAAACTGTCTACCCCCTTTGGTTTGGCAAAAATAGCAAAGTAGCAACTGCTGGTGAAATGATTGAAAAACATCCTGAACTACAGATTTTGGATGGCTCATTCATATGCATCCACTGAAAAATGTCATCCTAACCATTCCAGTATATCCTGTTGTCTCATTGCTTCATTAAAGTAAATATGTTTATATCCTTCCTTCTCAATTGTGAGAGAATAGCTAATAAAAAGATTGGTACTTTTCGTTCTTTTGGCATAAACCAAAATACAAAAGGGAACCATTCATTTTTTTCTATGATTTGTTTTTATTATCTTATAAAGCTAAAGTAGAACCATTTTTGGAACGTTCAAAAACATATAGACATAGAAGTTTCCATTATACTTTCCAAAACCCAGAAATCCCATTCATTCCTTTAGCAGTTACTAATTCAGCACCTACTGTTGCCAAGTACTGTTTAAGGCCCTAAAATATAGCATTGAACAGAGCAAAATCTCTATTTTCATGGGGAATTTTTCATTATTTACTGTTGTTTCATGCTTGCTGATAAATCTCCATCATTTTAAAATAATAGAAGACAAAGACTCTCTTCTATTTTTTGTTATTTTCTAAGCCAATTAATATTTCCAATTGCAGAATAGAATAAATCTTGGTTTTAATATTTGATTTGAATTTTCTTATAGTTTTCTTTTTTTAAACCCTTAGATAAAAGAAGCCAATTTCTGGGGTGCTAATTTTGTAATGAGTGGTTCTGACTGTGGCCATATCTTCATCTGGGATCGTCATACTGCTGAGCATTTAATGCTTCTGGAAGCTGATAATCATGTGGTAAACTGCCTGCAGCCACATCCGTTTGACCCAAGTAAGATGGCCTTTTATAGAAATCAGTACGTCAGCTCCACTTTTGTTCTAGTTGTTAATATAAGAACAATGCAAATTATCCTAGAAGGCAGCCACGAGAGCCTGTTATGACTCTCATTGGGTTTAAAACAAAAAAGACTTATAACCTCCTTTTGGCAGAAAGTATGGGGAAATAGATTAAAGAGTTTATTCTCTAATATTTCTTCTAAGTTTTACCAGTTGCAAGAGGTTTGGCTGACTACACTTTACTCTACTTATCCAAACTCAACCTCCAAGCCTTGTTAGTCTTCACATGTCCAAGTTAATTTACCAGAACAAAGGAGCTTGGCTTGTTCTTGCCTTCCATTTGACATTGCCCATGTTTCTCCTAAAAGGCAGTGGATAAGAAAGAAATTTGAGTGATTGCAAGTTGGTCTTAAAATTATGTTCTAGGGTAACTTTTAGGAAATCTTCTAAATAATATTCTCAGTCAACAATTAAATGTATCAGTACAATTTCCATGCCAGCTCAGTTTTGCTATACATATACGTGTGTGTGTATACATATACACACACATACATACATGCATGCGTAATATATAACATATGTATGCATGTCTTAATGGCATATTTTTATGCTTTATATTAATATGCAACATTTTATTTCTAGTTCTAGCCTCATCTGGTATAGATTATGACATAAAGATCTGGTCACCACTAGAAGAGTCAAGGATTTTTAACCGAAAACTTGCTGATGAAGTAAGATTTTTATTTATACTTATTATAAAGTGTATGTTACTTTGTTCCTGAAATGCTTTCTTAAAAATACTCAAAGCAGCTCATTATTAATTGGTAACATAAACAAGTTTATTCAGTTAAGGAGGTCAAATTGTAAGAAAAAGAAAAATTAAGATAAAAACATGTCTGTAATACTAGAGAGCTAAAAATCAAAATATTATTTTGCTAATTATAATATCGATTATTGGTAATACCAGGTTATTATAGTTTGAGAAAAACAGATTGACTATTTTTGTGCTTATTACAATGAAGAATCATTTAAAAAACCTTCTGTCCTTTTAAGAAAATGAGTTTTACTATGGCTGGCCTCCATAATTGCAGCCAGATAAGTAGCAGAACAAATGATTGGAGAATCTTTTCCTTTATTGTCATATTTTCAGATTTCTTCAGCTCCTTATTAAACCAACAGTTTTCAAACTGGGCTGTGTGAAGCTCTCAGTTTTTAGTGGGATTGGGAGAGGGGAAGGTGGCTGATACAAAAGCTGAATTCTGGGCTTTTCCTCCCCAGCATTAGGCAGAGTTTTTATTGGTGGGTTTTCATACAAGATTTCTTATGAAAATAAGGGTTCATGGCTTTAGTCAGCTACTAACAGTTAAGCTTCTATGAGTAGGTGACTGCAGCTCAAGTTGATGCTGTGCCCTCTTTAAAACATAAAAGAAGGGTCCATTGCTAAAAAATGTTATTAGTAAGTTAGAAAACCAGTACTCTAGACCAAGGTTGACAGTTCACAGCACAATTCCCTCATCTGCTTTCTAACGGACATTTATGAACTTGGCGTATGTCAGACACCGTGCTGAATTTTAAAAAACCTTCCCTTAGAGCTTATAGACTGGTGGGAAAGACAGACACTGAACAGTCAGCCAGAATGTAGAGAGGCATGCACAGTGTCCTGGAAGCCCTTGCAAAAGAGCAGTTGTGCTTGTAAATGGGATAGATGGATGGGGGAGTCTTCACAGAGGAAGTACGAATTGGACTGAGTTCACCAGGCATACAGGGGGCTAAGGAGCCCTGGAGATGAAGAATCGGCAATTTGCAGGGTGTCCTAAGGTAAGTGAACCGTTGGTGAGTGGATAAGAAAGCAGCTCCTTGGGGCAAGATTGTAAAGGGCCCTGGGGGTGCCCTGCTGGGCTGAAAATGTGTTGTATGAAATCACTGGGGAGCCGTTGACCACATTAGCACCTTTGTCTTCCTCTCATCCTTTCCTTTCTTCCTTTTTTCCTTTGCCATGAACTTTGCCATTTGCCCTTTGCCCATGATTACATACTAGATCCTTAGGTGTTTATGGATATTCATTTAGTGCTGTCTTGGTACATAAGACACAAGTCATTGGTAACTCTTATCCAAAAGTTTATTTTTCAAGATTACTTTTGCCTCAGTCAAGGTGACATTTTCTCGAGGGATCTGAGTGACCCTGGGGAAATCATTTAACCCCACTGTGTCACTACATGTATCAGCTCTGCCATAGGGGAAGGGAATGAGCAGACACGGGAAGACTGCTCTGGGAAACGAATCATAAGTGAAAAATAAACTGAATTCTTGAAGGTTTT
>NC_138374.1:86556825-86594264 GCF_054177405.1 Leptonychotes weddellii
AATTCTTGAAGGTTTTAAGTGGCCTCAAAGTTTGGCCTTTGTCTTTCTGCCAGTTGAAAGAGTAGTGTCCTGTGATGTCACTCCCTCAATGGCAAGTTAAAATAATTACCTGGCATCGAGTAGCCTTATGGTGGAAATATACACAGTGTGTGTATAAAGAATGAAGTAATTCCTCCTCAGACCTGCTAAGTTTTTTACTGTTCTCCTAATCTTCAAGGAAAAAGTACAGTTACATCATGGTTCTTGACATGGTTGTTTCACTTGCCCCGTAGGTTATAACTCGAAATGAACTCATGCTGGAAGAGACCAGAAACACCATCACGGTGCCAGCCTCTTTCATGTTGAGAATGTTGGCTTCGCTGAACCATATCCGAGCTGGTAAGAACTGTCAGTGTATTATTAACACCATTATTACATCATGTTATTTCAGGTCTGCTTTAAAGTGATTTGTACAATTTCTTTTAACCATAAAATGAAGGCAACGTAACTTCTGAGCTAGGAGTTCTGTGAACTCTTGATCTTAGTACAGTAACTTATTTCCTCACGAACCAAATGTATTGAAAAATGTCAGAATGAAAAGACAAAGTCACTTGAAAACTTTTATCAGCTGTGTTTCTCAGTGTGGAGGATCATACCGTAATCCTTAAGATCTGTTAGAGTAAGTACCCTTTAGTGGTAGACGTGGTCAAAATTAACCCTAGCCCAGACAAAAATAAATGTAACATGCTACTGCAAGGGTTGAAACACATAACCTCAGTAATTTTTTTTTATATATTTTTTTTGTTTTCACTGATACACTATGAGGTTTGGTGCCAAAGAAACACAAAATGTAAATATTATAACTAATATTCAAGAAGGAAGTGAATAATCTGTTTGTAATAATAGAAGAGATCCAGTATCCATTATAAACAAAATACATTTATCAAACAAAAGAGTATTTGTTGTTCTTCACTGATTTCATAAATTTCTTCATATGTTGGATATTATCTATTATTTAATAGTAACAACCACCACCATTTCTAGAGTATCTATAATGTATCAGGGACCATACCTGTCATTTCACAAATTTTTCCTAATTAGCTCCAAACCTTTACAACTTTGGTTATTTGTAATAACTTGCCCCAGGTCACACAACTGATGAATGGTAAAGCCTGAATGTGAAACTGGCTTCCAAGCCCTTACTTCCCTTTGACCTTGGAAAGTTCACTTGCAGGAATACATTTAGATCATGAATATGACATGCAGTCCACTGGGTGATCTCAGCTCAAACTGCTTTTCAGGCTCATTCCCAGCATTCTCTCCTTCTCTGTCCACTCTGTCCCTCTTTGACTTGGGGGACACATCAAAGTCTTTTCTACCTCAGGATCTTTATCACCGTGCTACCCCCCTCCCATCCTCACTCTTTGTTAGGATACCTTCTACTTATCGTCAGGTCTCTGTCGGCCGTGGATTAAATATCACTTCCTCAGAGAGAGGAATGGAGAGAAAGTGTACCAGGCAAAGTAAAGGGTAGGTAGCAATTTTCAAAGTCCTGGAGGGGAGAGTGTGGAGCACATCTAAAGAATTGAAAGAAGCCCATAGGAGGTGGGGAGAAAATATTCAAATTGTTAATATTAACTACTACCAGGAAAGAATGGAAATTTCAAATGGAATTTAAACAGAAAAGGTTAGTAGTCCAACAAAATATTTTTGCAGTAGCTTTTGGGTTCCCGTATTATTAATCACTGTAACACTTTCGATCCATTTTCTTCAGTAACAGTGAGTAACCCTTAAAATTCATCCATTTAGATTTCAGATTTGAGGGGAGGCAGCATTTTCTAGAACAAGAAAAACATTTGCTGATTAGGATTCCTAAAACTCACTTGTTCTTGTAAAGAGCTTATCTGGCGAATGGCTCTTCCCGAGTTTTTCTATTGAAAACCATTCTTCTCTCGTTTATGCCGCGTCTGTTTTATACAGCTGCCGATGTAGCAGTTTGTTAGCTCATGGCTACTCCCCTCCTCCTTTGGTTTTAGCATTAGATAAGGTAAGTTTTATAGCATGAAGATTCCCTTTCTTCCAGTCCTTTTTGCTGTCAACCAAAAAGACGTAATTTCTAATTGGTTTAGTCAACTTAACTCACCCTCTTGCTTCTCTTATGTAAAAGACTGGAGAGAAAAAGTACCCGAGAGTTGCTTTTATCTTTAAGATACCCAGTTATTTGATGAGTCAGTTATCCACCCCTGTCCTCTCCTTCTCTCCTGGTCTCCAGTATTCCAAGTATGATCACGTGTGCACAGTCGAGGAGAGTTAGTAACGGACTGTGATCCTGCAGGCGCAGGCTAGCCACGGAATAGTCCAGCCCCTCCATTACTCCACAAGGCTTCCTGGGAAGTCCAGGGAATAGATTTGGGGCGGCGCCTTCCTGGTAGAGCTGTGATTTTTAATGAAGGCTGCACTACAGATCCTCTGTCGGGCTTTTTCAGCTGCAAACACTTGGGTCCTACCCCCTGAAGATTTTCACTCATTTTATCTAAATAGGGCTTGAGCTTTTGCATTTTCCAAAAAGCAACCAAAGTCATTCTCATGAATACTTCACTAAAGACTATGGTGTCTAAATGTGGTGTCTCTCTCGATGGGATGGGGGCCCCCAAATGTGGGATGAAGCAGATTGGGTGGAAGCCGGTGGCACGGGCAGTGAAAGTATCCACCTGAGGCAGAACAAAGGAGCTAGAAGTTTATCGAATCCACTGCCCAGCAGTGGCTCAGGAAAGCAGAGGACAGGCTGTCTGCCACGAGGCCGAGGGTGGGGGCTGTTTCTAAAGGGGGAAGATGAAGGGGCATGGCTACGTGTGGAGTTTTCCCTTTTTTGCTAACTGTGCCTGGTTGTAACTAACCCATTGGTTAGTTAGGGCCTATGGCTTTTTCGAGGTGGGTCTCCTGATGTAGAAGCGACTCTTATTTTCAGTTTTCATTTAAAAGAAGAGTGTTTCTCAGACCTCCTCGGTCTGTAACTGCCAACCAGAGATTGGTGTCAGCATTGAGCTGCTTTGCAGTTCTGCCTCAGAGGTGTAGCACTTCATGAACAAAAGATTGCATTTAATTTATTCTTAGAAACTGGGTTTCCATTCTGAGAGAGAGGACTGTGCAGCAATTGGTTGAGATGGGTTTGAGAAAAGAACAATTATTCTGCCCTCTTCCTCATTCTGGAAGCCACTGTCCGTTATTCACTGACCTGTATTAGACACTCTTGGCCCTCACTTGTCTCCTTATGGCTTGCTTTGGACTCTGCAGAATCCTTTTTTTTTTTTTTTAAGATTTTATTTATTTATTTGACACAGAGAGAGATAGCGAGAGAGGGAACACAAGCAGGGGGAGTGGGAGAGGGAGAAGCAGGCTTCCTGCCGAGCAGGGAGCCCGATGCGGGACTCAATCCCAGGATCCCTGGGACCATGACCTGAGCTGAAGGCAGATACTTAACCACTGAGCCACCCAGGCGCCCCTGGACTCTGCAGAATCCTAATGTCTACCCTAAACTCCCTGATTTAAAGGCTGAGACAATTCTTGTTAACCCTCCATTTCCCCATCTTCATTCATAGTGTGACAAAAGGAATTTGGATAAGAACCCTACACACTTTGAAAGAAATAGTGTGACCTGCTTCCTCATGCTTCCGACGTGACAGGAATAGGTTTGTTGAATTAGTCAGTCATATCCAGGATTCCCATTCATGGTAATCTACTTAAGCTGATAGCAACCTCATGTTTTATTCTCTCATGAAAGTATATCACACAATAAAAAGAGTGTCATCTCTTTTATATTAACATTCGTTAGGTAGCCTTTTATTGATCAGCGATTCTTCCACTGTGTTTAGATTCCTTGGTGATATATGAAGGTCTATCCAAATCTTGTTTTTGTTCACTTATTTTGCAAATGTGTATTGAACACTTATGTAATAATGATGATAGCTAAAATTTGTATAATTTAGGTTGTAAATCATATACACATACATCATCTCATTAGTTTGGCTTTGAAATGGAGTCTGCACAGAGGGGATTTAGTCCAGTTCAGTTGGACAATAAATATATAGTCTCTTCTGTCTACTGCTCTTGGTATTATTGACTTAAGATCCAGTGAGAGAGTTTAAGCCTCTGTAGGTAATCAAATTTCAGGATTCAGTCTTCTCGCAGTTGACAGTGGGGCTCAGCCCTCCCCCCATGTTTAACCTTTGTATTTTCCACGTTGCCTTGGGCAAATGCTTCTTGGCCGAATGGGCTTCATCCTCATCCTTTTATACTGTTGCCTTCTCTACATACCCTAATGTGACATACCTGATCTCAGTAAAACTTCTATGCGTTTATTTCATAAACCGTCCCTGAACATCCTGTACGAGGCTCTGAGGATATAAGATAAAAAGAAAAAACTCCTACCCTCGCAGGAGCTCAAAAAGCCCTTGAGGTCTGGTCTGTAAGAAGACACGCAAATAAATGTCCCTGCAGTTAGGATCTTCGTTGCACAATAGACACAGAGAGTCTAGAGTGTAGAGGAAGGAGTTCATCATTCTGCAGGTTGGATGTTTGAAAAAGTCTGGGAAACATTTCACAAAGGGGATAATAGTTGTATTGAGATGAGTAAGCAGAACCTTTATAGCTGGAAAACTGGGCGAGTGTCCCAAGCAGAGGAACAGCAAGGATAAATCGTGAAAGCTGGAGAGAGCATGCCGTGTTCACTCACCAGTTTATAGTTATATTTTCACTTGAGTGGTTAATCTAGATAAGCTCCTTGAGGGCAGAGACCACGTGTCTGTTTTGGCCACCGTTCTTAGCACAACGCCTGGAACATAGCAGATATTTAAAAAATCTTTAAACACACAGATCCTCAAGAATGGTCCCCAGGTTCCCCCACAGCCTCCCCTCAGTCTTTCTGGTGGCATGATACGCCTCCTTAGGCTCCTGGACTCCAAGGAACACGGCTTGAAAACCACTGCAGTAGACCATGATATATCAAGATCCCTAGGGTTTTTCTTTTTAGTTTTTATAGGTTTAGAATTACATGCATATTCAAAGTTACAGTGCTCTGTTTCCTTTACTTGTTTTTTATTTGTTTTTAGCGGCAAAAACTAACTTATCTACACACAGAAGTGAACTGATTTTTACATGATGATGTGTTGGGCTGTATACATTTTAATCAGTTTTAACTAAAAGGTATTGAAAGTTCTTTCAATTATAATACTAAAAGCATTTCTTCTTGTGGGTGTCATATATGTTTTGCAGACCGGTTGGAGGGTGACAGATCAGAAGGCTCTGGTCAGGAGAATGAAAATGAGGATGAGGAATAACCAACTGTTATTGGCAAGCACTTAGATGTTCTGAAATTTGTAGAAGACATTTATTCTATTTTTTTCTTTACAGAGCTTTAGTGCAATTTTAAGGTTATGGTGTTTTTGGAGTTTTCCCTTTTTTCGGGATAACGTAACATTGGTTTGGAATGATTGTGTGCATGAATTTGGAAGAGTGTGTAAAACAAAACTAGCAAAATGTTTAAAAAACTTTTTGCCATGTGTGAGGAGTGCTAGAAAATGCAAAGTGCAATATTTTCCCTAACCTTCAGATATGAGAGCTTGGATCAATGTGGAAGAGTAATTTTCATTATAGTGAAAATGTTGGTTCAAATAAATTTCTACACTTGCCATTTGCATGTTTGTTGCTTTCTAATTAAAGAAGTTGGTTGTTTTAAGATATCCTGAATATGACTTTTTATTTCATGCTTTACTACCTTCACCCACGTTTTCTGGTCTTCTCGGTAACATAAGGCTCTTTCTCTATTTTCTAGACTTGATAACCTTTTCTGTTTTGGCTTCTGTGTGATAGAATCACATAGAGGAGCTTTTTTTCATTTCTCTTTACACAGCATGTTATCTTCACTTCCAGTCACCGTCTGTCACGATTAGCGGTACCTCTCTACCCAAGTACAGGGGTCTGGCTTCCAGCAGTAAGCACAGAGCATTGCGGCTAGCTCCCATGATGGAGCTCTGGAAGCTCTGGCTTCCGGTCTTCCCCTCTCTAACTTCTAGATTTCAACTGAAAGCTGTTGACCATCCAGTCTTAGGATTCCGGGTCTTCCTTTACTCTAGTGTCCGACTCCACCCAGGCCTGTAGCTTGGGGGTTCGGAGCTGAAATGCTCCTGTAGACTTAACCCTGCCATCATCCTCCCTCCCCTCTCCCAAAGTGCCGTGCTTTTCTCCAGCTGGGCCGTGCAGGACTCATGGGGGGGCCAGCGTGGAGAGCTGGCACCGCCCCTTCCCACAGGCTGGCTGCAAGGCCAGGAACACCTGCTACTGAGAGAAGGCAGATTGGCTTTTTGGATAGAGGGCAAAGAACTCTTCTGTTGGCTCAGTAACTTCAGTTGGACTTCAGAATCTGGCTCTCACCCTAGACAGGGCACATATGTTTTCACATTAGGAAATGTGGTAAATGGTCAAAGGGAAAAGGAAGGTGGGTGGGGCAGAGGCTACTGGAGGGCTCAGTGGGGTCAAGGAGCTTTAGCCAAACAGGGCCACTGCATGACTTCTGGAAAGTACCAGGGTCTTAGTTTCTGGTTACCAATGAGTTATGGGATCTGCTTAAGCCATGTGACTTCTCTGGGCTTGTTTCCTCCTCTCTACAGTGCGGGTAATCCTATTTGTACCACCTGTGTCCTGGGGCTGTGTTAGGACCCCACGAAGCCACGGAGTTTGAAGGGCTTCACGGAACAACTGAAATGACCACTGGAAGCGCACAGGACGTACGTCATTTCTTGCCCTGTAATAAAACAGTAACGGAGATGCTGTAGGGAGATGCTGGAAGGCGAGTGGGGCAGAGGCTACTGGAGGGCTCAGCGAGGTCAAGGAGTAGTAGCTCTTTGGCTAGAAGAGCCCAGAAGAAAATCAAAATTGTACTGTCCGCTCTGGCACAGGACGTCGGTAGTAGGGGGGCCTGGGGGGGCGGGCAGAGGGTACATGCGAACTCTGACCTTTCTGCTCCGTTTTGCTGGGAACCTTAAAACTTACTTTTTTTTTTTTTTTTAATTTAATGGTATTTGTCAAAGGAGTTAGGTCCCCTGCTGTTAATTTTGCAGAGTGTGGGTACTGTGTGTTAAAAAGGAGCGGGCAGGCCAGACAAGCAGTCAAGGAGGCAGCAAAGAGAAAACATTCTAGAGGCAGCGTTGACACTTCCCAACTCCCTGTATGTTGGGGAGGCCCCAGCCGGTCCCACAGCTGGACCCTGGGGCTCAGCTGCAGCTTGGACCCAGGATTATGATCTCAGTGGTGGCAGGTGAGGTGGTCAGGTAAAGGTGGTAGGTTTTGTGCCTGGAGGTTGCTGAGTTTCACTGGCAACCTGCCCCCCACCCTTTGCCTCTGGTTATGGGACAGACATCTAGAGAGTGGGTTGGTGTTCATTAAGCCTCCTTTATTTTTTTTTTTTTAAAGATTTTTTATTTATTTATTTGAGACAGAGAGAATGAGATACAGAGAGCATGAGAGGGAGGAGGGTCAGAGGGAGAAGCAGACTCCCTGCCGAGCAGGGAGCCCGATGTGGGACTCGATCCCAGGACTCCAGGATCATGACCTGAGCCGAAGGCAGTCGCTTAACCAACTGAGCCACCCAGGCGCCCCTTAAGATTTTTTTTATTTGAGAGAGTATGAGCCAGGGGAGAAACAGCAGGCCCCACCCCCCGCCCCACCCCCATTTAAACCTCCTTTAAAAACCTTGGGTTAGGAGGTGCCTGGCTGGCTTAGGCGGTAACCGCAGGTGACTCTGATCTTGGGGTTGTGAGTTTGAGCCCATGTTGCATGTAGAGATTTCTTGAAAATCTTTAAAAAATAGGGTGCCTGGGTGGTTCAGTGGGTTAAGCGTCTGCCTTTGGCTCAGATCACAATCTCAGGGTCCTGGGATTGAGCCCCATGTTGGGCTCCCTGCTCAGGGGAGAGCCTGCTTCTCCCTCTCCCCCCTGCTCATGTTCTCTCTCTCGCTCTCTCAAATACATAAGTAAAATCTTTAAAAAAAAAAATCTTAAATAAAAATGAGAGTGTTCTGTATTTCTGGGTCATGCTAAGTCATTTAATAACAGTCTCTGAATTTAATTGTCTTCGAGGAATTTATGAACAGCACATGGATGGATGTACTGAGGTGAGCGTGGTGTGGACATCGCCACCTCCCAGTTCTACATCCATCAGCTCCTTCCTGCTCTGTCTCCTCCCCTTGTAAGCCTACCGGAAGGGAGGCTGCACTCGAGGATGTGGCTGCACACAGTGGGTCAAGGGGGACACATTCAGAAAGTCCACAGCCCAAGTACAAATCCACAATTTCCACAGCTATACATGTACCAAAACAGATATTTAATCAGGTAGACAAAACTATTCTAAATATATTTTACTCATTTATTAATATTATGATTTATAATAATCCTAAGCATTTTTCTTATCTTAAAAAAAAAACCATCCAAAAACTTCAAGTGAAATATATTTCAGGATTAGCTTGCTTTTGTTTTGCTTTGAAGGTTTTTAACAACTTCTGCATCCAGGGGTCCGTTATCAGAACACAGCCCAGAACTCCTGTCTCTTAGCGTATCCACACCAGAGTGACAGACCTGCTTCCCACCAAACAGGCTCGCTCCGCAGCATTCGGGGTGGCCATGCTTGCCCAGGCCCGTGATCCCCGTGGGGCTGTCTTTTCATCCAGGAGGGGCTCACTTACCTGTGACATGGGATATTTCAAAATGGTGGCGTGACAAGGAAAACCAGAAATGGCTTCTAATTCCTAAGCCGTTAATACTATTCAGGAAAATTCTGAGGGAAATGAACACAGCTTTGTGTATTACGTTCTCCTAAAAATAACATTGAGTAAGGGGCACCTGGGTGGCTCAGTTGTTAAGCGTCTGCCTTCGGCTCGGGTTGTGATCCCAGGGTCCTGGGATCGAGCCCCGCATCGGGCTCCCTGCTCGGCGGGAAGCCTGCTTCTCCCTCTCCCACTCCCGCTGCTTGTGTTCCCTCTCTCGCTGTATCTCTCTCTGTCAAATAAATAAAATCTTTAAAAAAAAAACATTGAGCAAAATTGTGCTCTTGGTAATCTTATGCAGATTTGAGTTTGTGCTTTGAAATCTTTCAAATAAATCCAATCACTTTCCTTGGGTTGCCGTTTTTTTTTTTTTTTAGGTCTGGGAAGCCGATAATCCAGGCTCCCCAGCTCTCTGGTCTCCAACAGTTTCTACCCACCTACTGAGCCCAGCTAGCCTATTCTAATAATGAGGACTTCTAAGTATCCCTCCACCTCCTCCCTTTCTCCTCCTCCTCTGCAAAGTTGCAAGTTGGCTCCTTCTCAGTCCCATGGCCAAGACCTGGCATTTGACCCAGACTCTGGCTTAATGCACTCTGGGAGGTCAGACAATCCCTAGGCTTCTCTCCCTGGATTCTGTGTGTCCCCGCTCCCCAACCCAGAAGGGTGGTCAGGCTCTGTCCCCTCCTACAGTCACATATGACAGCCATTTTCCTTTGCTTTAGAGTGAAAATTGTGACGTCCCTTCTGTCTTCCATGGGACTCACCTGGGGTTCTGCATATACTGTGGGTACCAGCGTGGACTCCCATCCCTGTATGGCCTCCTGCCACGGGGGCTTGGAGGATCAAAGGACTCTGTGAGTCCAAGACCTCCAGCCAAGCAGTCACTATCACTGGGGGACAGAGCTGTCCTTAGCACCCAGGTCCCGTCGCAGGGGCTGTAAGGGAGGTCAAGGCTGAACTCGTGCCCTGGCTTGGGACTCTCCAGCAGGCCCCCAGGGGCCCCTCATCTTTGATTGCCATTAACAGAAAAGCTCATTGTTGCTCCTTCAGATCTCTTAAATTCCAAACGCTACTTCACCCTTTCCTCCCTTTCTCTTGCCTTCCCCTGCCTCGCCACATCCCCCTTCCCAGAAGACACAATTCCCATGGCAACAACCCCCAGCACCTCCTATCCCGGATAACAGTTATCCTCGCCAGAGTTTCACTTCCTGTCCCGGAGATGCCCCTAAAACCAGACTAACGCACCCACCTCCCGCGACCGGGCAGCCACAGGGAGGCTCAGCTCCAGGTACCGCGCAGGACGCTGCGATCCGCAGGGTCACCTCGGAGGGGGCCCACCTGCACTCCGCGTCCCCACAGAGGAAGACATTGCACACCTCGTCGTATCGATGAGACAACCGCGATGCAAGACTGAGGGGCCCAAGGCTGCCCGGCTCGGAAGCGGCAGCGCGGGATGGGGACCCAGAGCCTGCTGCGCCCTCCCACCCCCCGCTCGCCCTTTCGTAGCCACGTCACCCTCCCCGGTTCCGTGGACAGGAGGGCAGCCGGGGCTCCAGGCTGACCGCTCGACATGGGCAGACCCTGTGGTCCATCCAGAGACTGTCTCTAACGACAAGCATCTCAAGGGCCTCCTGTCCGGATAGGAGAAGCGTTCCGTCGTCAAGTCGGAACACGTCCTAAGATCTCCTCCGTTATCAGCGCTCTTTCCGTCGCTCTCCGGTCCCACCACGAACGGCCTCAAGGCTGCAAATCCCGCGGCAGTCTCCCGGCTCGCTCGGCTCCGCGCAGCGCCGCACCGCGGCTCCCGCAATGGGGCTGGAGAACGCTGCGCCGCCGGCCCTCCCGCCCCAGCGCCCATCGGAGACGCTGCGCGCGGCGGGTCTCGCACGGAATAGAGCTGCCGGCCGGGGCTCCGGAGGCTGCGGGCTGCAGGGGGCACCGGCTCCGCGGGGAGCGAACCGGCGTTCAGCCGCACCCTTCCCTTCCCGGCCAGATACGGCTCACGGCGCACAGCCCCACTGCTGCCCCCTAGTGTCGGGGCCCTGAACGCCCCAGCGCCGCGTGCTCGGGAGCGTGCGCCCCCAGGGCCCCCAAGCCTGGCATCCGGGGCACAGCACAGGGACCCGGTCAAGTGGCAGCTTCAATAAGAGAGGCAAAGATGGGCAACAGCCCTCAACGTGGGCCTGTCAAAACCGGGACCCGCAGGACTGAGATTCTTAAGCGACCGTGTGGCCCAGTGTCCCCTAGGAAGGCCTCAGGCTGCCCAGGATAAAGCTGGCACGCCGGGTTTGGTGGGGGCAGTTGGGGTTTTGACCTTCTACACGGAAGGCAGGGGAACTTGAGAAAGTGTGCGGATTTCCGCCTCTTCCTCTCCTCACCGCCTCCCTCCCGTGCTCCTCCTTTCCTCACTCGCTCTTGCTCGCTCTAACTCTAAGGCTGCATCAAGGCAGACTGGAATTCCTGAATAGGCAAACTGTGGTTCTAGCTGCCCGAAATCCTCCGCGGCTTGGCTCAGACGGTCCCCTCCGTCCCTAAGTCCCCTACCTGGAAATGCCTCCCTCCGCTGAAGAGTAAGAGGACCTGACTTTGCCATTTCTCGGCATCTCGCTCCGCCAGGCCTCTCCCTGCGTGATAACGAGCGGAACGAGCGGAACGCTTTAGAGCTTCTGCCCCGCGCCCAGCCCGGTGCTTTGCTCGGAGCGCATGCGCCGCGTCCGGCAGTGTCCGCAGAAAACAGGGAAGGCGGGGACTCTGTGAAGTGCGCTAGCTCTAGACAGGCTCGGACGAAACCCTAGCTGACCCCAGCTGGTCTGGGATCTGCCAGTGGGGACTCGGGGTCTCAAGACTCCCTCCAGCCCGGCCTGTGCAGTCCTGGGGAAGCCCCCCTCCACCCCCGCTTGCAAGCCAATGTGCTGCTCTCGAGAAGGCCTAAGGGGCAAGCCGCCCGGCTGTTGCAGCCTAGAGGCAAAGGCCATCTCCGGGCATCTTAGTCGGTCAGGATATGGTCCCTTTACCGGACAAGTGTACGGAGAAATACATACCCGCAGAGCACATGAAATGCCCTCGGAGGGGCGTCTGCGTGGCCCAGTAGGTTAAGCGTCTGCCTTCGGCTCAGGTCATGATCCCGGGGACCTGGGATCGAGCCCCGAGTCGGGCTCCCCGCTCAGCGGGTAGCCTGCTTCTCCCTCTGCCCCTCCCCCTGCTCACACTCGCTCTCCCTCTTTTTCTCTCTCAAATAAATAAGATCTTTAAAAAAAATGCCCTCAGGTTTAGGAATGCCCCCCGGGAGCGGGAGCAGAGCCCACGGGTGCAGCTGCCCTCCGCTCCTTCGGAAAAGCCGCCACCACCCCCCACACCCCGAACCTAGACCCCCGCGGGGCGCCCAGGCGACCGGGAGCACTGCTGATGGGCGCGGGCGCCGCGAAGGCAGCAAGCCCCACGCCGCGGGAAAGGGCTTCCCGCCAGACGGCAAAAGGACGACATGTCACCAGGAGCTGGCGAGGCGCCAAAGGCACCACCACAGAGGGAACGTGCCGTCTGGAGTAGCTGCATCTCCTGGGGGCCTGCCCTCTACCGACGCCCTCGAGTTCGGAAGGCGGGGAGGGCGGCGAGGGCGACCCGCGGCTTCCCACGTCGCCCCTGCGCTGCTGCTGTCCCACCTCAAAGGGGGGCCGGGCAAGCCCTAACCGGACAGCTCACACTCCCGGCGCTCCGCTTCTGCGTCCGGGGGGTCGGCCTTCGGGGAGCCCCCCCCCACCCCGCCCGCTCCACCCGGTCCGGGCGAGCCCATACACGTCGCCCGCAGGTCTGCGCTCGGCCGTCAGACGCCATCAAAGCTGTGCCCGCGTTGGCCCGAGGGTTCCCCCCCGCCACTATAGATGCCGAGGACATCAAAGACCACAGCGGTACATGATCTTCCCACCCCCTTACCCCACTTTCCGGATGGCTCGAGAAGTGACACGAAGTCCCAAAGGGTCCAAGAGGAGGAGCTGGGCCAAGAGCGTCGGCGGAGCGCCTTCCTCCGCCGTCCTGTGGCACGCTGCCCGGGGCCCGCAAGCCGGCTGCTCTGGGCGGTGGACACCACAAGCAAGCTGGCGCCAGGCCTCCCTGCGCGAAGGGGACGCCCTCCCGGGAGAACAGCAGCTCCGTTTCCCCGCCCAGCTGGGCACCACAGCCCCGCTCCCGCTTGGGAAGATGGGGGGCGGGGGCCCTAACCAAATGCATTATTTTTTTAGTTCTCGAAATGAAACATCTGGCACCTGCTCCTTCCTCGTATCTTGTATAGTGGTTGCTCCCTTCTTTTTAAATACCAAAGCATCAGTCAATAGGGAGGGGGGCAGGGCGGCCCCATCCCCAGTGACAGCAGCCCCGGGGCCGCGCCGCCCCCACTAGCACCAGCAGGCGGCCCCCGATGACTGCAAGGTCCCCACCAGGATGGAGGCGTGGAAGCCCCTGCGAGAAGCTCTGCTCCCAGGTTCTCCTCCGGGGAGCATTCAGGGTGGCCTGCACCAACCACGCGGACGCGCAGGGGACGGTCCTGCTCTGGCAGGAAGAAGTGCCGTTCTTCCAGGAGCACCGCGAAGGGCTTACCTCCCGAGACCTCTGGGACAGTGCCCGGCTGCCCTTGGACGTCCTGGAGTAGAGGAAGTAACCCACGCGGCCGTTTCCTTCCAAGCCACGGTCCCTAGTCTCCCTTCCATTACCCCCTCCCAAAAAGTCATGGCCACACCTCCGTCTGCTTGCCCTGGAGCCTCCGACGTCTCTGGTCCCATCGCCAGGGCCCACCCGGAGCCGGCGGGCGCTCTCACAAGACCCCGTGGTCAGCGTTTTTCCGGGGGGCTGCACCCCAGATATCCCTCCCCGGGGCGCCCCTCTGTGGGCCAGTCCGCCCTGAGGCCCTCATCGCGGTTCTGCAGCTAAAATGTCTCCCTCCTCGATGCTCTGCAGCTGCAGCCTCTGACCCGCAGGAGTCCTGCTGCCTCGGCGGCCCCCGAAGCCGGCCCCTGGGACCGTCCGTGCTGCGGCCAGGACCCCGGGCAACGCCTCCTCCCCGAACAGCTTGATCTTGGCTTCGGCCTCTATGACTTTGGCCAAGCTGGCCGCATAACTGTCCAAGGACTCGTGCACTTCGGCTTTCACATGAAGAACAGGGTTCCTGGCAGCATCTGACGGGGAAGCAGAAAGGTTAGCCGAGAACTGCGAGCCGCGACTACGGGGAATGTGCCCGCGGATACTTCACGGCCCGGGGAGGGGGCGGCGCAAACCGAGGGCGTGGGTTCTGTGGCCACGTTCCCTAGGCTCGAATCCCTGACGTCCCAGGTCCTACCTGGGGAGGCGTGGAACTGACCTGCTTCCTCACCTACAGAGAGAAGGTCACGGGGCACCTCTTCCTAGGGTCAGGAAACTGTGATCATTAAGCAATTCTTTCTGAGACCTCTAGGTCTGGCCCACAAGAGAGGCTTGATAAATACTTCCTAGGAATGATATTCAAAATTCCACACCTTTGAAAGAATTCTCTGGTACTTCAGCTCCCTAGAACCATATAATGCCTATCTCCTGGCCACACTGGCTCACGCCAGCCAGAACCTCAAGGTTGGAAGTAACATCAAGGTCTGCGCCCCACCCAAGATTAGGAGCCCTGACAACTCACACCAACAGAGACAGCGAATCTTCAACCTCACACCCAGTGCCTTACTATTACTGCCCTGGCTGCCCATCTGTCCCCTGCCATTTTGGGGGGGGCAGTTCATCCCCTACCCCTCACATTTTCTGGAGAGGGGGCAACTTCCGCCCCACGTGATGAACAGTCCCTGTGTCATCCATTTCGGGGAATCTGCAGCCAGCCCCGGCGTGCTTCACACACGTGATGAAGGAAGAGGGGAGGGACACGTGGCCTCCCCCGGCCCCTCTCCCCTGTGCTCCTCTCTGGCTGCAGACAGGCGGCCCTCCCAACTGCCATCCCCACTAAGCAGGCCTGATGCAGCCAGACTGGCCTAGGTGGGCTGGGCGGATCAGGGAAGGAGTCACTCATTTTTTATTCCCGGGGGTAAAATATGATAAAGCCCACAAGGCTGCAGGCCAGACTCTGTCCTGGAGTCTACTTTGTCTCTCTGACCACTGTGACTGCCCCACAATTTGGCTGGGAGAAAACCTGGGATTCACCGCCAACCCAAGGCTCTGACAGGGCTCTCCCTTCCTGTCACAGTCAGCATCCCTGAGTCCCTGACACCATGTCCACACCCGTCGTGCTGGTGGCTGTCCTCACATGCTGGGATTCGGAGCAGAGAGGACCTTCCTTCCGTGGGCACTCTGCACAGTCCCCCATCCCTCTTCTGATCAGCGTGTCTGGATGGGAAACCAGACCCTAACACTTGTCTCCCACCTGTCCTGATTCCAACCCTAGCACCAAGCTGCCTCTGGAACGGAGGGTCTGGTTTCCCATTCAGAGGCGACTGGGGGCTGGGGCTGGAATCAGGACAGGTGGGAGAAAAGCACGGGCGCCACAGAGCTCATTCTGTTCACGGAACTCTCGGGCCCTCATCGACTCCAGGGCCAACGGATGGTCACGGGGGGATGGTCGCAGCGGCAGCCTCTGCTGATCTAGGAACACTTGGGGGGCCACTGCTTCCATTTCCCACGTGAGGAAGCGGGGCTCAGAGCGGGCAAGTTCAGATCTCTGCCCACGCCTGACCCAGAAAGGAGAGAAACTACGGAGGGCTCAGACTTTTACCCAATCCGGCAGCTTCCCGAGGAAAGAGATGGGAATCAGGATCTGTGTGTGTGTGTGTGTGTGTATGTGTCCACCTAGAGTTCAACAGCCCCTCCCTTCCCACCTTCCCACTCCAGCAGTGGGAGGCCTGAGGCCAAGTGTGACGGGCGGGGCTGGAAGCAAGCAGGGCGGGGAGGGCAAGGCGGGGAGGCCTGGGATGCTGGGGATGGGAGCAGGGCTGAGCCAGGGAATTTGCCCAGGTCCATGCCTGTCCCCCCAGGCGGCCCTGAAGCATCAGCACACACCCACCTTTGATTTGCTCCACTTGATCCTCAAAGGTCACGGAGCTCCTTCTCTTGGGGGGGGGGCAAGTACAGTGGGAGGGAGGGTTGTCATCAGATGTGTAGTCCTCAAGCAGCATCACGTCTGTTCCTAAAACCAAGCGTGGGTTGTGCACACAGAACTGGCGAAGCAAGGTCCTCCTTCTCCACCTCTCTCCACCCCCCTGCACCCTCTCTCCCATGTGTTCAATCCCGCCAACAGGTGCAACTCCCCGCCTGCAGCATTTGTCCAAGAAACACTGGGTGCATCACCTCATTTCGGGGTAGCTGCAGCCGGAGCCCCGGGGCTGCTTCAGACACAGGAAACACAGCTGTGTTCCCCAGACAGCAGGTTATGTGCCACAACTATAGTGACTCAGGGCATTGAGCCAGGCCTGGGACGGAGGGGAGGGGGCGGCAGGGCCCTATGACAAGGAGCTCTGCGTTCTGAGGATTCTTCTTACGGTCTGAATTTCCATCATTGTTAAAATATGTTGTGCTAAATAAACATTTAAAACTTGAAAATAGAGAGTCCTTTGGGGATCAAAAAAGAATTGAAAAATATACCCCCCAAAAGAGTGGGGAAACAAAGGCAGAGAGGCAGGGGGTCCTATTAGAGAGAGCTGGGCGGAGCAGGGGTGGGGGGCTCCGGGCTGAGACGGGACCCTGGCCGGACACTGGGGCGAATGTTGGGACCAGCCTTGTTCCATCCTGGTCTCCAGCTTGCAACCCTTCAAGGCCTTAGTGCTCCGGAAACGAGGAAGACGGGGCAGCCCCGGGGTCCTCCTGCTGTTTCAGGACCGGCTGAGAGGACACCACGGCCTCACACGAGGGACTCGGGGCGAGAGGGGCCGGTGGACCAGCGGTTCAACCCACCAGCTGACAGGTGACAGAACATTCTCAGGGAACGTCCTGCCTCCAGGGAAAACTGCCCACGACAGAAGGCCGGGTCTTGGTGTCAGCCCGCGACCTACCCCAGAGTTCCACGACACTGGCTGAGGCCGGGACAAACAGGTCAGGGCAGAGATGAGTTTTCACAGGCTCCCCGCTGCCGTCAGCCCAGCTCGTGGGCACAGACTCGCCCCCGGATGCAGAGCGGAGGCCCCCGCCCACCTGCCTCTCGCCAGGGCAGCAAGCAGTGGCCGGAAGGAGGCGCTCCGGCCTGCAGGATCCCCTGGGGGGCAGCGCCTGGGCGGGGGGGTACGGGGAGCATCTGCGCTGGAGATGTGTTTCTTCAGGGAGACCAAGTTTCTCAAGGGCAGGCCCAGGGCTTGCCAGGATGGTGACAAGAGGGTGTGATCTCGGTGGAACTGCCCCTGATAGAGGGAGGACCGCCCCAGTTCACAAACGGGGATGCTCCCAGGCTTAGAAAGAGATTGAGCATGTTACCCAAGAGAACACAGCTCGGAAAAGGCCCATCAGACACAGAGAGCCGGGCAGCTGGACGCCGAGCCGGTCGCGGCCGCCAGTCTGACACCAGCAGCAACAGCTCACGGTCACCAGCACGGCTACTTTTCCAAGGGTTTCACTTCACTGGGATCTGACAACAGCCCTGTGTGGGGGAGAGCGGCACCCAAGTCCCCATGCTCTACAGGGGGAAACCAAGGCCCCGAAATGCTGGCAAACTGAAGGCCACGGCGAGAGGCCCATGCTCGGGGCCCGCCCGCCGGCTGCTAGCCTGGCACCGGGCCACACGGCAGGTGGGACACTTACCTGAGTCCTGGGAGCAGCTGAACCCAGTGTCCCCCGTGCTGCTGCTGTTCCCCAGGGGCTGTCCGCCTGCCATGAGGGCAGTGAGGTGGGGGGACAGGCCCAGGTCTGAAAGGTAAAGTCGGCACCGTCAGCACAGCCCAGGTCCCGCCGAGACGGCCACGGACCCTCCCTCTTCGGTCGTCCCCACCGGCCTCACCGCCGCCTCCCCTGTCCTCTGTCTCTGGCACACCGGGCTCTCAACCCATGGCAGAATCGGGAGTCCCCAGCTGCCCTTTCCCCTCTCTGCCTCTTGTTCCTATCCCGGGGGGGGTGTCTGCCCTGTGACAGGATTCCCCGGGCCCCCGAAGACGAAACTCTCACACCACCACCACACGCCAGAAGGCAGGTGGCAGGGAAAACGTGCGGCGTGTGGTCTTGGGAGATGGCCTTCCAGTTAAACATGGGATGTGGGTGCACCGTGACCTCCTGAGATCCCACTTGAATACCGGGAAGGAATTTTCAAGAGGCGCAAACCGCAAAGTGGGAGAGAATGCCTACAAGCCGGAAGGTGAGGACAGGGGGCCTGACCCAGGGAGCGGAGGCCGGTGGCTGGGGAGGCCTGGGCGGAGGCCGGTTCTCACGCAGTGCCCCCCAAAGCCCAGGACCTGAAGGCCCAGGAGCCTCTGCAGCAGGTGGGGCTGGACAGAAAGTCTCCGTAGGCAGTGGCGGGTCCCGTCCACCACTCTGCCCAGCCGAGGCTCAGGAGCTCGGGCCCCTTGTTGGCAGGAGGGGATAACCCGGGGCCGGCCTCAGAGACCCCTGCCACGGCTGAGGCGACACCGGCTAAACCGCGGGGGCAGTGACAGGCCACAGAGTGAACAGCGGGACCCCCGCCCCTCAGTTCCCGCAACCTGGCCAGGAGAGTGAGAACCCTTTCAGGGGCGGTCGAGCGGCCAAAGCGCCTCAGTCAATGGGCCTCGTGCGCCCCCACGCAGGGCCCCCGCCCGCTCCCAGGTCCTCGCCACCAACATGGAGGAAGGCCAAGGTCACTAGACGCTCAGGGAGAGGCATTAGCTTGAAAGAGATGAAGGAATACAAAAGAAAGAAAGAAAAGAGAAAAAAATGGATCTCAGAGGAGACAATGGAGGAAGCTTAAGAATTAAAAAAAAAAAAAATTTTACTTGAGTCCCCTGAGAAAGTTGAGAGAATAACGACTCCATGGAGACCACAGAGGTCACGGGAAGGAGCTCTTGGCAGTTAAAGCCGCGGCACACGAAGTCAAACCCCCCTGGCCTGGACTGAATGAGCACCCACCCTCCCCCGCGGTTTGCCTACAGACCGGACGGGCCTTCCGAGGGTACGAGGTGATGGACAGCACGCTTCCCTTCCTTCCCCGGAGCCCAGGAGGAGACAAGAAGGGCAGGCTTCTCTCCGAATCACCCGTCCGTGAGCTTGGGGAACTGCGCTCGTGCGGAGCGCGCCGGTGGAGTGGACTGGGGCCAGAGAAGACCCCGCACGCGCTCATCCCCATCCTGGGCCTTGGCCTCAGCCCGTGACCACGGCTCGGCAGGAAGCCCGGCCCGGGGAGGGGCCCGCAGGGGGCCAGGCACTGCCGACCGGGGTGGCCGAGGCCGCGGTGGGTTCGGGACATGTCTCTGAGGCTGCGGTGAGAGCCAGAACATGGCCTGGTCTCCAGCAGCGGGACGAGTCGTCTGAGCCAGACCGCTGTGGCTGGGCTGGAAGGTCTGGACCGGCCGCCCGGCGGCCCTGCCCCATCCTGTGTTTACCCGGCATTTACCACTCCACAGTGGGCGCAGTTACCCTGGGATTTTTCACACGAAACAATAACATCTACCGGGTTGGGCCCAATCCAAGCCCTGTTACAAAATTAAAATAAAAAAGGCACAAAGGTGACAGACCCCGGGGATCTGATCAAGCCTGGGGTGACTCAGAGTCACTAGTGCCCTGCAGTTCTGAGCTGAATCGGGCACTCCGAAGTCACCGGAAGCCCTCTAGGTGGCACCAGGAATGGAACGTGTAAAAGCAGGTGGGGAAACTCAAAGGTCCCAGGGTGGCCTTCCCTCCCTCCAACCCTGACCTCCCCAAGGGGCCCTGCAACAAGGCATCTCTCCTGTGTGTGTCCGCATCCTTCTCTCCAGAGGACTGCTAGAAAGGCTCTAACCTAGTTCCAGGAGCTTCGGGCACCAGGTGGCAGGCATTTGTAGAGGCTGCCTTCCCACGGTGCCCAGGCCACCCTCCCAGGCTGGGGTGGGGTGGGCCCTGGGCTTTCTGCCCTGCCTGGGATGGAGGTCTGAGTCACCCGGTGGACGAGTTGCTTGGAAGGGCAGCTTGCCCTATCTCCTGAAGGCTCCTGATCACCCGAAGCCACCTGTCAGCTCTGGATTTGTGGTCTGGCCTCGCCAGACCACGTGTGAGCATTCAGCTCACCTTCCAGCACTAGAAGTCAATGTCAGCTCCAGAGCTGACCCAGATCTCCATTCCTCAGGGAGCCTCCCAGGCAGCAGGCACTTTGGTGGCTCAGTGACAGATAAAAACTTAAAAACCTTAGGGAAAACCTTTGCCTTTGCACTTCTTCAGCTTGGAGCTAACAAACCCACTGATTATGGTGGAAATCTGTGTATGAAATAAACATGACGACGTGTTTCTCAAACTCCTGGCCTCCCTGAGTCAGCGGGGAAGCTCCAGATATTTCTGGAATTCCTCTCTGCCTCTGCTCACAGCACGCTGAGGATTCCTTGGTTAAAACTTCCCAGGTGGCCACCCAAGTGGAAAGGAACAAAACCCAGACAGCTTGCAGTCCTTTGTGGCTCCTTTTAGAAGGGATCTCCCCTTATTTCTTTCCCTGTGCGACCACCGGGGCTCGGGCACTGAGGGAGAAGGCCCAGAAGCTGATTTTGGTTCTGGAGTCTGGGCGGATCCAAGCCAGGCCCACACGGGGCGTCCAAGGAGGGTCCGCCCGGCGGCGGGGCTCAGCCAGACGGACCGAGGCCCAGAAGGCCGCGGGCGTTCCCGGTGTGGGCGGGACGCGGAGGCGCGGGGCGGGGCGCGGAGGGGCGGGGCGCCGGCCACCGGCCGCCTTGGACTCGCCAACCAAACCGCAGCTGCCGTTTCCCGCCCCTTCTCCTGGCCGCAAGACCTCCGCCAGCACCGTCACAGGTGATCTGCATGGAAAACCTCGGCCAAAAACAGACGCTTCTTTTTGTGCTAGCTACCCTCTCCTCCTCCATTCTCTTTCTCGTTCTTTTTCTTTCCCCATTCCGGCTTCCATGGAATATAAAGCAGGTCATATTTTTTGCCTAGAAGACAAGTGATTTACAAAATGGGAATAAGTTAATCAGAGAAACGAAACCAGACCCTGGATGCAGTCCTGGCTCACAAGGCGTACTTGGACACAGGAATTGGCCAGGGGCAGGCAGGGCATGGGCACTTCAGTGGTTAAAATCCGGGGTATGTAGACATTCTTTTTTTCCTCTGGTCAAAATAAAAAGTCCCTCCCTTGATCTCAGGGTCGTGAATTCAAGTCCCACGTTGGGCATGGAGGCTACTTAAAAAAAAAAAAAAAAAGCGGAAAGTCCCTGACTTCCTTCCTCTCTCAAGAAGAAACATTCCATCAGCCCATGAAATAAATCAGTGATGTTGGTTTGTTATTGCCTCACAGAAAAACTCTATCACCACCACCACGGAGTATTCACGATAATTATGAGCTATCTTTCCACCCTCTTGAGAGGGAAGTTGGAAGACCTCTCTCAACTGTAATCTGAACTAGCTTTTTCCAGTTGATCTAAATGTCTTCAAAATCTCTCTTCCAATAGCACTTCCAGGTGATAATCTCCCTCAAACATGACCCAAAAAATCCAGCTATGTCCCCACTAGAATAACACGGTACTAACGGCTAGAGGCAAGATCCACCAATGCATGCTAAAAATACTGGGTGAAGGCTGAAGGAGAAAGAGGATATTTGCACAGCCTCAAAGATCTCCCCCATTGTGTGTATTAATTGCAATGGAAACCACAGTGACTTTACAGGGGAGAAACCTGACAGATACCCCTGAACTGTATGGACTGAAAGTGTCCCCCCAGAATTCATATGCCCTAAGCCCCAGTGTGATGGCATCTGGAAACAGGGCCTTTAGGAGGCAATCAGGAGTAGATGAGGTCATGAGGGTGGGGTCCTCAGAAGAACAGACCTTGTTCTGTCCTGTCTCCCCGCATCCCCATCATGTGAGCCCACGCAAGAAGACAGCTCGGAAGAGCGCTCTCACCAGAACCCAACCGTGTGGCACCTGATCTCAGACTTCCAGCTGCTGGAACTGTGACGACTCTGTGTCTGTGGTGTAAGCCCCTCGTCTATGATATTCTGTGACAGGAGCCTGAGCTAAGACATTAAGCATCAAGGTAACATGAACGAGTGGGCGCCTGGGTGGCTCAGATGGTTAAGCGTCTGCCATCGGCTCAGGTCATGATCCCAGGGTTCTGGGATCGAGTCCCGCATCGGGCTCTCTGCTCCTTGGGAGCCTGCTTCTCCCTCTGCCTCTTTCTCTCTCTCTCTGTCTCTCATGAATAAATAAATAAAATCTTTAAAAAAAAAAAAAAAGGTAACATGAACTAGTAATAAGACATATGCCCCTGACGTGACCACTACAGAGCACAGCACCCTCACAGCATCCCTGCCCAAAACATACGACCTCATTCTAATCCTGAGAACACATCAGCTAAATGCACCCGGAGGGGCCTTCTACGAAATCCCTGACCAGGGCTCCCCAGAGCGTTACTGTCATGGGGGCCAAGGGAAGAATGAGGACTTGTCAAAGCTTGAACAAGACAAAGAGGGCCATGACATGATTGTGAACTGGATCCTAGGTGGGACAATGGGTGAAATCCGAATCAAACACATAGTTAATATTAATGTCTTAGTTTCGGTAACTGTTGTGGTTTGGCCAGATGTTAACACCAGGAGAAGCAGGGTAGATGCAATTCTCTGTACCCACTTCCCAGCTCTTCTCCAAGTCTAGAATTATTTCAAAATAAAAAAGGGTTAAAAAAAAAAATCTATCTCAGCCTAGAGTAATTCCTCTGGGTCTCACCAAAGGTGAAAGGATTGTCTCCAGAAACTTGTCAGCTCCCTAATCGTTACCAGATGGAGGAGCAGCTTTATACACAGGAGACGGTGACATCTGGGGGGGGGGGGGCTGGGCACAACGTGAATTACTGGTGACAATACGAGGAAGCCGCTGACCAGCAAGAACGGCCCACGGAGGAGCGTGTTCGGGGATGGGCAGCTGAGGCCGGGCGGCAGTGCCTGCAAGTGGGATGTGCTTTACAGAACACGGACAGGACAGGACGGCCAGGAGCGGAGGGTAGCCCAGTCCAACGCCTGGGTTCTGCTGTCGGTAGAAAGAAGGCCAGCGGGCCGTGGCTAGGCTAGCAGAAAACGGATTTCTGAACTCTGGCGTCCCCTGCCTTGAACTGCTGAGCTTGCACAAGGGGCTTGGGAAAGACAGGGGACACTCTGGGATGTTCCTTCCCCGATGGGACACCTGGGCTTGGAGCCTCTGAGAGCTCAGCCATCAACACGGCAGAGCGCCCTAGAGGACCACAGGCTACTCCTGGCTGAGGTGGGCACTCCTTTCCCAGCAGGTTCCCAAGTTACCTGTGATCCTGTTGGAAATGCTGAAGAGCCTGGAAGCCCTCTGCCGCGGCACGAACGGCTCCCGGTGGTACCGATCCCCAAAGCACAGGCCCAGCAGCTCCTTGCGAACCGTCTTGTTCCAGAGCCCATAGATCAGGGGGTGGCAGATGGCGCTGGTGAAGGACAGCCACGTGGCCCAGGTCTCCAGGGTCGGGGAGACATAGTTCTTCCCCCAGAGGGCCTCGGAGGTGATGACAAGCATGTAGGGGCCCCAGGTGACCATGAAGGCCCCGAGGACCACCAGGATGGTGATGAGGGCTTTGCACTGGTTGGCCGAATAGACCACGCCCTGAAAGGCGTTCCTCCTGCTGCCGGAGGAGGAGGTAGAGGTGCTGGAGTTCTTCCTCCCACCCCTCTGGGCGTCCTCCTCCACGAGGACCACCGCGCCGCAGTGCACCTTGCGCGCCTTGACCCTGGCCACACGGAAGATGAAGCCATAGCACACCAGCATGACCAGAAAGGGGAACAGGGCACACCAGATCTGCCAGAAGGCCGTGTAGCCAGGCTCCCGGTGCCACGCTGCCACACACATCCACTTGAACTCGTCAAACTCCACCGACGACCAACCCAACAGAGGGGGCAGGCAGCCGATGAGGGAATGGAGCCAGATGTAGACAAGGGCCATCACAGCTCGGTTCCCCGTGATCTTCATGGGGTACACCATGGGGTACAGGACAGCATAGTAGCTAGAGAAAGGATGAAGGGAGACAAGAGACAGCAGTCAAACAGGGAAAATATCCCCGAACGGGCACCCAGTGCTCTCCGATGTGGGGAGTTTTGCTAAACTTCTCCATCCAACCCAGCCATGGGGCGAATGCTCCTATAAGTAGCCCCTTCCCCCAACTTGTCCCCGACAAGTCACAGACGGGGCCACGTTACACAGCTTTGTGGGACCCTTCTTCTGTCAAGAGCTGGATGCGAGGATGAACCCAGAGCTCAGGCGGTCCTGTTTCCCAGTCACAGTGCCAGAGCCCAATCAGATCCAGAGCTGGGGGAGTTCTGAGGGATCCTGCCTTGAGCCAGATCACGTCTGTGTTGCCGGCATTAACCCACTTAGATCAGTTTTCAGAGGGTCATTAAAAACCAGACTAATGTGGGCGCCTGGGTGGCTCAGTCCTTAAGCGTCTGCCTTCGGCTCAGGTCGTGATCCCAGGGTCCTGGGATCGAGTCCTGCATCGGGCTCCCTGCTCAGTGGGGGCCTGCTTCTCTCTCCAGCTGCCGCTCCCTCTGCTTGTGCTCTGTCTCGCTCTCTCTCTCTCTGACAAATAAATAAAATCTTTAAAAAAAACCCTAAATATCGAAGGACTATGGGGTTCATTCATTCGAGAACATTCACCGAAGGCCTGCTGTGCAGAGCACTGTGCAGTGTACCAGAAAGGCAGCGAGGAGAGGCGGGGCGGACAGACGGTAAGAAGAGTACGAGAGTCTGGAATAGGAAGAGCTACATGTCGTCCTCACAACAACTGCCTGACGTGGTGAGTATTACCATCACCCTCATTTCACAGATGAGGACACCACAGCAGAGCAGGAAGACGCAGCCTGCCCAAGACAAGGGGAAGAAACAAGATATACAGCCAGTCCCCAACGCACATGCCAGCCGGAGTCCACACGACAGGGGCGGCTGCCAATCCCTTGGCCCTGTGTGGAGTGGGGAGGCCTGGGGGGGCCCTGGCCCAGACGGCGGGGTCAGCGCGGGCTTCCTGCAGGAAATGGCCCACAGACCCAGGTCTTCAAAGATCAGAGGCCCTGGCCCAGGAATAAGTGAGGTGGAAGGCAGCCTGGGGGGTGTGGAGACGCGAGCCTGTGCCCCAGGGGGAAGCTGCCCAGAGCGCCATCAGACAGGTGCAGAGTGGAGGCGGAGCCGGAGATGGGAGGCCAGGGGCCGGGGGCCTGCCTGGGCATGCGAAGCCTTGCAGGCCTGACCCTTGAACTGGAATGGGTGAGAGGATGTAGACCATGGGGTTGGAAGGAAACCAGCACCCTCCCCACCCAGACGTTTTATCCAAAGGAAAAGCTGTTTCATGAATAATAGGGTTTCCCCCTGAGGGCAGCGTGTGCAAACGACAGGGGTGGCCACGCGGATGCTGCCTGGTACAGACAGGATGTGAGAAAATGGCCGTGGCTATGAGGGTCACACATCTCCCGTGAAGCCTCCTCCCCCACTGGGACCATCCTGAGTCACCTCTGGGCACCAGCGGCTCAGGGACAGGGCCACAGCCTGAACTGCCCCCTGCCACACCTCTCCCGGAGGGGCTGCCTCCCCCGTCTGCACCCTTGGGGAGCACCTTCCTAACCAGAGGTCAGCCTGGGGCTGCTGATGTGGGGCTGCGGGCTCCCGCCAAGATGGAGCGTGGAAAGATAGCGTTTCTGGCGTGGGCTCTGAAGAGGATCCTGCAGGGATCCCGCCATGGCTTACGGCTATCACTGCCCCCGGCCTGGGGTAAAACAGTCTTATGCTGATACCTGGCCTCGCACCTTGCACGTCCGTGTGGCCCAGTGAAAGGAGCATGCCTTTGGAGCTGGAACACCTGGCTTCAGACGGTGGCTCTGCTGTCCACTCGCTGTGTGACCTCCGGTAGCTGATTGAACCTCTCAGAGCTTCAGTTCCATAGCACGTGCCACAGGTCTGCGCCACGAACTCAGCGGGTGAGACTGAGGGAAAGGCCCGGAGCGCACCTGCTCTTCCCACGGCAGTGGGGACAGAGCCTGGTGTCTGCCTGACCCCAACCTTTCCGCCTTCCTTCCTGAAAATGGGAGCCCGGACTGTTCACGCTGCTCCCAACCGCCATGACCGAAAGGGGACACTGGGCCCTTCTGAGTCCCGAGAGATGACACAGGCCATTCTGGTGGTCTCCTACCTCTTGCCAGGTGATGGACGAGACATTGACCTGTGTGGCATCATCCCAGCAAATGAAATGAGAGGGCGCACGCTAGGTCAGATGGAGGGGCGCCTGGGAGGTTTCCTTCACTTTTAAAAAGAAAGAAGGCAGAGATTTCTCCTTTTCTTTCTTTCTTCCTCTCTTTCTTTCTGTTTTGAGACTTACTTATTTGAGAGAGAGAGAGCGCATGTGTGAGCAGGGGGAGGGGCAGAGGGAGAGAATCTCAAGCAGACTCCCTGCTGAGAGAGGAGCCTGATTTTTTTTGAGGGCGGGGGGGTGTTCCCACAACCCCTGAGATCATGACCTGAGCCGAAACCAAGAGTCGGACACTCACCTGACTGAGCCACGCAGGTGCCCCAGATTGCTACTTTTCTCTGCCCTTTAAAAGACTGCAGGCCCTCTGACCTCAAGACACCTCAGGAGCAAGAGTGCGTCCCGGTTGGGAAGCCAGGCCTGGGGGGCGTTAACTGCCCCCCAACTCCTCTGACCAACTCCACTCTGGCAGTCATAAAAACAATTACAATTAATAAGCTGTCCTCCACAACATACCCTTCTGGCTATTCTTAACACCCAGTTATTATTATTATTTTATGGCAAGACTTCTTTATTCTAACCAATGGTACTTGTTTCACCCACTGACTAAGGTTCTGGCTGTGAGCAATTCCAGTGGAACATGACAGCAATCCTTCCCAGCTCGGTCCTGAGTCCCACCGGGACGCTGGGGTCGGTGGCCAGCTCCCAAGGGGTCAGTCTCCCCGAGTCAGAAGGGCCCCCCGCAATGGGCCAGAGTGCTGTCCATTTATATCCATACTCTCCAAGCACTACGCTGGTTTTAGGGTTTGCTTTCATTTTCTGTAAAATTCATATACAATGAAATGCACAAATCTATAGCTCTATGAAAATAGAGAACATTCCCACATCTGCCCACAAAAAAAAAAAAAAAATGGATTTCGTAGATTTGGGATTTCATTTCTTTCAACTGAGCCTCATTTAGGCCTAGTTGCAGGTTCAAAGGAAAATACAGAAAAGCAACTCCCTGCCCCGCTGCAGGCCAACAGAGGCCAAAACAGAGGGCTTCCTTTGCCTTCTGGGCTTCTAACTGGCTTCTGAAGCTCTGTCTTTTCTCCAGCAACTCATCTTTACACATGAGCCCAAGCACGAGCCCCGGTCCAAAAGAGGCTCTCACGATGTCGCGTGTAACTGGAAGTCGTTCTGCACGCCGGGGCTCTAAGGCTGAGCTCTCCTGGGAGAGCCAGCCCTCCACCAAGGACGCCGGCTGCAGGACGACCGCTCCACTCCAGACACCAACGGAGCCCGAGCCGACGACAGCTACCTCGGGGAGAACACGTTAGCTTATGCTGAGCAGTCTCCTAAAAGCACGAGTGATTTCCGTCACCATCACTGGCCATCCCACAGTTCCAGCTCCTTTCATTTATTAAACACTATTTTTAGAGCTGGGGTTTCATCCGTCCCAGGGCAAGGTGGAAACACGAGCTGCTTCCAGGCTGAGCCACAGGTGACCACGTCACAGACTTAGGGTACGAGCCTTCCCAGGTCCAATGACAGTCACCACCTGGGCCTAGGTCCATGTGGCTAGTTTAGAACACAGACATTTCCACCGAATTTCGCTCTGGTCCGCTCTGTTTTTACACTCTGTGTTTTGCTCTCTCTTCATGAGGCTATAAGATAAACGCTTTTGGCTCATCTGCCAACTTAGTTTGATGGATTTCTTCAGCGGGGGTTCTCAGCTGGGGACGAGGGGTCTCCCTGGGGACAAGAGGCAGTGTCTGGAGACACTCTGGGTGGTCCCAACCAGGGAGGACGTCCTGGAGCGCCCAGGCCGGTCCCCCACAGCAAGGGTTATCCGGCCCAAGATGTCAGCACTGCCAGGCTGAGAAACCCGGAGTTCAACTCACCGCTTGCTGGACCTGACTGGTGGCTCACTTTGCAGTCTCTGGAGGTGAGTAAGAGTCCGGACTTTACCTCCTCAGAACTGGACGAGTTACCTACCAGCCATGTGGGCTTGGGTGAGCTCACAAAGCCTCGTTCTGCTCGTCTGCAGAATGGGGGCCAGTCGAGCTGTTGCAAGAATCAGCTGGGATGAATGTTTATTAACAGCACAGTGCGGCGCCTGGCAAGTGACTACCAGCAACCCTTTCAGGTGAGGTCATGACCCGTGCCCTAGGTCTTCTCCTCTGGCACTTTCTTAGAAATGTGCCCATCTCTTTCTTCTAGTCCCATTCTCTCTGTTCCTCCTCTCTTAGGTTTTATTGCTTTTTCCTCTTCTCTCTCTCCCTCCCGACCCCTCCCCATCTCTCCCTTCCTCCCTCCCTCTCTTACGCACAGACACACACACACAGTTGCGTCTTTAGGTTTCCAACAGACTAGGGCAAATATGTAACCTCTGAAATGACCAAGATTGAGTAAAATTAGTTTACTGAAACTAAACAGGCAGAAGGAGCGTATAAGTATGTCATTTAAATGGACAGGATCAAGTTAACTGGTCCTGTCAATCTGCTTCTTTAAGCCACATGAATGACCAATAATAAAAAAAATCAACTGCGTCTGCCCTGAAGTCATCTGAAAACACCACACTTTGCGGCAGTTCCTACGCTGTAATCACAAGGATCTGGCCGCGACAGTGGCCCACCTCGGGCTTGCAGGGGAGTCACCAGAGATAACCAGGCCCTGACTGCCCGTCACCAGCGGGAGGCAGACGTCCCTTCTCGACTCGTGGCTGTGTCATGAGGAGGCGCTGGTGCCAGGCTGTGGGGCCTGTGGCGTGGGGATCAGAGCTCGAGCGGGACAAGTGTGCTGCCATGTGTTGTGGGTGTCACCCTGTCTCCAGCCACGTGCCCTGGCCACGGCCACGATGGGCCCACACACCTCCCCGGCTCCGCGCCCGGCCCAGCCCCGCGTCCATTGTCCCCGCTCTGCAGCCTGGCCGCCCCTCAAACATGTTCTGTGGTCCGGTCACCCATCCCTCTCCCCTACACTGAGCTCCTCGGCACGTCTGCTCCTCTCCCCGGGCTGTGTCTCCCCAGCACCAACCACTGTGCCAGGCCCGCGTCAGGTGCCCAGTAACTGATTCTCACAGAAACAACTGGAGGCTGTGCCTTCTGCCGGCAGGGTCCTTCCCACCGCTTACACGCCTGCACCATCCTACTCGCCGTTCTGACTAGTTAGTTCGAATGCCCCCTTTGCCCGGGAGCCAACGCAGGACTGGAGCCGTGCCAGTGGCTACTTCTGCTTTGGGTTCCCCCCCACACTCCCCTGCCAGCCGTAAACTCCTGGTGGGCAAGGTCTGTGTCCTGCCCGCGCCTGCATCCCGCCACCCTGAGCCTTCCCCAGAGTGGCCGGCCAACAAGCACCCCAGTGGGAAAGAAGGTGCTGGAAGAGGTCAGCCATCTCTGGGATGGTGCACTCAGACAGCACGATGAGAAGATCTGTCAAGCTTGCTGGGAACCCAACGTTCAAGCGAACACACAGCCCCCTTGAGCCGCCCTGTCACGCAGGCACAATCAGAGGACCCCTGAGAGGCACTTAAAAACAAATCCCCCCGCTCTGCTCTAGCCGTGTGCCCTCCCTCCGTGCCCCACAGGACCCAGGACCCAGGAAGGGACACTCAGAGATCCACGATTTTTAAAAAACACAGAAATTAGAACAGTGAGATCCCACGCCTTCCCACTGCCGACAAAGTTCCAGTTATTTTTTTTAATGTTATATAATCAGTCTTGATGGGATTGCTGACAAATGGCTACTGGAATAAAATCTGTACATCTTCTGAAAAACAACCTGCCTTTGATACATGAAGAATCTTGAAAGTGTGTTTACTCTTACCAAAAATACAATTCCACAACATACATGTTCCTCAAAACTGCTATCTAGAACAGTAAGCTAGGAAGGAACTGTAAAAATAAATTCTCATATATCCACAGGATGGAATACCATGGAACCATTAAAAATCAGGTTCTTCGGGCACCTGGGTGGCTCAGATGGTTAAGCGTCTGCCTTCGGCTCAGGTCATGATCTCAGGGTCCTGGGATCGAGTCCTGCATCGGGCTCCCTGCTCCTCGGGAGCCTGCTTCTCCCTCTGCCTCTCTCTCTCTCTCTCTGTCTGTCATGAATAAATAAATAAAATCTTTAAAAAAAAAATAAAAAAAAATAAAATAAAAATCAGGTTCTTCAAGGGCATTTGACATTTGCAGGTGGGAGAAAATGCTCATCATCACTTGCTAAGTAAAAAAGCAGGTCACAAAAACCACACGTGCCGGAAAGCCTATTTAAAAAACGTACCGTACGCTACCAAAACTTAGTAGAGGCAAATATACTAAAACCGAAACAGTGATTGCTTCTGACTGGTGGGATTATGGATTTCTTATTTTATTGTTTACATTCTCTGTATCATTTGCATTACTGGAGAAAAAAAGATATTTAGAGAGGCCAACTGATTAGTTCTGACCGACTGCTTCCTTCATTTTGCATTCCCCACAGCCACAGAGAGCCGACAGGGTCTGGCCTGGGGCCTGGGAGAGGCCTGTGCTCTGGAGGAACCATCCGCTACCACTCGTCAGCTAGACGACGGACGGTCCCGAAGGAGCCCAGCGGCTGTGTCACCCAGTGACAAGAACCCGGACTAGCCTCCTCCCCCATCCTTCAAGCTCAACCTACTCTCTCCCTTGGAAGTCAAAAACTTGGTGAATGAAGTGGCCAATCCTAGTAAGCGTGGTGAGCGTGGGGGCCCAACCAACCTGCTGGACAGCAGGCGGCCCCTTGGGAAACCCTGGACCTAATGTGTCTGACACATCACTTCCCCAGCTTCTTTTTCTCATCTATAAAGTGTGCATTAGAGGTTTTGAGAATTTTTTTTTTTTAAGCATTGGAATCTCTTTTAAAAAATAAACCCAAATGCAATAAAATCAGAGGTGCTCTGGTTGAAGGAAGGGCATGGAGGAAGAGGCAGAACTCTGCTTTCTCGTCCTCCCCAGCAGAAGCCCCCGACGTCCTCCCAAGGAACTAAGACGGTGTGGAAGTCTCAGGACCAGGTGATCTCTCGGGTCCCCCTGGGCACACAATCACTCCTTAATTCTTCAGTTCTCTGAGGCAAGCTTACCGGTCCACAGCGATGACCCCGAGTGTGAGCATGCTGGCCGAGCTGATCAGCAGGTACAGAAGGGCCGAGAAGTTGCACCAGACCACGCCAAAGATCCATTCCCTCCGAATGGAGCTGGTCGCCACGAAAGGCAGCACCAGCACGGACAGCAGGAAGTTGGACAGCGTGAGGCTGAAGACGAACTTGTTGCTGAGGGTGAGGAGGTAAGACTTCTTGTACAAGGTGACCACGATGACCAGGTTGCCCAGGCAGACAAAAATGGTGATGATAATGATGGTGATGAAGTCGGTGATGACGGCGCCCCCTTCACTACCCTCCTGGTCCGTGAGGTTGCTCAGCTCCTTCCTGTGGCTGAGGGAGGAGTTGAGGCTCATGGTCAGGGCACCTCAGCGTGCGGTGGGCAGAGCATGCCGGACCACTGGAAAAAGAAGGTAGGACCAGCGGGCAGGGGAACACTCGTCAAATCCCATCATATGCACTTGACACGAGAGCAGCAAGAGACCCCAGTTCTCCCATCAGTCCTGAGACCCTTACCCAGTCTTCCCCACTCAAGCTCCACCACAGAGGCCTGTTTTCTACAACCAACTTTGTGTGTGACTCCCTGGGTCTCCTTGAACAACGTGTTCCTCCAATCTAACCCAGTCTGTTCACATGCCCCGAAACCTTTGATGTACTGAAGGAGAGCCGATTCTTGGGCCCCGCCCCAGAGATGTTGGTCCCAGAGATCAGAGGTCCAGCCAAGGAACCTGCATTTTAAACAAGCAGGGGACAGGTGGGCTGGGCTGCTTTGGGGCCCCTGCAATTCAGGGAGGTCCCCAGACCAGCAGCGGCAGCAGCAACTGGAGCCACGGAGATGGAGAAGTTCAAGTACACGGCTGACTTCCTGGACCAGAACCTGCATTTTCATCCCATCCCCAGTTGATCCGCGTGCCCATTAAAGTTCAACAGAGAGCTTATAGGAACTTTCTGAGGTCCCTGAGCAACAAGTACAATTCATACTGAGGCATCATCGCTGCTCTTGTCAGCCATGGGGAAGGCGGGCAAGGACCCGAGCACCGAGTCTAAATAGGCACGAGCAGGCACAGTCCGAGGTCTTGGCCCACAGACACCACTGTCTGCAAGGTGCAGTCCCTGCTCTCAGGACGCTGGCTCGGCATCCTGGCTAAACCTGAAGGCTAACATCTTAACATTCAATTCTAGAGGCATGTTTCTCCAAACATTTCATCTACTTTAGCAGCCAAAAATCCCACAGACACTTCCCCCACCTGCTCTTGTTCCCAACAAACAGAACACACCAGAAAGAAGGAAAGCTTTCCTCCCATGAGCCAGATGACAGGAACCCTGGTGCCTAAACTGTCCACACACAGCTGCAGAGCCTTCCCCGCCGCCCCCCAGTTGACCTGACGCCGCTATCCAAACACCTTTGGCCACAAGGAGCTGGTGGGCTGAGAGGCAGCCCGTTCCCTTCCAGCAGTCCGGAGTGCTGGGTAGAAAGCTTCCCTTTCAAGTGAGCCTGTCTGCTGGGGGCCTGAGGCCCGCTGGCTTGAGCAACACCGAATAATCCTAATCCCTCCTCCACTCGAGCCTTTAAATGCTTCACAAGTGACTTGCTTTCCCTTCTCCAGATTTAATCTCCCGAGTTCCTAAAATGACTTCCAGACTCTTCACTAATTCAGACTCCCTGGTTTGGACTTGTTCGCAGACAGCTATGACCCTCTTGATTTGTGGTCCCCAAAACTGAATGTACCATTCCAGATGTGGGCTGGTAAGTGTGGAGCACAAGGGGGCAATTTTCTCCATCATCAGGACAATCTCCTCCTAATATTCACTCTAAGAACACATTTTCTTTCAGCACCCATATCATCCTGTTGGGCTTTTCTAACTGTGTGGTCAACTAAAACCCAAAGCTTATACAAATATGAATTTCTGTGAAGGCAGGAGTCCCCAGTCTAAAACTTATGGCATTAATGTTTTTAAGCCTAAATACAACACATTTCTACTAAATTTTATTTTGTGCATTTTGGCCCGTATTTCCAGGCTGCTGAAATATTCTGAATTTTTATTCAGTTATGCAGTATGTTAGTTACTCCAGCTTCTGTGCGATGAATATTCTTTACAGGTATGCCTTCTATGTCTAAGTCTTTGTAAGGTTATTTCTGGGTTTTGTCTTTATTTTGTAAGTTCTGAATTCTGAATTTTGTTAATTCTTATAAGTAAACTATTGGGGCACCTGGGTGGCTCAGTCGGTTAAGCATCTGCTGTGGCTCAGGTCATGATCCCAGAGTCCTGGGATCGAGCCCTACATCAGCCCCTTCTCAGCAGGGGAGTCTGCTTCTCCCTCTCCCTCTCTCTGCTCCTGCTCGCTCTCACTCTTTCTCTCAAGTAAATAAAAAAAAAATCTAAAAAAAAACTCTTATAAGTAAATTATTGATTGTGTCTCAAAATAAAGGTCCTACATGAGCATATTATTAACTGCATAAGTGATAACATGGCGGTAAAGAAAACAGACTTTGAGTCATTAGACAAATGACAAAATGGGAGAAAATATTTACAATTTATGTCTCAGAGGAAGGACTAATCATTCTAATTTATTAAGTAATTCCAAAAAAAAAAAAATAGAAAAGGTGAAAAAGCAGAAAAGTGAGCAAAAGATACAAACAGAAAAAAAAATGTAGCTATCTGAGGACTTCGATGTTAACTAAACTTCTTGTGGTCATTTCGCAGTATACACATCCATCCAATCATTGTGTCGTACCCCTTAAACTTACATGATGTTATGTGTCAGTTTAGATCCCAATAAAACCAGGCACAAAAAGACATAAACAGTTCACAGAACCAGATATACCAATTGTACTTAAACATATGAAAAGATGCCCAATGTCAGGCAAAGTAAGAGAAATGCCCACAAAACTACACGAGATACCATTTCCTCCTCTTCATGCCACAAAAACTCAAGCGTGGCATCACTCTCTGTTGGTGAAGCTGAGGGGAAATGGGCATTCTCCGCACTCACTCACACTCCACGTGTGAACACAAAAGGGAAGAGCCCTGTGGCGGGGGGTTTGGCAATATCTAACAAAGCTCCACGTGCGTGTACCCTTTGACCCAGCAATTCTATTTCTAGGTAATTGCCTGAAGATGTAAGTTCATAATATGAAATAACAGATGCACAAAGTTATTCCGTTCATTAAGGCACTAGTGGTAAAAAAACCAAAAAACCTGGAAAAACGTGAGAGAGAGAAAATAAAGTATGCATATTCATCTGCATATAAATATGCACAAATACATGTTTACTTATGCAAAAAGAAAAATAGGAAAGATAACCAGAAATCAAGATATTGATGGAAGTAAAATTTCTCTAAGTATTTTTTTACAGTTTTGATTTTTGAACCATGTAAGTATTTTATACACTAAAAAATTTTAAATACAAATGGATGCAAAAGGTAAACAAAATTATTGCAAACAGAAAAAACAAGCCTAACTGTCTGTTAGATTGATAACATAACCATACGGAGAAAAAAGTTATATCAAGTAGCTTTTAAAATACAGTATTTTGACTGCAAATCATTAATGGTAGATATTCTATGGACCAAAGAACTACTAAGTTTACTTAGTAGGCTTGATGTTGTTAATGGTGGTGTAATTTTACAACTATTTTGAATGTAGAGCAAGTGAGTCTACATGTTTATGGAGACAGGAGGCACGGATTACAGAATAGGGAAAGGAGAGGAAGGACCCCATGGTGTCAAGTTGGCTACCAGAGGTACCAGTGAGGACTCCCTATTCAAATATACAGAATCAGATCCAAGGAAATTCCCCGGCGTGCAGTCAGAAAGATTAAGAAAGTGAAACTATAGAATAAAAGGCAAATGAGAGAATGAATAGGATGTGCTTTATTACTCAAGCAAAGCAGAGTGTTTTTCACTTATTAAGGGAATCACATCTGGCAAGATGGCGGACGCAGCCGCTGTGAACATCTTTCCCGCTCCAAATTCATTGAAATGCTGGGTTAAATATGACCTGAGGTTTTAAAAAGAAAGAAAAAGAAAAGCCAAGAAAGAGAAATCCATGGGTATCAGAAACAAAATTCAAAGCCAGAGTTATAATCCCACACCTGTGGCCAGAAGAGTATCAGACCTAGTTCAAGACCCCTAGGGCTGAGGTTTTTTATGTGGGAGGGTGACTCTGAGCTCCACAGGCAGAGAACTGGAACCAATGCCCTGCATAAACAGCGGGTTCTAGAAGGGCAGCCCCCTCCATGAAAAAGGGATTAGAAAAACTCCTCCCACTGGCAAAGGGAAGCAGCAAAAACACAGTCATTTACCCGAGGCTCTGGGTGGAGCATGAAACACTTTCTTCCGTGAGAAATCAAACATTAAGTCATGTGCCATGCTGATGTGGGTCAAATCCATGCATTCTGCATGGGGCAGAAATCCAAACTAATAAATCCATGTAAAAATTAATGCTGACAAAAGTAAGCATAAAATGGCTCTGTAGTCAATTTCCACATTCAAAAAACAAACACTCAATGAAAGTGAGTGCACAGCATTCACGAGGGAGAGTCAACAAAACAAAAAGAACTGACATTCCAAGAACTTAAATTAATAGAAAAAGATGAATGAGACTGTAAAATAAATACTATTAAAAGCTTTTAAAAAAAAGGAGGTAAGAACCATAATGAAAGAACAAGACATCATGAAAAAATGGTAAGCAACCGTGAAAAAGAATCAAATAGAAATTCTAGAAATTAAAATTTTAGTTGTCAAAATTAAAAACTCAATGGTTATGCTGAACAACAGATTTAGCTAAAGAGAAAGATGGTAAACTGGAAGACAGCTCTGAGGAAATTACTCAAAATGCAATTAAAAAGATTAAACTGAAAGTATGAAAAGGCAAGATTCATGGAGGACAGGATAAGAAGATCCAACATAAGTTCAACAGAAGGGCAGCAAGACATTAAAGAGAATGTGGGTAGCAGACGCTGCTTGGGGCCTACCCAACCACCACTCTGGTTTTTCTTACTGGCAGAGCTCTGACTTTGTTTTGGTGTAATCCTCCAGTGACTCAGAGAAGGTTGATCCTCCCTACTTCTGGAAGCTAGATCCTGGTTGGTCTAAAGTAATCATTGTGTCCCTTCTCCTTGCAATCCTGGCAAAGTAGTCAGGAGGAGGTTTGGGGTTGGTGGGGGTGGAAATGGGGACATCTGGGGAAAGCTGCTCTGATCTCACAAAGACACTATGAAGAAAAATCTTTTCCAAGGGCCCTAACGGCAAAGAAAGCACAGAGCTGAGGCAAAGAAAGCACATCTTGGGATCTTTAGAGGTGCTCAGCCAGCGTGGTGAACATGGCAAAGAATGGTCAATCCTCGGGCTGCTGAATTAGCAAACCTTCAAGTCACTTCATCCTGGCTTCTTGTTATGGGAAATACATTTCTTAAAATGATTTTTAGATCTATTTTCAGTTAAGTTTCTGTTACTTGAGTCCAAAGCATCCAATTTGCATTAGGTTGGACCTACACTGTCCACATCAAAGTTGACACAGTTCTTAAAGGGAGGACTGAACATTTTCTAGAATTAAAGAAACACATGAGTCCTCAGAATGAAAGGGCATATCGAGTTCTAAGAGTAAATCAGAAAAAGTCTGGGACACCTGGGTGGCTCAGCTGGTTAAGCAGCTGCCTTCGGCCCAGGTCATGATCCCAGGTCCTGGGATCGAGTCCAGCATCCGGCTCCTTGCTCAGCAGGGAGTCTGCTTCTCCCTCTCCTTCTGCCGCTCCCCCTGCTTATGCTCTCTCTCTCTCACTCTCTAACAAATAAATAAAATCTTTAAAAATAAAAAATAAAATAAGTCTGTATCAAGGCACATCACAGTGAAAAATGACAAACATCAAGACACAGAGAAACTAGTAAATGCAAGTTTTCTGATAAAGAAGTAAAAATTAGATAAACAGCAGACTCTTCTTTTGAAGAAAACAGAAAATAAAGGCCAGAAAACCATGGAATGATCTCCTCAGAGTGCTGAGGAAAAGAACTCTTGCCCTAACATTCTAGAACATCATTCAAGAGAAGGCACAATATACTTCTATGGCAAACAAAACCTGAATGTTCACTAACTGTAAACTGACTGAAAGATCTACTTAAAGACTCAGTCCATCAAAGAACCCAAAATCCCAAATATAAGTAGGGTGCAATAATCAACTGTTAGAAAAGAAACTGGCAAATA
>NC_138374.1:86594764-86605772 GCF_054177405.1 Leptonychotes weddellii
TTGATTTTCGACCTCTCAACACTCTGCCATGCAAGTGACATAGGAACTGTTGCATATTCTGGAAAAACAGGGACTCCTGAAACACCTCTGAGCTCAGCATCTGATTTTAGTATTTTTTAAGAAGTAAGAGGGAGGAGCGCCTGGGTGGCTCAGTCGTTAAGCGTCTGCCTTCGGCTCAGGTCATGATCCCAGGATCCTGGGATCGAGCCCCGCATCGGGCTCCCTGCTCAGCGGGAAGCCTGCTTCTCCCTCTCCCACTCCCCCTGCTTGTGTTCCCTCTCTCGCTGTGTCTCTCTCTGTCAAATAAATAAAATCTTAAAAAAAAAAAAAAGTAAGAGGGAAACTGCTGAATCTAAAAGCAAAATCGTTGAGCCCCACTAGATTTTATACCACCAGGAAACTGGCTATGTAAGTGCAGACAAGTATATACTGAAGATGTAACATTATAATTTCCCAAAAGGCCAAGCCTAGAAAATGCAAACTTCTCGAAGAGACTACAAGCACATTTGCAGACGGTATCTGTGCAGGCCTGCGTAAGAAGGCAGAGAGTGCTACTAGTTCTTGGCTACCCTGATTTCCTCTATAAGCTATCCTATCACACATCCTCGAAGTCACGCATTCCCAAACTGTGGGTGGCAGTTCACTGTCTGTAGACCAAACAAATAACGTCTTGCACACATGGAAACTACTATTCTTCAGTCTATAGATGCTGTTGTGGTCAATAAAACTAAAAATCACTTTTCACGTGGTTATTGATTCAAAGCAGCTTTTTGCAATTAAGCATTTTCTCCAGCTGAGGTGGTATTAAAAGGGGACATGCAGCCTGAGGAAAGCTTGGAGATCACTACCAGAAGCCATGCTAGCCTGCCCTCCTTGTTGCCACTTATATAAATAACAACTACCTCAAGGTCCACCTTAACAGCAAAATGCTGAAGAAAACTTTCTGGAACATTCCACCTTCACAGTGACCTTTACTACCTCTTACTAGCTACAGTTTTCCCTTTACATTTTAGTTATTCTGTCAGACACGCATGTGTTAGCACAAGTTTTTATTTTAGATGAGGATACTTACTCCTCCAGAAAACTTACTAATTCTTCCTCAGTTTCCCCTTTGAATTCCCAACAGCACTTTGCATGTGGGAGAAACTATCTTATATGCCCCCTACTCTTTAATATCTATGTCAATCTGATACTCAATATAAAAAACAGTTTTTGGAATCTTGACCGAACCTAGGTTTGAATTTCATATGACCTGTGCATGTCTCCTAACATCTCTGAGCTTCAAATTCTCCATGAGGAAAGAGAGAGTGAAATTAACCTCCTTTATGTGATTGTCAAGAGGAATTTATGACCTAGCCATAGAAGCTAGACAATAAAAAGAAATAAAAGCCAGCCAAATTGCAAAGGAAAAAGTAAAACTGGGGGCGCCTGAATGGCTCAGTCAGTTAAGCATCTGCCTTCAGCTCAGGTCATGATCCCAGGGTCCTGGGATCGAGCCCCTCATTGGGCTCCCTGCTCAGTGGGGAGTCTGCTTCTCCCTCTGCCTGCCACTCCCCCTGCTTATGTGCACTCTCTCTCTCTCCCTCTCTGTCAGATCAAAAAAAAAAAAAATCTTAAATGAACTAATGAATGAATTCAGTAAAGTCTCAGTATACAAAATTAATATACAGAAAGCAGTTGCATTTCCATTTCTATAAACTAATAAGAGCTATCAAAAAGAGAAATTAAGGGGTGCCAGGGTAGCTCAGTCGGTTAGGTGTTCAACTCTTGATTTCGGCTCAGGTCATGGTCTCAGGGTCGTGAGATTGAGCCCCATATTGGGCTCCACACTGGGTGTGTAGCCTGCTTTGGATTCTCTCTCTCCTTCTTCCTCTGCCCCTCCTCCCCACCCCACTTGCGCACTCTCTCTCTCTAAAAAAAAAGAGATTAAGAAAATAATCCCATTTATAATTGCATCAAAAATAATAAGATACCTAGTAATAAATTTAACCAAGGAGGTGAAAGACCTGTACTCTGAAGACTATAAAACACTGATGAAAGAAACATCTTCAGATGACACAAATAAATGTAGAGATGTACCATGCTCATGGACTGGAAGAATTAATATTGTTAAAATGTCCCTACCACCCAAAGCAATCTACAGATTCAATGCAATCCCCATCAAAATACTACCAAAATTTTTTTTCATTTTTCACAGAACTAGAAAAAAGAATCCTACAATTTGTATGGGTCCACAAAAGACCCCAAACAGCCAAAGAAATCTTGAGAAAGAAGAAAGCTGAAAGCATCAATCTCCCTGATTTCAAACTATACCACAAAGTACAATAATCAAAACATTATGGCACTGGTATGAAAACAAACACACAGATCAGTGGAACAGAACAGAGAGCCCAGGGGAGCCTGGGTGGCTCAGTCAGTTAAGCATCCAACTCTTTTTTTTTTTTTTTAAGATTTTATGTATTTGCGAGAGAGAGAATGAGAGACAGAGAACATGAGATGGGGGAGGGTCAGAGAGAGAAGCAGACTCCCCGCCGAGCAGGGAGCCCGATGTGGGACTCGATCCCGGGACTCCAGGATCATGACCTGAGCCGAAGGCAGTCGCTTAACCAACTGAGCCAGCCAGGCGCCCCAAGCATCCAACTCTTGATTTCAGCTCATGACTTCAGGGTCATGAGATCAAGCCCCAAGCTGAGCTCCATGCTCAGCGTGGAGCCTGCTTAAGATTCTCTCTCTCCCTCTCCCTCTGCCCCTCCCCCCACTCTTGCTTTCTAAAAAAAAAGAATAGAAAGCCCAGAAATAAACCTTCACATATATGGTCAATTAATCTATCACAGAGGAGACAAGAACATACAATGGGGAAAAAGCAGTCTCTTCAATAAATGATGCTGGGAAAACTGGACAGCAACATGCAAAAGAATAAACTGAACCACTTTCTGACACTGTACACAAAAATTAACTCAAAATGGATTAAGGATGTAAATGTGAGAACTGAAACCATAAAACTCCTTGAAGAAAACACAGGCACTAAGCTCTTTCACACTGGTCTAAGCAGTATCTTTTTAAACCAGGTGCATCAAGTTAAGTACGTGGGAATACATCAAAAAAGCTTCTGCACAGCAAAGGAGACCATCAACAAAACGCAAAAGCAACCTAATGAATGAAAAAAGATATTTGCAAATCATTAAGGGGTTAATATCCAAAATATGTAAACACAACTTAATATCAAAAAAACCAAACAACCTGATTTAAAAATGGGCAAAGGACTTGAATAGACATTTTTCTGAAGACAAAATGCAGATGGCCAATGGGCACATGAAAATATGCTCATCATCACTTACCATCAAAGAAATACAAATCAAAACTGCAGTGAGATATCACCTCACACCTGTCACACTGGCTTGTATCAAAAAAAGAAAGAAAAGAAAAAGAAAGAACATAGGGACACCTGGGTGGCTCAGATGGTTAAGCATCTGCCTTCAGTTTAGGTCGTGATCTCAGGGTCCTGGGATCAAGTCCTATGTCAGGCTCCTTGCTCAGTGGGGAGTCTCCTTCTCCCTCTCCCTCTGCCTCTCCCCTCTGCTCATGCTCTCTCTCTCTCAAATGAATAAATAAAATCTTAAAAAAAAAAAAAAGACAAAAATACAAGTGTTGGTTAGGATGTGGAGTAAGAGGAACCTCTGCACACTGTTGCTGGGAATGCAAGTTGGTGCAGCCACGATGGAAAACAGTAGAGGTTCCTCAAAAAATTAAAATAGTATGACTACTACCACACGATCCAGTAATTCTGCTTTGGGGTATTTATCTGAAGAAAATGAAAACACCAATTCAGAGAGAAATATGCACCCCTATGTTCACTGCAGCATTATTTACAATTGACAAGATATGGAAACAACCCAAGTGTCTATCCATAGACGAATGGAAAGAAGATGTGGTATATACACTATGGAATATTCCTCAGCCATAGAAAACAATGAAATCTTGCCATTTGAGACAACATGGATGGACCTAGAGGATATTATCTACATGAAGTAAGTCAGAGAAAGACAATACAAAATTTCACTTACATGTGGAATCTAAAAAACAAAACAAACAGACTCACAGACACAGGGTGGGTAGAGCTGTGGGGGTAACTGGTGAAGGGGATGAAGAGGCACAAACTTCTCGTTACGAAGTAAGTCATAGGGATGTGATGTACGGCATAGGGAATACAGTCAGTAATACTGTAATAACTCTGTATGCTGATGGACAGTAAGTAGAGTTATGGTGGGGTCATTTTGTAACAGAAAAAAGGGAATTTACAAGGAAGCGTGTGAAAGCAGGTAGTTGAGTGGCTGTCAGAGGATAAACTCAAAAAATGTTTAAGATATATAAGACCTGAAAAGAAAACTCCATTCTTCGTTTCTCCTTCAAATTTTAACAAAAGCCAAAGAGATTTCTTTTTTTTTTTTTAATTTTATTTATTTGTCAGAGAGAGAGAGAGACACAGAGAGAGAGAGCACGCACAAGCAGGGGGAGAGGCAGGTAGAGGGAGAAGCAGACTCCCCATGAAGCAAGGAGCCCGATGCGGGACTCAATCCCAGGACCCCAGGATCATGACCTGAGCCAAAGGCAGATGCTCGACCTACTGAGCCACCCAGCCGTCCCAAAAGCCAAAGAGATTTCATTCGACGACTTCAGTGGATGACACAGAAGAGAAAGAATGTACAGCAAGGGACCACAGATGGAAGCATCTGGGACTCCATGAGGGGCCCAGGGCTCCAGGACTTCAACCTCACTGTTTGGTCACCCCAGGAAAGGGCTCCTGCCCAGAAGTGAGCCGCTTCAGTGACCAGCAAGGCGGGCCTCCTGCCCAGTGGGGGTGGCAGGCACTCAGCGGACCAGCTGACGGGGAAATACACCTCCACCCGCGATGAGATTGATGTTCCATGCACACCACCCCTATCCTGAAAGAGCAAATCTCATCTTTTTTAAGGTAAGCAGTATCAGGATGGCTGGGGAAGGTCTGAAAATGTCCGTGCAGAAGACTTTAGATCACAATCAAACCCAATCACTACCCCAGTCCCCAATATTCTACATCAGGGGTTCTCAAAGGAAGGGAGCTTCTGCCCCCCCTCCCCCACCCCAGGGAGGAGTCTCTGGACATGCCCAGGGACATTTTTAGTTGTCACATCTCAGGGGACAGCACTGTCATGTAAGGCCAAGGCCACTGCTAAACACCCATGATGCACAGAACAGCCCCGCACAACAAATTATCCAGCACAAAATGTCAGCAGTGTGGAGGCTGAGAAATCCTGTTCTATAGGAGCACTGTAGTTCATTCTACTTTTTACTGTATATACTTAACAAACAGATCGAAGGAAAGTAAAACAACTCCCTCCATAAAACATACACACACACGTGCTCCAAGAAGAAGAGATGGAAACTATGCTGGGAATAAGACTAAGACTACTTCTGGGCGCCTGGGTGGCTCAGTTGGTTAAGCGACTGCCTTCGGCTCAGGTCATGATCCCGGAGTCCTGGGATCGAGTCCCGCATCAGGCTCCCTGCTCAGCGAGGAGCCTGCTTCTCCCTCGGACCCTCCCCCCTCTCATGTACTCTCTCTCTCATTCTCGCTCTCTCAAATAAATAAATCTTTAAAAAAAAAAAAAAAAGACGAAGACTACTTCTATCACAAGATAAACAATGCTATTATGTTAATTGGTTTCTACCCTAAACTATTTGTTTTATTCATTATCCTCCTAGAGCCCAGCGAATGAATTAAACTCATATTGCTAAAATTGAAAATGTTATTTTTCAATGTTTTAAAGTAATATCACTTCTGAATCCTTTTTTTTCTGATGACCGTATCTGAGACAGATGCCATCATAAAAAGCCCTGAGGAATAAAGGGTGTCATCCCCTCCCCACCTTACCACACTGCCACTGGTTCCTGGATACTCCGGGCTTCCCCCTTCCCATCCCTCACTCGGCTACCCCTAAAAAAGGTTTCCTGAATACCTACTCTGTGCCAAGCCACTGGGACACAGCTCTGAGCGAGGTACCAAAATCTCTCCTCTCCTGGAGCTCACACTCATGGGGGAGGGGACACGGACAGTAAACAAGCAGGCACCAAATATACAAAATAATTCCAGATAGTGGTAGATACCATGAAGAAAGATTCAGCAGGGTGAAAGGAGAAGGAATGGGTGGGTGGGGGGTGTGGGTAGTCAGGAGATCTCTCCCAGGTGACATTTGATCAGAGCAGAAAACAATGCAAAGGAATTTCAGGCCAAGGGAAAAGCCTGTGCAAAGGCCCTGAGGCAGAATGGTGATAACGCTGGGGAGAAGTGGAAGAAAGGGGAACAGCAGACCACCTAGAGTCAGGGGCAGATGACTTCACAAAGGGCACCAGGACCATGGTGAGCAGTGTGGATAAGAGCCCATGCGTGACAGAGGCCCCTGGAGCAAAATGGTTGACATGTTTTAAAAGGGTCACTCTGCTGCTGGGTCAAGAGTGCACGTAGGGGGAGCGCGGCGACAGGGACACCAGCGAGGAGGTGGCTGCTGTAGCCCAAGTGGTAGCTGAAAAGCTTGGACCAGGGTTAATGAGGGTTAACGAGGGGGTTTGAAGTGATCAGCTTCCTTAATTGCCAACATTTCAGGGCTCTTGAGGCCCCAGGAACAACTCAGCATAGCTGTGTTATCTTACAGACCATGAAACTGAAGCCCAAAGAGTTAAGTGAGTTACTTAGCCACACACGTAATTACTGGTAGAGCCCAGATGTCCTGACTGCCCTCCCTACACCTTGGCCCTTTCTGGTCAGCCCCAGGCCTGGCCGGGGTAGGAAGCTGAGCCTCTAGAAGGCAGTCCCAGTCAGGTGTAAAATAAATGACTGTCCTTGCTTCGAGCAAGGATGACCTCCTCACCAAATCCAACGCGCCCTTCCTTGAGCTCCCGGCAGCACCTGATGCCCTCGACCGACTTTATTTTCTTCTGAGACCCCCTCTGCCCATGGCCCCCCCCCGCTGCGGCTCTCCCCTGCCTCTCCCTCCTTCATTCCTTGCCAGTCTTGCTTACCTGGAGCTCTCCTGCCATCAGCACGGCTGCTCCCCAAGGGGCCCCTGCTGTGCTACTTCTCCCTCTCCCATCTACAGAGGAAACCGTTTCCCTCCTCTACATCCCTTTGCTCTGGGAGCTGTCCCCCAGTTTCCTCTGGAGAGTCACCCTTTCCAGACCTGCAGTCCGTGCGCCTTCATGGATAGGACACATGATTCATTCCTTGCCAACCAGCACATTCTAACTCCCTCTGACCCACTCAGTTTATGAGACGTGAGGGCCTGCTGCTGGGGTGGCTGGGGGAAAGACGGCTCCCCTCTCCCCCTGGATTTGAACCTGCAGCCTCCCCTAGCCATCTCGAGGGGAGAGCCTGAGACAAGAGCAGCTAAGAAAATGAGTCCTGATAGAATCGTTTGAACCTGGAACCCATGCCTGAAGCCAGACACGCTCCTGAGCTTTTTAGGGATGGGAGCCAGTAACTTTCCTTTCTGCTTCAGCCAATGTGAACTGGATTTTCTGCCCTTTGGAAAAGGAAGAGTCCCACTTGATACCTAGCATCTCTCTCTGTGCACTCTCTATACCCACTTGAACAGTGATGACTCCAAAATCTCCATCCAGATCCCGGACAACCCTTTGGAGCTCCAGATTCATATCCGCCCACCCAGCAGATGTTTTCTCCCACCTGTCACACCCAGGCACCTCAGCCAGAACATGTGCAAAATGGAATTCATCATCAATGCTTCTACCATCTCAATATGCTAGTCTTCGTGTTTTTCACCACCCTAGAAAAAGCATCACCCCCCGCCCAAATCACTCAAGACGGAAACCTGGGACATCAGAGAGCATTCTTGCCAGGTAATCCTGATGGGGCTAAGACCCCGACTGCCATTTTCTGAGTGTGTGACCTTGGGGAGATGAATGAACATATCTGAGCCTTGGATTTTCATATGGACTTGCTTGTTTCTATGAGATGCTGTATGTGAAGCAATCAGTGTTGGTTGGTCGGTTCCATTCCTTATCACAGACATCTAGTGCATCCCTAAATTCTAACTCAAAACTTCATGGTCACTGCCACTACCCTTGCTGGCAGCCTCCCCATCTTTCTCCTCGATGACTACCAGACATTTCTACCTCATCTTCTCACCTTTGGCCTCCCCCACTCCTCCCCAGAGTTGCTGGACAATCAACTCCTAACCAGCCTGGTCATACCCTGCCAGGCTCATGACCTGCACAACATGCTCATTTGCAAGCCCCTCCACTGTGGCTCTCTAAACACCCAGGGCTGTTCTCCAGTTTTGTGATTTGGCACAGCAATGTCCACTGAGAATGCCCATTCTCCCTCTTCTACCACCCAGGGGAGAACTCATCCTCAAGACTTGATGAAAAAAGTCCCTCTAAAAATGAAAGAAAATAGAGATCCCACATTGCCTAACGAGGCTCACAGACAAATTCAAACCCTGCCTTCCCTGTTGTCCGAGAGCAGGGAACGTGGAAAAAGGCAGAAGAAAAGAAACAGCAATGTAAAATATTTTTTCAAGATTTTATTTATTTGACAGAGAGACAGAACACAAGAAGGTGGAGTGGCAGGCAGAGGGAGAAGCAGGCTCCCGGTTGAGCAGGGAGCCTGATGCGGGACTCAGTCCCAGGACCCTGGGATCATGACCTGATCCAAAGGCAGACGCTTAACTGACTGAGCCACCCAGGTGCCCCAATAATGTAAAATATTTTTAAATGAAAAAAAGCAAAGAAAGAATAGAGAGGAAAGAGAAAATATAAGAATGGTTAATCTTGAGACAGGAAAGGGCTTCCTAAGCAGGACAGAAAACTTGAGGTCCACAGAAAAGTGATACAGATTCAGCCACGTAAAAAGTCATCACTTCTGCACATCACAGTAAGCAAAGCTGGGGAAGAAAACATAAAAGGCAAGAGATCTGATTTATTAACAAGAAAAGAATTAAATTCCAGAATTTAGAAAGAGCCTCAAGAATTGATGAATCACAAACAACTCCACAGAAAAACTGGAAAAGGATTTCATGGGACAATTTGGAGGAGTGTAAATTGATTAACTTTTTTTTTTTTTAAGCGTAAACTTGGGAGAACCTAAAATGCATAGTACTTTGATCGGGAATGGTCTCCAAGATGTAGGCTAATTTTTTAAAACTCCATAAGCAGAATAGGGTAGCAGAATGGTATGCTTTTCTGCACAATCCCAGATCACAATAAACAAAGGGAATTCTGCTTAAATAATTTTTTTAAAAATTTTATTTATTTATTTGAGAGAGAGTGAGAGAGAAAGCACACAAGCAGGGGCAGAGGAAGGGGAGAAGCAGACTCCCCGCAGAGCAGGAAGCCCGATGTGGGGCTCGATCCCAGGATCCTGGGATCATGACCTGAGCCGAAGGCAGACAGATGCCACCCAGGCGCCCCTGCTTAAATAAATGGGGTTTTTGTGTGCGTGTGTGTGTGTTTTAAGATTTTATTTATTTGAGAGAGAATGAGCGAGAGAGAGAGAGCACAAGCTGGGGGGAGGGCAGAGAGAGAGGGAGAAGCAGACTCCCCGTTGAGCAGGGAGCCCAACCTGGGGCTCAATCCCAGGACCCCAGGATCATGACCTGAGCCGAAGGCAGATGCTCCAATGAATGAGCCACTCAGGCGCCCCTTAAAATAACATACCCTTCGGCTCACCAGCTTCACTGGTAGGAATAAGTTTTATCCAGAAATACTCTCATGTACACAGAGATATGTGTTCACTACAGCATTATGTGTAAGTGAGAAAGTTGGAATCAATCTAAGGGCCCATAAATAGGGGATTGTTTAAATGAATTATGGTGAATCTATACTATGAAATACTATGCAGCCATTAAAAAGAATGGAGTAGATCTATATTCTTTGTTCTTTTTGTCTTTTAAAGATTTCACTTATTTCAGAGAGAGAGAGGGAACAAGCAGGAGGGAGGGGCAGAGGGAGAGGGAGAAGCAGACTCCCTGCTAAGCAGGGAGCCCGACTCGGGGCTCGATCCCAGGACCCTGAAATCATGACCTGAGCCGAAGGCAGACCTCAACTGGCTGAGCCACCCAGGCACCTCTTTATTTATTTATTTATTTTTAAGTAATCTCTACACCTAACGTGGGGCTTGAACTCATGATCCCGAGATCAAGAGTCACACGCTCCACCAACTGAGCCAGTCAGGCGCCCCTATGTTTTTGATATTGGAAGACATCCAAGTCCCATTTTTAAGTCAAAAAAGTAAGTCAGAGAGCACACAATAATATATGATCCCCATTTATGTATTTTTAAAAGCATATTCAATATATTAAGGCTGGTCCTAAAGTTGGAAAGGCAGATAATATTTTTATCATGTTTTATAGTGTAGTATCAATAAACTATGTATTACATAGTCACCTGTACTTCCAGACTTGGTTGACATATACTCAGGCGCTGAAGAAGACCTAGAAAATACTACACTTACAGTGGTTCCCTCTCAGGTGAGGAGAGGGAATGAAAGAGAAGTGGAGGGAATTTTATTTTCCTATACATTTTTCCATTTTTAAAAAATCTTTTATAATAATTCATGTTTTTTTAAAAAGTTACTACATTCTAAGCATGCTTTGCAGTATTCATCCCAGGTCACAGGTTTATAAATGGCAGAGGTGTGTGCAGGCTGCCTGACTTCAGATAGTGCTCTTGATGCAGTGCTCTCACCTGCTACTTGAGTAAAAACCAAACCCAAACCCAAATCTGATGTGCCTCCTCCTGTTTCACCCCAGCTCACATAGAAAACGCCTTCCTTTATGCTCCCAGCTTCCCTGAATAGATCTGCCCCGAATGCCTGCTGGGCGCGTAACTGGCCGAGGGAAAGATACCACCCGGTTGTAAGCATTCTTCCGGTGGAAGACTAGAATCAGATGAGATTAGCACTGGCTGAATGAATGAAGGCCTGAGTCATAAAGTCAACCCTTCCTCCAAACTCCAG
>NC_138374.1:86605872-86623015 GCF_054177405.1 Leptonychotes weddellii
TTTATAGGGAGGCATGCTCCCAGCACCCCCTCCCTCCAGTCCCCCCACCAGCAACCCCCCCCCACCAGCCCTCCTGCCTGCCCTCCTCCTGCATGCAAGGCTTCCTGACTGGCCCAGGTAGCAGCAGAGTTTACACCACAGAATTGTACCTCCTTTGGTGGACATTTAGGTCAGTTCCAGTTCAGCCCATTCTGCCTTCCACGGAACCCAAAGAGCTCAGCCCCTCTGATCGCACGGTCCTCCTTCGTCTGATACTCCCACCTCGCAGGGCTGCAACACAAAGAGAATGGTATGAGTACCTGAGGCCTTGGATTTAGTTTCTAAAATGCCAAGCAGGCCTCTTGTTGAGGGGTCCCTAATCTCCCTGCCACGGCGGTAGAGCTTTGGGGCAGGGAGAAGTCCTGAGTTCAAGGACCCGCCTGTGTGAAAAGCATTGCAAGTCCAAAGACCCGAGTTCAATCCTGGCTCCTGGGCGGAGTACTTACCTCTCTTGAGTCTGTTTTCCCATCTCTAAAACAGGCTAATTGCACTTCACAGGCTAAGTGAATGGAATTTTAAAAAGTGTATATGAAAAGTGCTTATGAACACCTTTCAGGTACAAAGCAAGATAGGTGTGGACTAGAACAAGAAAAGAGGAGCGCTTTGGAAGAAGTGACAGAAAGGGGTGACACAAATCCCAGTTAAAGAAAGGAGGACGAAGAGCCCGTGTCTGTGTGACCTGAGGTCCTCCCGCCTCCTCTTTCTGCTTGGAGGACCTGGGAAATGCCTCTCCTCACCCGTGGCAGGATGGATCCTAAGGGAAAGCCACTTATTTCCCCATGCAGGAGCTCTCCCCAGCTCATTTCCAGGGCCAGGTCACAGGGAGAGAGGAGGCTGGCCAGCTGGGGAGGAGGCCCGGGGATGTGCGTCCTCCCCAGCCTCCAGCACACTGAGATGGGCTTGCCCGAAGTTACCATTATCCCCATTGGACATATCAAGGCACTAGGGTTCTTTCCCTCCAAAACCACACCACCTCCCTACTCCACAGTGAGGAGGATCAAATGACCTGCTCTTGAAAGCACTTTGCAAAAACGGATGAAAGGTACAATAGCGAACAAAAACAGCCGCAGAGATGTGTTATAAAGTGATGCCAAAGCACGGCCGTGTGGTTACTGGAAAGCAGACCTCTCGGAAGCGCACCAGAGCATCCCGGTCATCCAACAGACATTCTCACCTCACCTGCCTTTGTCAGAAGGCGCCACGGGGTTAAGCTCTGGCTCAGAAGGCTGGCCAAGTCCCCCCAAAGCTCACCGAATCTCCCTCTGGCAGATGTAAGGGGCGGAGGCGCCCACCCCGCCGCGCCAGGGTCGGCCCGGCGACTTCTGGGCGCGCCTGTCGCCCAGGCTCGGGCAGACAGCGCCCTGAGCCCGACTGGGAGGATGAGGCTCACCTACCTAGTCCTCACGGATTCCAGCCGAGGGGCGAGGCCGCTTTGCACCCCCACCCCCACGTCTGTCCCCGAGCGCGGCGTGAGCCCCTTGCCTCGAGGGAGCACGGCCCCGATCAGCCGGGTCCCGGGCATGCACCGATGTCCTCCCTGCCCGGGGGCCTTAGAAAAAGGGGCTGCGGGCGGCGCTGGAGAAATGGGGCGGGCCGGGGGGAAGGGCCTGTCCGAAGCCCCTGGCCGCAGGGGAGGGACGCGCCCCCAAGATCTTCCCACAAAGAGCTCCGGCTCCCCCGCGGCTGGCGGAGCGCGGCCGGGAGCACAGCCCCTACCCGCCGTGGGGCGCGGAGAAAGAAGAGCGCCGTGGGGGCGGGGAGGCGTGGGGGAAGGGGCGCCGAGACCCTCCCCGCCGGCGCCCTCCCCCCCACCCCCCGCGCGCGCGCCCGTCCGCCCTGCCCGGAACTCAGCCCCGCTCGGGCCCGGCCCGCGCGCCGCCGCCGCCGCCCGCGTCCCCCCAGCCCGGCTCACCGCGCCGCCACTGCCGCCGCCGCCGCTCAGGGCCCCGGCCCGGCCGCCTCCCGCCTCGGCCGCCGCCGCTTCCTTCCTCCCGGCCGCGCTCGCGGACTGGAGGTTTCGGGTTTCAAGCCGCCGAGCCCCGCTTCGCCCCTCCCGCCGCCCCGCCGCCAGCACGCGGACCCGGGCGGGCGCAGGCCAAGTAACTTTGCGGCGCTCGCGCCCCTCCTCCCCCGCGCCGCCCCTCCCCGCCCCCCGCGGCCCCCCGCGCCCCGCGCCGGCGCCCCTCCCCGCCCCGGCGCGCCCCTCCCCAGCCCCGCGCCCCGGGCTCCCCGTCTTCCCGGTTCTTCCCACGACCAGCCTCGCGTGCTGCTCTTTGTCTCGCCCTTACCGTGTCGGCTCGCCCCACTCCGCGCCTGTGGCCCGTACTCGGGCCTTCCCTGACCCCCGTCGCTCCGTCCCAGTTCCAGCCGTTGGGACGTCCCCTTTTGCATTTCTCTCTCCTTTGCACTCGTACTTTCGGATTCTCCCCGTGGGCTCCGCACAGCCCCATTCTCCTCCTCCTCCTCCTCCTCCCATCTCGCCCTGTACTCCTCCTGCCCTTGCCTTTCCTGCTCACCTTTCATTCATCCTACCAACGTCTAGGAACATCTGCCTGGTGCCAGACACCGTCCTGCGCCCTGGAAATAGCACAGGGAATCAACCGCGGAGCCAGCCTTTGAGGAACCCACAGACCTCGAGAGTGGGAGGGTGAACGTAAACAGATCTTTGCAATTGCTACTCTACTCTCCCTCCGAACCCAAAGGCCGAGGAGCGATAATTACAACACACAGACCAGGGCGCTGCCAATTCAGAGGACAGAACAGTTCCTTTTCATGTTTTTTCCCCTTCCTCCCCACGTTCTGTACCGGCCCTAGCCTCATGCAGCAGGCTAAAATAAGGGGAAGAAAAGTTGAAGCAAAAGGTGAACTGCAGGAGGGAGGGAGGAAGGAAGAGAAAACAGGGCAGGAGGGTGTCAGGTAAGAATTCACAAAGCCCAGCTCAGGAAACTCCAGCAAAAACTGATGCTGCACCCAGAGCAGGATGCAAATTCCTCTGAAATCCATCTGCTTTGATGAATGCATTAATTATTCCCTTATCGACAGATTGGCACTGTGGGAGCTGCTTCCTTATTAGGCCACTGAAGCACCATTTAGAGCAATAATTTACTCTCTAGCACTTACCAAACACCTAGCTTGTCTTCAGGGACAAATGGGATAATGGGGAGGGGAAAAAAAAGTTAATGGATGCCTTAATATTCCTATGGGATAGATGCTTTATTTGGTCCAAAACCGGAAGCTGAAACTCCTCTCAGAGTCTAGGTCACCAGAAAGCCAGATGCTGAAGGAGCTTAAAGCAGTTTGTTCTCAAAATTATTTTAGACTTTTATTCTGAAATCCCTGGGTTTGGTTTGGTTTTTTGTTTTGGGGTGTTGTTGGTTTTTTGGGGTTTTTTTTGGTTTTTTGGTTTTTTTAATTTGCATTGACTCTGGCACTGGCTAATCTTTGTGACCCTGGGGGAGTTATTTAACCTTTCTGAATCTCAGCTTATTTATTAATAAAAAAGGCATACTCATACATGCCTATCTGTTGAGTTTAAAAAGATGAAATAATGTAAGTAAATCACCTGGTGCCATAGAGCCTGAGAGCTAAGCCCTTTTGAAAGTTGACATTTAAGAAAGGTCTGAGAAGATATGCCATAGACTGGCACGGAGAGGACAAGAAAAACAATTAAGGATCTTTCACCCCCATATCCACCCATGATGCAGAAGATGCCCTTCCCATACTTACTTTATTTCATTTTGAACTCTTCAGATGAAAGCCGTTTTTTTTTTCCTGCTGCTCATTATCAAATATATTATTTATCACAAAGGTTTTTCTTCCCATAGCTCATAAGCTCAGAACTTACTGTGCATTCAAAAATAGAAATTGCTGCCAACAAATGCATTTTTTTCAATTGCTCTCTTAAGATTTTTTTTTCCCCTTCTGGAGCTAATATTGAGCTGTGAGCAGTAGTCACTCAGATGCAGAGAAATGAAAGAAAAATTATTATCAATTATTTCACTAAATATCACTGTATAGGTGACAGTTGTGTGAAAAACATGGCATGGATTTTGTGTGAGAATTTTTTTCAAGAAAAGAAGAGAGAGATACACAGTAATTCTCCTTTTCCAAGTCACTTTCATAAGTCACTCCCTTTTGGGGTCCCCAAAAGACTTCTGAACTAAGATCATGAATGGCTTTGTCCAAGTGAATCCTAAATGCTGGTTGAAGAATCTGCATATGGTAAGACATCTTTAAAGTATCTTTCCAGGGCGCCTGGGTGGCTCAGTTGGTTAAGCGACTGCCTTCGGCTCAGGTCATGATCCTGGAGTCCCGGGATCGAGTCCCACATCGGGCTCCCTGCTCGGCAGGGAGTCTGCTTCTCCCTCTGACCCTCCCCCCTCTCATGTGCTCTCTCTCATTCTCTCTCTCTCAAATAAATAAATAAAGTCTTTAAAAAAAAAAAAAGTATCTTTCCAATCCAATAGTCCACATAAAACTAGTCAAAGCAAAATTGTGAAGTATGCTGTCCATTCTGCATAAAATATTATTCCTGTACTCATCAAGGCTGACTCCTTCTTACCCTTCACATCTCAACTTCAGTGTCACCTCCTCAGAGAAGTCTTCCCTGACCAGCCTAAAAGAGGTTCTCTAACCTCTGCTCTCTCTCAGAGCTCCCTATTCTTTCTATATAAAATTTATCTCAATGTAAAATATATCTATTTTTTCCTGTTTATTTGCCTATAGTATGCCATTGGTAGATGCAAACTCCATGAGAGCAGGAACCCTATCTGTGTTATTTACCACTATAGGACCAGGGCCAACTTTTTAAATAAATTAAATGAAAAAATAAAAATAGATAAAGTATGTCTTCGGGGCATCTGGTTATCAAACTTTAGGATATATAGGATCCCTTGGAGATTTCTTAGATGCAACACCAAAAGCACGAGTGCTTAAAGAGAGGTTTGATACGTTGGATTTCGTCAAAATTAAAATTTTCAGTGCTTCCCAGGACACCATCAAGAAAATGAAAGACAACTCACAGAATAGGGTAAAATATTTGCAAATCATATATCTGATAAAGGACTTGTATCCAGAATCTACAAAGAACTCCTACACCTCAATAATAAAAAGAAAATCCGCTTTAAAAAGGATAAAGGATCTAAACAGACATTTCTCCAAAGAAGGTATAGACGTAGCCTATAAGTACACGCTGCACACCATTAGTCATTAGGGAAATGCATATCAAAACAGAAATGAGGGACACCTGCATGGCTCAGTCGGCTTAGTGTCTGTCTTCGGCTCAGGTCCTGATCCCAGGGTCCTGGGATTGAGCCCCACATCGGGCTCCGTACTCAGTGGGGAGCCTGCTTCTCCCTCTGCCTGCCGCTCACCCTGCTTGTGTTCTCTTGCTCTCTCTCTCTGACAAATAAATAAAATCTTCTAAAAAAAAAAAGAAACCGAAATGAGATTCCACTTCACACCAAGATGGCGGTAATGAAAAAGATGATAACCAGTATTGTGGAAGATTTGGAGGAGTTAGAACACTGTACGTGCTGGTGAGAATGTAAAATGAGGCAGCCACTTTAGAAGACAGTCTGGTAGTTCCTCAAGATGTTAGACATAAAGTTTCCATGTGACCCAGCAACTCCACTTGTAGGTATTAAAGCAAGAGAAATAAAACCTACATGCACACAAAAACCTATATACGAATGCTCGTGACAGCATTGCTCATAATAGCTAAAAAGTGGAAAGGGCCCAATTGCCCATCAGTTGACAACTGGATAACAAAATGTGGTCTATCCATATGGTGGAATATTACTCAGCCATAAAAAGGAATGAGGTACCGACACGCTACGACATCGATGAACCTTGAAAACGTGAGGCTAAGTGAAAGAAGTCAAACAGAAAAGGCGGCATAATGTACCAGTCCATTTATATGAAATAGCCAGGAGAGGTCAATACACAGGGACAGAAAGATTAATGATCACCTAGGGCTGGGGTGGGGTGGGATGGCAGGTGACCGCTAATGGATACAGAGTTCCTTTTAGAGATGGTGGAAATGGTATAAAATTAGATTACTGTGATGATTGCACAAGGCTGTGACTATCCTAAAAACCAGTGACTCGTACATTTCAAAGGGATGAAATTTATGGTATGTAAATTATGTCTCCATAAAGCTCTTTTAAAATAAAAAGAATCCCTTATGGAGTTTGTTAAAATGCTTTTTCAGGCCCGCTCCGGGAAAGACTGACTCGGCAGGAGTTGGGGAGAACTGCTGTTTGCTGCTCGCACCCATTCCCTCTCCTGCAGGGAGTGTGCCCTCAGATTTCCTTTGGGAAACTATTGCTTCCCCCTGGGGGCCGGTCATGAGGTTTGCATGGAATGAACTCTCCCCCAGCTCCAGGGGTGGGCTGTGATTGTCAGCATTTCCTACCTTTTCCAGCCAGATGCTTGGTTCAGGGATGGAGATCAGCCACAGGCCTCTCTGGTCAGGATGAAGCCTCCAGGACATTTTGCTGAGAAAGCTGAATGGGTAGAACCAACATTTAAGGAACAGAGAGAGTGAGAAGTAGTAGAATTTAAGTCTCAGCTAAATCATTTGATCCTTGGTGAAGCCTTCCCTGAAGCTGATGTACCCCTAGAATAATAAGTTATAGGAGGCAATAAATGTTATTTTGTTAAGCCACTGTGGGTTTAATTTGTTATTTGGAACAGAAAGCATCTAACTCAGTGGCTCTCAAGATGACATGTTGGAAATCCCTGGGGACACTTTGGGATTGTCACAATGATTAGAGGGTACTCCAGACATTTAGTGGATAGGGCCAAGGATACCAGATGTCTTGAAGTGCATGACAAGGAGAACAGTTCCTTTACATGTGATTTTTGAAAGACCCACAAAAAAAGCTTTGTTATTTTCCGAGTCTAGAGTCTATTTACATCTAAGCACAAAGAGTTTGTTTTGGGGGTTTTGGGGGTTTTTTTTGCATACTTTTGTTATATACCAATGCATCAGGAATGCCATTCCTGTATAAATTGAAGAAAGAGTGTATTTTGATTTGTTCAAACCTCACCAAGACTTGTTCATCAGTTTGGAAAATCACATCCCTGTTAACAGTGCTACTCATGGAATCGGATTTACCAATTCAAGTTCAGTGACCTGGTCTGCATTTATGTATGTCACAATCAATAGTGATCCTAACTATAACTTCTAGTGTCTGACCACTTCACAATGTCATCTAGTAGTAGGGTTAACATATTGGAATGAGCATTCTGTTGTTATTCATTCATTCATTCAACAGTTTTCTGAGTACCATATGCCAGCCCCTGGCCCGAAAATTACAACCGTAAATAAGAAAGACATAAATCCCTGCCATCATGGAGCTTATATTTGAGTGAGGAAGATGCAAGGAAAAAAGCAAACTATATTCTATTTTAGACAGTGATAGAGCGCTTAAAAAAAAGGAATAAAGCCAGGAGGGAGAAATGAAGTTCAGGAGTAGCGGTGGGGCTTGAAATTTTGAATAGGGTCGTCAGGGAAAGCTTCACTGAGAAGGTATCTTTTGGGAAAATGCTTGAAGTTAAGGAGTCAGCCCGGTAGGCATCAGAGGAAGAGTGTTTCAGGCATGGAAAAAAGACAGTGCAAAGGCCCTGAGGAGGCAACATATCTAGGTTGTTTAAGAGATAGTGAGGAGACCAGTGTGGCTTGAAAAGCACGCTTAAGAGGTAGAGAAATAGGTTATGAGTTCAGAGAGGAAACAGGAGAACAGACTGTGTAGGGTCTTACAGATCCTTTGGCTTTTTTCTGGATGTGATGAAAACTATGGACAGAAGAGTGATATCATCACTTCCCATTATTATTGATATTAAGAGTTTCAAAATTCTGTATATAGGTAGATTGTGTTATTATGAATTCCATTTCAAGATACTAAATAGTTGTTACAAAGTATCTGTTATTTTAAAAGGGCGTGTTAGACTTGAGAGTCACCTCTCTTACGAGCGTGTAAGGTGTGGGGTGGCACACCAGAAGTCAGCATCTTGCTGAGCCCACCCCCCAGTCGATCCTGATGCACAAGCTGGGAGCCATAATGTGGAGACAAGGTTCCAAGCCCTTCCCTTAGTTCTTCCTTCTTTTGTGATATCACGCATGTAAGCAGTTTTCTCTTCTGCCTTTGTCCTGTGCCTGTTTCCAAAAAATGTTGGAGGAGTCTTACAAAAGAAGACATGGACACAATATGGCTGGTAAAATAGCCCTAGCACACTGAAAACCACGTATGAAGAAGAGGGAGCAATGTCCCCACAAGCTGGTTTCACTGGGATGGGTGTGCTCTGGGTTGTGCCCGCCTGTGGGTGAAACTATCCATGAGTCCGTGGCTGCACACTCACTGGAAGCCGTCTTGGCTCCTTGCACTCTCTGCCTCGTATTTGCATGTGTGTGTGTGTGTATATACAGGATGGCAAAAGAGAAGGAAAAAGAATCTGTCCAAAATCATAGGAGATATAGGCATTTGAAAATTTCTATAGAAAACCTTTTGCTTTCAGGATAGTGGATTATCTGTGTCAATTGTTGGTTAAACCCAGGCAACTTTTTCAAAGATGGTCTCTATAGAGTAAACAGACACTCAGATTTGACAAATACGTATTGGGCTCCTACTATGTACCAATTTCCCTATTTGGTATTTTATTTGCATTATTTCACTTAGTCATCATGATGACTTATTGCTAGTTGACTGAAATCTCCATTCATTAAATTCAAAACTAAGAACTTCGGTTCTTTCTTTCTCTCATCCCTACCAAAACATCTTATGTAACTTCTCTCTCTCTCTCAACATCCATGTCTTCAAACTGGGGATCATAGTTGTACTAGACCTTTGCAAGGATTAAATGACACAATGAATGGAAATGCTACACATAATAGATGTTCAATAGATGCAAATACGTGGATACATGCATGCACACATACGCTATGGACTGAATGTTTATGTCTCCCAGAATTCCTATATTGAAGCCGAATCCCCTCTATTAATGGTATTTGGAGGTAGGACCTGTGGGAGGTGATTTGGGAGGGGAATAGTACCCTTTAAGAAAAGACACAACAGAGCTTACCTCTCTCTCTGTCTGAACTCCACCATGTGAAGATACAAAAAAATTAGCCATCTGCAAACCAGAAAGAAGATCCTCATCAGATATGAGACCTCCTGGCACCTTGATCTTGGACTTCCAGCCTCCAGAACTGGGAGAACAAATATGTGTTGCTTAAGCCAGTCTATGGTAGATATAACAGTCTGAACTGATTAAGACACACTCTCCTGGGCACCTGGGTCGCTCAGTCGGTTGAGCGTCTGCCTTTGGCTCAGGTCATGATCTCAGGTCCCAGCATCGGGGCTCCCTGCTCAGCAGGGAGCCTGCTTCTCCCTCTGCCCCTCCCCCCACTTGTGCATCTGCATGCTCGCTCTCAAATAAATAAATAAATAAAATCTTAAAAAAAAAAGACACTCTCCTACATGCAAATACATACATATGGAATGGAGATTGTAACAGTACCTAGGAGGATTAAATGAGTTAATAATCATAAAGCAATTAGAATGGGGTCTGCCTGGCACCCAGTAAGGTCTATGTTCACTAAAAATGAAAATGTAGAGAGGCAGGGGAAATGGAAGCTACTGAATCAGTGAAAGTTGGAAATATTTGGCAAGAAATAGATTTGAATATTTCCAAGCATTGTACAGAAACTGAAAGTAGGCTATCAAAAAGTATTCAGAATGCTCCTAATAGAGGCTACTTTTGGCAGCTGGTCAATGAATACGGTAGGAACTGTTTTCCACCACACCAGCCTCTGCAACTTAGCCAGCCTTCAGCTGGACCTGCTCTGCTGTGTCTGTCTCCAGGTGCGGTAGAACAGGGGAGGAAGGACTGGAGTCATCCAAAGAGCTCTGCCCTCCCAATCCCAAACTAGTTTAGTAAATGGTAAAGAATGGCCTCTGGTTAATATATATATATACACACACAGAAAATAGCTTTTTTAAAATTTATTTTTTATTTAAATTCAATTAACATATAATGTATTATTGGTTTCAGAGGTAGAGGTCAGTGATTAATCAGTCTTATATAATACCCAGTGCTCATTACATCACATGCCCTCCTTAGTGTCCATCACCCAGTTACCCTGCCCCCACCCCCTCCCCTCCAGCAACCCTCAGTTTGTTTTCTACGATTAAGAGTCTTTTTTTTTTTTAAGATTTTATTTATTCATTTGAGACATAGAGATACAGAGAGAGAGCATGCATGAGCAGGGGGAGAGGCAGAGGGAGAGGGAGAAGCAGGCTCCCAATGTGGGGATCCATCCCAGGACCCTGGGATCATGACCTGAGCCGAAGGCAGACACTTAATCATCTGAGCCACCTAGGCGTCCCTGATTAAGAGTCTCTTATGGTTTGTCTCCCTCTCTGATGTCATCTTGTTTTATTTTTTCTTCTCTTCCCTATGACCCTAATTTGTTTCTTAAATTCCACATTATCAGCGAGATCATATGATAACTGTGTTTCTCTGATTGACTTTTTTTGCTTATCATAACACCCTCTAGTGCCATCCACGTTGTTGCAAATGGTAAGATTTCAGAAAATAGATAGTTTTATTTTTTTAAAGATTTTATTTATTCATTTGAGACACAGAGATAGAGAGAGAGCATGATCAGGGGGAGAAGCAGAGGGAGAGGGAGAAGCAGGCTCCCCGCTGAGCCAGGAGCCAGACGTGGGGCTCGGTCCCAAGACCCTGGGATCATGACCTGAGCTGAAGGCAGACGCTTAACCATCTGGGCCACCCAGGCGCCCCAAATAGATAGTTTTAAAATAAATGGGCTGTCTCCAGTATTATCTTTATTAAGTGATAATATAAAAGTATTGATTTTCTTAAATTGTTCATTAGTAATATTTTCAAATAACTTGTTTTGCAATTCTTTTCTTTATAGATAAAGGTAAAATGGGTCAATCTCCTTCCCAAATATCTTAAATTTCACATTAAAAATTGATGAATTGAATTTAAATAAAACAATTTTTTTTAAAATTGATGAAGTTTTCCTAGCATAAAATTCTAGGTAATAGCAATACCCACAAACCAATGACTTATTCATTAAAAAATATCTCAGCTATCGATGTAGCAGAACACATGGAGCAGTGAAAAAATAAGTAGATCTGTCTGTGCTTCCATGGAAAGTTGTCCATGATACAGTAAATGAAAAGGTTTCAGAAAATATATAAGTAGTATGATCCCAACTCTATAAACATATATGTGTCCGTGTGTATGTCTCTATGTGTGTTAAAAGAAATCTGGAAGAGGGGCGCCTGGGTGGCTCAGTTGGTTAAGCGACTGCCTTCAGCTCAGGTCATGATCCTGGAGTCCCGGGATCAAGTCCCGCATCGGACTCCCTGCTCGGTGGGGAGTCTGCTTCTCCCTCTGATCCTCTCCCTCTCATGCTTTCTGTCTCCCATTCTCTCTCTCAGATAAATAAATAAAAAATCTTTAAAAAAAAAAAAGAAATCTGGAAGAGTAAACACCAAATCAGAAATAGTGGTTACAGTTAGACGTGGGTTAATGGAAATAGGTACTTTCACTTTTTACTTTATACACGTTCTGTACTGAATTCTTTACAGTAAGTATTATTGTATTATTTAAAAACATCGTTTTAAAATAAAAATGCACTTCAGCACCTGATAAATATATCCAAATATATATATTGATACGTGTGTTTTCATCTACAGCAAATACTTACTGAGCACATATCATGTGCTCTTGAGATACAAGCCATCAGGATGTCCTCAGCAACCCTAGAGCTGAAGAGCCAAGGGGAAGAAATAATGTTATCAGAGCCCACCGGGAGCTGAACTTTTGAGAAGGAAGTGCTTGTGAGAGCTTTATCGAGGGACGTGTAGTCACCGCTGAAGCAGGAAGGGAGAGGGAGAAACAGCTCGACCGACCCTCCGTTCTGCCAGGGTCTCTCACTGGCCAAACTCAACCAGAAGCCAACTCACAACGGAGTCAGGGTGACAGAATATGCAAGGGTCAGCCTTCCAGGCACAAAGCAGGTTAGTTAGATGGTCGAAAGGTGGCAAACAGGTAATAATCAGAACAGGCTAGTAGCTCTAATTTGTAAAAAGCTGTTAACAATTTGGAAGCAAGGGGCGCCTGGGTGGCTCAGTCGGTTGAGTGCCTGACTCTTGATTTCGTCTCAGGTCATGATCTCACGGTTGTGAGATACATCACAGAGATTAAAAGTACAGCATAGAGTATATGATCTCACGGTTGTGAGATCAAGCCCCGAAACCCCGGGTTGGGCTCCCCTGCTGGGCATGGAGCCTGCTCGGGATTCTCTGCCTCCCTCTCTTTCTACCCCTCCCCCACTCCCTCTCTAAAAAAAATAAAGTCTAGGGACACCTGGGATGGAGTCCCACATCGGGCTCCTTGCTCAGCAGGGAGCCTGTTTCTCCCTCTCTCCCTCTGCTTGTGCTCTCTCTGTCAAAAAATAAAACATTTTTTTAAAAATTAAATAAATAAATAAAGTCTAAAAAGAAAAAAATTTAGACGCAAAATACCAAATACTTAAATAAAAATGGGCAAATGTTGAATACAGTTCACAAAAAAAGAAGTGTAAAATGCCATATAAACATGAAAAAATACTGTTTCACTCTTAATAAGTGAAGTGCAAATTCAAACAAGACTAGGACTGACTGTTGACAAGGATGTGGAGCAACTGGTTCTCTCCTGCACTGCTGTTGGGGGTGGTGAAAATTGGTGCGACCGCTTTGCAGAACTGTGACCCATTATCTCCTAAGCCTAAACATACGTACGTGTTATGACTTACAATTCCACTTCTAGCAGAAATGTGTGTGTATGTTCACAAGAGGTGCATATTGTGATGTTTGTAGCAACACTATTTACAACAGCCCCAAACTAGAAACTATCTAAAGGCCCCTCAATAATAGAATGTATAAATAAATTGTAAAATACTTACACAATGGAATACCATGTATGCAGGGATGAGAATGACTGACTTACAATCTCATATGACAGTATCACAAGCATAGTGAGAAGTTTTAAAAAAAAAAGACCCTATGGATCTATATTATATGATTCCATTTAGAGAAAGTACAAAAGAGGTCAAACTAATCCCTGCTATTAGGAGTCAGGTTGGTGGGTGCAGGGAGGTGGGTAGTGACTGGAGGGAATGTGGCGGGGTGGGGGTGGGTATTGCTGATAACTTCCTGTTTTTTGATCTGGGTACTGGTTGTACAAATATGTTCACTGTGGAAATTTAGTGAGTTGTATATTTGTGGTATATGTGCTTCCTGTATGTATATTATATTCCAATAAATAGTTTTTAGAAATGGCACTAACATACTATTTTTCACCAACCAAATTGACAAAAAAACCAGACTGACACCATGCTTTGTGGGAAGGCTGTAGGAAATACTCCTACACACTGCTGGAGAGGGCACGGAAGCTCTGCCCCCCTCGCCCTTACACCTTGCCCTATGCATCTCTGCCATCTGGCTGTTTCTGAGTTTTATCCTCTATAATAAACTGGTAATAGTAAGAATACTCTTTCCTGAGTTCTGTGAGTCATTATAGCAAATTATTGAATGGAGGGAGGCATCCTGGGAACCCCTGAATTTGTGGTCACCTGACAGAACTGTGGGTAGACTGGGCATCCCATTTGTGACTGGTCTCTGAAGTGGGGGTGGTCTTATGGGACCGAACACTTAACATGTGGGATCTGAGCTGACTCCGGAAGTTAGTGGCAGAGTTGAATTGAATTGTCAGACACCTACTTGGTGTTGGAGAATCAGATAATTGTTGCTGTTGGAAAAGATACGAGCACCATACCATGGTGTTGGGGGAGAAAGACCCCCATTTACATACACTTGTACCATTTGATCTATAACAGTAACACTTCCAGGAATCTATCCCAAATAAAAAAATGTTGCCTTTAAAAGGCAGAATTATTTATAATTACAGAAGACTGAAAATACTAAAATGTCTGTCAATAGGGTATTGATTGAATAACTTATGATTCAGTAGTACACAGGAATGAAGAAAATCTCTGTAAACCATTATGGATTGGACACCAAGATACATTGTTAAATGAAAAAAGCAAGGTGCAGTAGTATTTATTTACTATATTGTTATCTTTTGTGTGAGAAAGGGAAAGAATATGAATATATAGGTTTTTGCTTATTTTTTTTTAAATTTTGTTCTATGCTTTAAGATTTTTAGACAATCAAGCAGTATTTGATTATATTTTTAAAGAATAAAACCTCCAGTTATAAAGTAAATACATCACAGAGATTAAAAGTACAGCATAGAGTATATGGTCAATAATACTATAATAACATTGTACAGTGACAGATAGTGACCACAATCATCGTGAGGAGCATGGAGGAATGTATAGAACTGCCCAGTCACTATGTTGTAAAACTGAAATGAATATAACATTGTATGTCAACTATACGTCAATAAAAAAAAGTTCTAAAAAATGGAAGAGCAACCCAAAAGCTAATAAAAAGGTGATTTCCAGTAATAGAGAGGGAGAAACAGGGGAGAAAACAGAGAAGGAAGCAAGATTTCTGGAAATATTCTTATTGTATGATTTTGACTTTGAAACTAAGTATATACTTTCTAAAATTGAAGAGAATTAATTCAAAAGAAAAAAATCAACCCGTAAAAACTGAAGAAAAACAAATATCAACTATCGATATAAATGGGGTTGGCAGGAACCCCTGGGTGGCTCAGTCAGTTAAGGGTCTGCCTTCGGCTTGGGTCATGATCTTGGGGTCCTGGGATCGAGTCCTGCATTGGGCTTCCTGCTCAATGGGGAGCTTGCTTCTCCCTCTCCCACTCCCCCTGCTTGTGCTCTCTCTCTCTGACAAATAAATGAATAAAATCTTTTTTAAAAATAAATAAATAAATAAATAAACAAACAAACAAATAAATGGGGTTGGCAGTGGGGTGACTAGGTGACTCATTCAGTTAAGCAACTCTCTCTTAGCTGCTGGGAAGATGGCGGACTAGGAGGACCCTGGGCTCACCTCTTGCCACATGGCTGCCTAGAGAACACCCACACCAGCAGAGATAACCCAGAAAGCAGCCTGAAAACTGGCAGAACAGACTCTCTGCAGCCCGACATAGACAAGAGGCCACAGCAAAGCAGATCCATCCCCTCCGATCACTTTTGGCAAGATCCCATCAAAGCAGTGACACAAGCCCAACAGTGTGTGCACAGCCCAGTCAAGGGCCAACACCACTCCAAAGTGAAGTCCTGCCGCAGGGAGAGGGGAAGATAACCACACACCAGTCTGACTGTGACCCAAGCAGTGGGCTGGGGGCAGGAAGCTGGTCTGACTTCAGGCCCCACCCACCAACAAAAGCTTCTCAGGGAACAACACAGGGAGAGTGCCTGCGGTTTGGTGTTATTTCATCTCTGGCAAACACCTGGTCTGACTCAACTCAAGGCCAAGGTGGCCCCGGAGTGGCCCACTAACACCACAGGCACCAGACTCTGCCCACAACAGGCAGAGAGCCATTGCAGGCTGGACTGAAGGCAAACACAGCTCCACCACAATGGAAGTACACCCCTGTAGCGACACACATAGGAGACAGCCCCTGAAGCACCATTTTCTGGTGAAAAGGAGACATTGTGCTGCAGAACCTCTTCTTCATAAAGCCACTACTTTTAAGTGCAGGAGACATAGCTGACTTTCCTAACACATAGAAACAGACACAGCAACAGACAAAATGAGGAGACAGAGGAATATGTCCCAAATATGACATATTGAAAGAGTAGAACAAAATCATAGCAAGAGATCTAAACAAAATGGAGATAAGTAATATGTCTGATAGCAAATTTAAAGTAATGCTCATAAAGATGCTCGCTAGAATTGAGAAAAGAGTGCAGGACCTCCACGAGACCCTCCACCAAGAGATAGGAGACCTAAAAAAGAACCAATTAGAGATAATGAACTCACTAAATGAAAATAAAAATAGACCACCTGGAATAAATAGCAAACAAGAGGTAGTAGAACAGATCAGCAACCCGGAGGACAGAGTAATGGAAAGTAATCAAGCAGATGAGAGAGGAAAAAAATACACAAAATGAGAATAGACCAGGGAACTCAGTGACATTGTCAAGCGTAACAGTCACATGATAGGGATCCCAGAAGGAGAAGAGCGAGAAAAGGGGGCAGAAGATTTATTTGAAGAAATAATAGCTGAAAACTTCCTGAATCTGGGGAAGGAAAGAGAAATCCAGATCTAGGAGGCACAGAGAGCCCCCAACAAAACCGAACTGAAGAGGTCTGCACCAAGACACAAAGTAAATAAGATGACCAAAAGTAGTGATGGAAAGAATTTTAAAAGCAGCAAGAGAAAGGAAAGCAGTTACACACAAGGGAAACTCCACAAGGCTATCAGTGGATTTTTCAGCAGAAACTTTGCAGGCCAGAAGAGAGTGGCATGATATATTCAAAGTGCTAAAAGGAAAAAAATCTACAGTCAAGAATACTCTATCCAGCAAGGCTTTCATTCAGAATAGAAGGAGAGATAGAGTTTCCCAGAAAAACAAAAGTTAAAGGAATTCATGACCAGGAGGAAAAACAGCATGTCCCTGTCACACACGATGCCATTGGCCTGTGGGTCCCATCCACAGTCCAGTCACCCTCCTGCCCGAGTCAGCATGCACGTCCTGCCACTTGCTCAATGCCAAGTCAACACACCTTCACCTCCGATTGCCAAGGGCTCAAACTGACACTCTTCCCCTCAAATTCCAGCCCCTGTGCTCAAGTTTGTGCACAAAAGTGGGCATAATTAGAACAGCAGAATGAAGCAACACAAACAGTGACACTAATTCTGTGGAATATATAATGGATAAAAAGAGTGTGCAAGGCTGAGAACATCTCCAACAAGCACATCAAAGAACAATACATACAGCATGATTCTGGTTAGTAAAAGAAACAAACCCGGGAAAAATGAAACCAGATGAAAATCAGAGAGGGAGACAAACCGTTAAGAGACTCTTAATCATAGGAAACAAACTGAGGGTTGCTGGAGGGGTGGGGGGTGGGGGGATGGGGTAACT
>NC_138374.1:86623515-86658854 GCF_054177405.1 Leptonychotes weddellii
AACATGCGCATGCAATCTCTCTCTCTCTCAAATAAAATAAATAAATAAAATGTTTAAAAAATAAATAAATAAATGGGGTTGGCGGTGTAAGAACTTCATTCATTTTCTAATGCTGCATAACAGGCTACCACGAATTCAGCAACTTAAAACAACACCCATTTATTATCTCACAGTTTAGGGAGAAGTCCAGGTGGGCTCAGCTGGGTTCTCTGTTCATGGGCTCACAAGGCCAAAGTCAAGGTGTCGGCCAGGCTAGGCCCTTACCTGGAAGCTCTGAGGGAGAATCTGCTTCCACGCCAGTCCGGCCATTGGCAGAACTCAGTTCTTTCTGTCTGTAGGACTGAGGTCCCCATTTTCTTGCTGGGTGGCAGCTGGGGGCCACTCTCTGCTCCTAGCGACCGCCTGCATCCTCCTGTGGTGGCCTCTAACACCTCAGAGTCAGCAAGGCATGTCAAGTCTTTCTCACAGGCTCCATCTCCCTGGCTTCAGGTTTCAGCCAGACAGAGCTCTTTGCTCTTCAGTGCTCCTGTGATTCAGTCAGGCCTACCCAGATAACAGCCCTGTTCTAAAATCAGCTGTGTCCTGGGGCGCCTGGGTGGCTCAGATGGCTAAGCATCTGCCTTCAGCTCAGGTCATGATCCCAGGGTCCTGGGATCAAGCCCCGCATCGGGCTCCCTCCTCAGCGGGGAGTCTGCTTCTCCCCCTCCCTGTGCTTCTCCCCCTGCTCATTCTCTCTCTCTCTCTCTCTGTCTCTATCTCTGTGTCTCGAATGAATAAATTTAAAAATCTTAAAGAAAAATAAAATCAGCTGTGTCCTATAACATGATCACAGGAGTGACATCTCATCATATTCACAGGTTCAGGGATTAGGACCAGATATCCTTGTGAAGCCATCTTCGAATTCTGCCACAACAACATAGAGAAAAAATTCTCAAGTGAGTTTGGAAGATAGTATTTTAACTGCAGTTCTCCAGTGAGATATTTCTAAAGACAAAAAGAACCTCTGAAAAATCTCATCCAGTCGCTTTATGTCCGTGGTAGTTTGGTATTGTTGTTTGAAACAATTATAGATACTATGTAGGAGAAAACAAATAAAGAATTGTGTTTATGTTGTGGGACTTGAGATTTTTCGTGATGAAAAAGGGAGATCGAGTATAAAATTGAGGAGGTTAAGCAAAACGCTTGCAAAAAAAGTAATTTGCATTGGAAACGTCAGTATGATCTCACGATTTTGTTCCTCTTACAAAGTCTGTGTTTCCTAACTCTAGTCACCCAAAAAGCCAGAAAAAAATGAAAAACAACAACCCAGAAGCAATGAGCACCCCTAGCAACCAGATATGGTCTCAAAATACCGCTTCTCTCTTTGCAGAAACGGCTTATGGTGCTGGACTCGAAAATGTATAAAATGGGTCTAGAACATCTTCTTGTATCAGCAAAGAAGAGAGATTTCAAAGATGAATGAAGTCATTTCAAAAAGACACAAGAGCCAAAGTAAAGGGACAATTTGAGCATCAAAAAGAATAATTGCAGGGGCGCCTGGGTGGCTCAGTTGTCAAGCATCTGCCTTCGGCTCAGGTCATGATCCCGGGGTCGTGGGATCGAGCCCCGCATCAGGCTCCCTGTTCAGCGGGGAGCCTGCTACTCCCTCTCCCACTCCCCCTGCTTGTGTTCCCTCTCTCCCTGTCTCTCTCTGTCAAGTAAATAAAATCTTTAAAAAAAAATAAATTAAAAAAAGAATAATTGCAGTAGATTGGAACAAACCCAATAAATAAAAATCTTTGCTTTTGTAGTTAAGTCCGGTGGTCACCGCTGGTGATTGCTAAGTAACCAACTAATTTCCCTGAAAAATTAATAAATGAAAGGAAGGAATCAGACATTTGTTCCATCTTTTCTATAAGGATTGCATGTCAGTGTAACCTAAAAGTAGGTGAAGGAAACCTTCTTTTTGATAGAAAAATTCCAGAGGCAAATGCAGAAGAAGAAATAGAATTTTAAAATCACTGTTTTGCTACTGTTGATGAAATCATGGTTGTAGGCAACAATCATCAATGGATACTAAAATCATTAGGCGAATGGTTGAAGGACCAATCTTAATATCACACAAAATGGGATGCAATAGGAAATATACAGAGCCACTTAGGAAGTATTCTTGCATAAATCTTACAATGTGGGTGGATGCTAAGCAGGAAAAACAAGTCAAAAAATTGCTGTTAAACTTCAAGCAATAATTACTGATTTAGTTGACTACCAGCTGAGAGAAAGATCCAATGGAATAAGAGACAAAGGCAGAAACACTACAACACTTACCCTCCTACCTTATGATTTTACACTGAACAGGCTTTCTTTTCACTGTTTATTGTCAGTTTGCTGCCATGCTAATCTCAAGGTGCCTCTTAGCAATTGGCTTTGGCCGGCAATGAAATGCAAATCCAGAGTACATGGAAGGTATCCTGTCAGATTAAAATGGGAGTCCTTGAAAACCAGTACACTGCAGGGTAGAGAAAATCAGTATTGAATTTTCAATGAAATTCTGAACCAACCAAGAAGGCAAAGATATATATTTTTTCTATACACTTAATTTGTTCAGCTTTACAACTCAAGACCTTTCAGTGTCGCAAACATTTTAAATGCATACCTGTCTATTCTTATTGCCACTGTTACTTTATGTATCTATATCTATATCTCCCTTTGAAGGAGGTCTTGTGGTATAAATGGCAGTCCCCAGTTTGGGAATGAAAAGAGCTGGGTTCTGACCCTGACTCAGCCCCAGCCTTGCTGATAGTCCTGACTCCACAGTGAGATGAGGATTAAGAGTCAGATCAGGGCGACTGGGTGGCTCAGATGGTTAAGCGTCTGCTTTCGGCTCAGGTCATGATCCCAGGGTCCTGGGATCGAGTCCCACATCGGGCTCCCGGCTCAGCGGGGAGCATGCTTCTCCCTCTGACCCTCGCCCCTCTCATGCTGTTTCTCGCTCGCTCTCTAAAAAATAAATAAAATCTTTAAAAAAAAAAAAAAAGAGTCAGATCAGATGCAAGCAAGAGGAGAGGTTGCAGGTAAGACTCCCAAAGCTGACAGCCATAGAGACCTCTGAGTGGGCCAAAGTAGCACCCACAAGTCCAGTGCAGGATGACCAGGAGATGCTTCCTCCCAGCCAGTGGAGGGGAAGTCAGAATCAGGATGGTTGCAGAGCAAAAACTACCCAGCCAGGAGAGGCAGAAGCTGGGAGAATCCTCCCAAGGTCATGCCAAGAGCAATGATTAAGAACTAAGTGTTGAGAAGCAGTAGGGTTCCTTTCTGCTAACTCTCATATCATGGCCAATTTAATTTATAGTTGCTTTGTGTTCCCTCAGATGGGGAAGAGAAGGAACCAAGGCTGGAGCCAGTTAGCTATATCAGTCAAGAGAGCAAAGAGTAGGTTTTGGTCATTTTAAACTCAGAAACTGTCTTTGCTGTTTGGAGCACCTTTTTAAAAAAATTTCTTTTACTTTCCCTTGGTTCGTTTGGGGATATTCTTTTGAAGATACCCATGAGACTTTTTTCTATTAAGAAAGTTGGAAAGGGGCGCCTGGGTAGCTCAGTCGTTAAGCGTCTGCCTTCGGCTTAGGTCGTGATCCCAGGGTCTTGGGATCGAGTCCCCCGTCGGACTCCCAGCTCCCTGCTCTGTGGGAAGCCTGCTTCTCCCTCTCCCACTCCCCCTGCTTGTGTTCCCTCTCTCGCTGTGTCTCTCTCTCTCTGTCAAATAAACAAATAAAAACTTAAAAAAAAAAAAAGGAAGTTGGAAAAGAGAAGACATTTTTCTCTCCCTGCAGGCCAGGGGAGCAGAGGGCCCCTAGTGGCCAATGTTGGAGCTGCAGCAGCCCCAGGGGACCTGGTCTGTGGAGAAGTTGGAGGGGGCAGATAGGGAGGGAGAGACTGGGAGGAAGGGTAGGAGGAAAGAATAGAAAAGAGAAGAAAAGAAAAGAATGAAGAAATGCCAATACAGGATTATAAAACATATGGTATATTCAATAGTTACTTTTAGCAAATACTTATAATAATTTTATTCAATACAATGTAATTTGTTTCTGTACAGAAAAATTAACACATTAAAATATTTTTGATGTAAAGGTTAGGATTTTTATGCAAAATAATATTGCTGAAAGAATTGTTCAATTACTGCTGGAAGGATGGTCCTATGTTATACATAAGCTACAGACTTAATTGAATTTAAAGTGCTCCATCACAGATGGCAATGTTCTACCATATAATTGTCCTAACAACAAAAATTTATTAAAAAGTAAATATTACCAGTGGGGTGCACAGATAATGAGACATAAATTTAAGGTTGAATTGTCAATATTTTCTTTTTTCAGTCCCCTGTCAGGGTGTCTCTGTTACTTATAATTTTATTTGGTGATAATATAAAAGTTTTCATTGAAGTCCCTTTGTAAAAGGAAGTCCCCATCAGATGGCTTCCCTGAACTCTGCCCCTTATTCCTCCCTCGTAGTAAATCCTGCAGAGGCAAACCTGTGACTCCCAAATCTTCGTACCTATTAAAATTACATGGGGAGCTTTGAAAAAAATTCAGATTCCTGGGCCCCTCCAACGTCTACTAAATGGACATTTCATGAGGTGATCTCAGACTAGCATTTGGAACTATGGCCCTGCACTCTCCCACACTGCTGGTGAAGGGTATTTAGCATAGCCTTTGAAAATCAATCGGCAATACCTATTAAATTATAATAAATATATGCCATTTGGCCCAGAAATCCTACTCCTGGGAAGCTATCTCACAGAAATAAAAGCACCAGTACAGAAGAATATACATATGCAAGAAAGTTTATTGCAACATTATCTTTTGTGGCAAAAAAAAATATAAGTAAAGTAAATACCCATTCATAGAGGAAAGGTTGAATAAACTAGAATAACCATACTATGGATTATATTATCAACTAATAAAGAGTTAAAGTGACATTGATCTGGAAGGATTTTTACTATTGTTAAGCAAACATAGCAATAAGTATACAAATATATATATGAACATAAAAGTGTATGAAACCATAATTGTAAGAGTATATGAAACAAACAATGGCCAATTTCTCAATACCACCAGGGAGAAATGTATGGGAAATACACACCAGGCTGCAATTGTTTCTGTTGGGGGGGGGGCACAGGGAGAGGGCAAGAGTGGTGTAACAGAAAAAAATAATAAGATTATAGAAATATATGTATATGTATGTGTAAGATATAAAAATATATAATTTACATATGATATATAGAATATATAAAATATATTAAAACAAAAAAACTGTAGCAGTAGAATGGCAATTGAGAATGTATACTGTAAAATTCTATGTTATTATGGTAAATCCATAAAAGTTAAGTACGCAAATGAAAAGTTCTAGAAGGTGACAAAAACAAATGAAAATTGATAATGAGTTTTTATGAGACCATGGGTAAGTTTCTTCTTAAATTTGTTACTTAATACAGAATCTGTAATTATGTAGCTTTTTTGGTGTTTTTTTTTTTTTAAAGATTTTATTTATTTATTTGACAGAGAGAGACAGAGTGAGAGAGGGAACACAAGCAGGGGGAGGGGAGAGGGAGAAGCAGGCTTCCCGCAGAGCAGGGAGCCCGATGCAGGGCTCCATCCCAGGACACTGGGATCATGACCTGAGCCGAAGGCGGACCCTTAACGACTGAGCCACCCAGGCGCCCCGGTGTTTTTTTTTTTTTTAAGAGAAAGAGGGGAGGATTGCTTCCCTTATATGGCATAGTGAAGAGAACTTAGCCTTTCTAGCCAGACATTCTTGAACTTGACTTTTGATTCTATCACTCAGGAGTCTTGTGATCTTAAGTTAGACACTTGACTTCTTTAAGTTCTGGTTTCTTTAATTATAAAGTGGGGATAATAATTGTACCTACCTCATGGGTAAAGGCTTGGTATAGTCCCTGCGAAACAGCAAACTGAAAAAAAAAAAAAAGATCCTTTGTGGTAGATTAATTTATTGCGATATTAATTGGAATTTTGTTTTTCTTTTTACTGCTGTGGAATTGTCCAAGAGAAAAAGCTATCTACGCTGTGCTCTCAGTATTTCACTCCCCCGTTCCAAAAGGGTTTCTTGTTTCAAGGCAGATTTCCTTGGTTTGGTGGCTTGGGAAGAGGGGAGGGTAGGGGAAGTGGGACATAGGCAAAAACAGAGACACTGAGATTTCTCCAAAGTGAGAAAGATAGAATCAGGGGAACCATGAGTGGCAGAGACCTCCCTCCTCACCCTCCTCCATACGTCCTGAGGCCTGGGAGAGGGCAGGATCTCCAAGCAATGGAACTCTCAGGAGGCTGAGCACTGAGAGCAGACCCTCTGCACTTGAGGAAGCCTGCAGGCTGGGGCTGTGGGCATCTCGGTAGTGAGCATGTGGGCCAAGACCAGACAGGCCTCCTCATGCATTTTTCCCTGCATGAGATCTAGAACCCTAAGATCTTTGCATTATCCTAAAGATAGGGGTGGATTCCAGTGGGGTGAGGAGTCCCTATTCTACTTGGCTGAAGAACTGAGTTGAATTTAAAGAAAATACATAGGCTATATCTTGTGTGCTTGCAAATATCGTCCATATTTTCATTCTTTTTCTTATTTGCTTTATTACTATGTGATAGTGGGGAGGTCGGTTATTGAACTCATGCTCAGCTTCCTCATCTGTAGAATGGGCAGTAATAATACATAGCTCACCGAGTTGTGGCATGTGGGGATCCAGTGGGAGTGTGTCTACGACATTGTCTATAACCGTCTGTAACTGACCACTGCTTCTGCCCCTTTGATCCTTCTCTCGGGCATTCTGAGCTCTTGGCCTCTGGACATGATGCTTTAGCACTTGGAGTCATTTTTCCTCTTCTGCTGTTTGAATCCTACTTCATCATTAAGTCCTGATGTAAGCACTGTCCAGTTATGCCTTCTCTGACCACTAGGCAACATTCCTTTCTCTGGACTCCTGAGGCATTTATTTATCTCGCTCAATTCTCCTTTCACTCATCTGACACTTTTGAAGCATTCTCTGAGTGGTGGGCACCTGGAGCTGAAGAAGACAAAGTCTTGGCCTGCACTGAGCTCACGTAGGCAGATTGTGTCCATGTCTTTCTTTCCATCCCTAGAGTGGTCAAGATTTTATTTACCACAAAGAAAGTGTGCACATGAGCTATCTATTCACTTCCCACGCCCTGTAGCCTGGGATTGAGGGCCAGTTAGGCTGCTCTTTCCACAATGGCTTTGTGGTTCTTGGAGAAAACACTGTGAGCAATCTCAGAACAGTAAGATCTCTTGCAGGACAGGAGGGCTTCCAGCTCCTTGATGTTGTGGACGAGGAACCTCCAGAAGCCTCTGGGCAGCATGTGCTTTGTTTTCCTGTTGCCCCAGAACCATTGTTGGGCATCACCATCTGGCCCTGGAGGGTGGCCATGATGCTGGGTAGGACGGGGCTGGCATGTGTGAGGAAGAGAGCGCATGTCTCTTTTTATGGAGATGTGTCACTTTCCCAAATGCACTGTCTGCTTCCGAAGGTCAGAAGTGATGTCTTTGACCTCAGTATTATCTGGAACAGTGCCTAGAATACAGAAGATACAAAATGGACGCTCTCCTGACCGAGTGTGCCCTTAGTCAAATGATTTCCTCTTCCCCTTAAGTCTTACACACCTAGACTCCCCGCTCTGTCACTCTGTCTGAAGTGCCTCTTTCCGGGCACTGGCCACTTTTCCTGATCCAGCACAAACCAAGCTCATACATGCTGGAATACACAGAATAATACAATCTTTGAAAGACGGCTGACTGAGGATTGGGGTGTGGTCTGTGGCATGGACCTCACAAAGGAGACATGGAGGATTCTGGGAAGAAGCTCCTCCCCAGGCCCCACTCTTTATCTGCTCTGTCACCTGAGTGGCTTCACAATTACTCTTAGATTTCTAGCAGAACAAAGAGCTAAAATCACTGGGATTTCTAGAATTCTGTGTTAGGGTCAAGTACTAGTGCCCTGTAACTTTCCACGTTTGCTTCACAATCAGAGGTGTGTGCTTGAACATTTTAATCATTATAGTAATTGATATTTGCCTAGCAATTAATGGTTTATGGAGGGTCACCACATTTGGGGGTAAGCTAAAGGAAGTCATTCTATCACCATTATTATTATTACTATTATGTTACAAAAATCCAGATTGAAAACATTATCTAGAGCCATTATGGAACAGCAAGGCAGTAACAGATTTAGGAAACTAGCAGGTCAACCACTCTAAGTCCTGTGTCTCTCTACATCACATCACACAGAGATCTGCAGCACTTTCCCAGAAGTCCACCTCATCTAGCTCTCAAAGATTTTTTTCATTGTTTAAGGAGGAAAGAGGTTTTTACTTTCGGTCACTTCTTGGCAAACCTAGTTTATAGCCAAGCTGAAGTAACCACCCTTGGTTTCAAACATCCTGTCATTTATTTAGGGAGCAACCACTCTAACTCCCAGGTTTCACATGAGATGTGCTTCACAGGAGAAAAAAAAAGAAAGACATTTCCTGGGGGGGATGTCGGTAATGAGTAAGAGACCGAGAAACAATGTGAAATTGCAATCGAGTTGATCTGTTAATTGTGCCTTTATTAGGAAATATTTGTTAAACTGAATTATGGTTATGAAGAAATCAATTAGCTCTAGCTCTGTTAAGAAAAGATAATTGTTCTCTTGTTGAGGTAATAATAAAGCCCAATATGATCTGGGCCTCTTTATTTGCTCTGCATGTTACCTCAGCTAATATATTTCTCTGACAGCCTCTGAGCATTTGCAATGGTTGGCTTTTATTTCTCCTTTATTAATGAGTTAGTATTATTTCCAAGTTATGGTACAAGTGAGAGTAGGCAACGTTTCTTTTTTAAAAATAAATTTGCGGGCGCCTGGGTAGCTCAGTCAGTTAAGTGTCTGCCTTCGGCTCAGGTCATGATCTCAGGGTCCTGGGATCGAGCCCCGCATCTTGCTCCCTGCTCGGCGGGAAGCCTGCTTCTCCCTCTCCCACTCCCCCTACTTGTGTTCCCTCTCTCGCTGTGTCTCTCTCTGTCAAATAAATAAATAAGATCTTTAAAAATAAATAAATAAATAAATAAATAAATAAATAAATAAATAAATAAATAAATAAATAAATAAATTTGGATGCGATCAGCTCTGCTCTTCTCTCCGCTCCTCAAATCCTTTGGGTTTTCTACATCACCTCTCCCTAACCACTTACCTTGCTTTAATATTTATATTCTCATCCTTAGCATGCTACTCCCCTCCTCTTTGAGTTCCTCAAAGTCAGAATTCTCTCATTCTCTCATTCCACTCCCGCCCCTACACAGAACCTGGCCTCCCTTTTACATTTTATGTGAAAACTTGGGCATGAAGGGCTGTGGATAGGGGGACTCAAGGAGGTGTTGAAAATAGGTTCTTGTTTCCACTGAGCTCTTTGGTTGTGAGGAATGGAGACTTTTTCAAGTGTTTTCAAGTTCTGAGGGACTTGATCTAATGATACACATGACAAGGAAGGAGTGCTCTCAGCTCAGGGACTACGTTCTTCCCTTGTTTCTCCATGACTGAGCCTCATGATGTGAGGATCCCTCTTTTCTCCCTATGTGTCTCATGCTTTGACACCATTCTTTTTTTGTCACATCACCTTTCTGTGGATGGGGTCCTGCCTTCCTCTCTTACTGCTGTGGAACCTGAGTCCTGCTCTTAGTCCCTCAGATCTGTGACTGGATCTTCAGCCTGGATCGCCCTACCCATATGTGTGCTTCCCGGATGAGCAGGAGTTTCTCTCCTTGTCTACTGTTAGATTTCTCCTGAGGGGTTCCCTGTCTCCACGGGCTTCTTCCCACCAACTACCTGTGGAATCCATCCCAATCCCTGCTTTGACCCTGGGAGTCCAGCCAGTCTCCAGCCTTGCCCTTCCTATCAATGCCCAAACCCTGGATCATCTGTCCGTTCCATTGAATGGTTTTTTGAATGACTATTGTGTCATTCACAGTCCCAAACAGGCTCTGAGGACAGAGACATGAGTAAGACAAAAGCCTCTGCCCCTGAAAAGCTCAAAATTGAGGAGTTGTGATAATAGCTTCAGTTCAATGGGTAAATCAGTGAGGGATTGGAAGTTATTTTGAATGGGGAGCATGAGGACTAGGAGGGCAATAAATGGACCTGAGGAAGTAGGAAGGAACGTTTGTGACCTGAGGGTGACAAAGACAGCCCAGTAGAGCTATAGTTTGGTTCAGTGTGGCTCATTGGGAAGGTAGAATCACACTGCTAAGATACGGAGCAATTATTTTTTTTTTTTTTAAAGATTTTATTTATTTATTTGACAGAGAGAGACACAGCGAGAGAGGGAACACAAGCAGGGGGAGCGGGAGAGGGAGAAGCAGGGAGCCCGATGCGGGGCTTGATCCCAGGACCCCGGGACCATGACCCGAGCCGAAGGCAGACGCTTAACGACTGAGCCACCCAGGCGCCCACGGAGCAATTATTTTATTGCACATTCTTCCTATTGAGACTCACAGGAAATTGAGCAAAGTGGCATATTTTCAGCGCTGGGTCGTTTTATCTGTGTTTACGTAGACCAAGCCCTAGTCCTCCCATATGTGTGACACCAGTACTCTTCACCGTGGGGATTCTGAAAGATGAGTTGAGTTTTAGGCGGGCTCTTCCTGACACTTAGGAGATTCCTGGGGCCCATTTCTCCCATCAGAGTTTGCTCAGGGAAAGGGAAACCCAATGTGAAGGACTTCCAAATTATTTTGTTTTATTAGAAATGTGGTTTCACTATTGAGATCTTAGAGTAATTGTCAGAAATCTCTCTTTTGAAATATGTTATAAAATTATTTATCCTAATGAGATTTAACTTTTATTGACTGCTAACCTGTAACATGACCAACAAAACAAAAACCCTGATGGCTTTTAAATAAGAATAAGATATGTTGATACGGTCTAGCCTCCTCCCAAACTCCCTGCAGTTTACCTAAGATGTCACGCTGCTCCTTCTTCCCTTCTCCATGAGGGATTCATAGCTTCTTTTTTGGTCTGCTTTCACATGAGAATCCTGCAATCATTCCAGTCTGGTCAGTGGCCCCCTTCTCTGCATTTTCATAGTGTTTCACACATGTGTCTATTGGCATTAGGGACACCGCTTATGTGTCTGTCTCCTAGGTATAGAATTAAGTTCTCTAAGGATATGTACCCTGTCTTACTCGTCTTTGATTCCTCAGGAGATAGCAAGAGCCTGCATCATGGTTGACTCTCGATAAATGCTTATGAATCCATGAATAAGTCCAGACACTGGTCTAAACTTAAAAAAAAACAAACAAATTACTTTTAAATGCTTTGCACTGTGCTGGATACTTGCATATATTCTCTCGTTTAATTTTCCTGACCATCCCATGCTGTATGCCATTATTAGGAATAACAGTGAGAAAAAACAATGAGCAAAGTGAGGGTTGGCAGAGGCCACACAACTAGCAAGCAAGGAGACAAGGTTGGAGCTCAGGCAGCCTGACTCCAGATCCCTGGTGCTTATCCATTTATGTTCTCCCTCAAAAGCCTGTCTGGACTTTTCCCGTTACAAGGTAAACGTTGAAGAGTCTACTTGCCAAAGTTTAATCCTTTTTTCTTCTCTTCTCAGGGTAGTCTGATTGATCACACCCAATGACAGCAATAATCCCTTGAGATTTTTTTTTCTTTTTGTTTTAACATCAACCTTGGAACTCACACTGTAGTGATGGGGCTCTCTGCTTCTAGGTCCCCGGCCACAACTAGACGTGCAGCCTCCTGTTTGTGCCCACCAAGGGAGATGCCTGATCCGTCTCAGAACCCCCTCAGATCTTAGCGCTGTCTTCCCTCATCCCACCTCTACCAGCTCATCCCCTCCTCATACCTTCAGAAAGAAAGCCTGTTTGTCCATTCAAGTTCTCTGCATGTAACTTGCCTCAGTGTCTTTTATCCTTGTTTTGGCCCCAAAATAAGCAGGAAAAAGAAAGAAAAATATTCTGGCCATACAGTATCCCTGAACAAAAGAGCATGAATTCCTGTAATGGTTCCATTTGTTTTGGTTTTAATCCGTGTTTCTTGGGTAGCTGTCTTAAGATCCACGGTTCACTTGCTCATTTCTGTCTCCAGAAATTAGCATGCGGTAGTCCCCTGAGTAAATCTGTGCATCCTCTGGAGTTTTATAGCTTAGCCTTTCTGTGGCCTGAATTAAAGCACACACATACAAAAATCTACCTTTACTAGACTCTACTCTATAAAAACACTTTTGAGAGTATAATATGTCTTCTTGAGGAATTATCCAGTAATTTTTCTCACAATTTTTTAAGATAACATTTGAATCAAGGTCTTTTGTGTGTTTACATTTTCCTGAGTCCCCAAATGAATGCTCATTTATACTAAAGCAACACCAGTTCTCTATGAAATGGACCAGTTACTCCAACAGTTAACGTGAGTGATTGTTGCAAAGATATAGTACCACTGATTCCCTTTATAAATGATCCTAAAATAATGTGACTTACTGTTACTCCATCAGCTTTTTTTGCCATTGTCCCATGCCATACACTTAACCTACACTCACAAAGGATATCATATATATTATACAAAAAGCACTACAGTATTTGTGTAATGAAAATTTTAATGCCAGAAATTAACATCGAAGACAAAAAAAGTAGTACAAACAATGCTACCAATTCCCCACATCACCTCCACTATCAGCCATTAGAGTGCTCTGAGAGAGAGCCTCAACAGAGGTAGGGACCACTATTTGGCAAGCCACACAGTGACTCATGCTTCCTGGGGCCCAGCAGTTTTCCCAGCAGGTGAAAATTCACTTCAGTCCTCATAAATTCAAAGAAATGCCTCAGAAGCCTAAATAGGAGTGTTAATTCTCATAAGTTGGATTTCTCATAAACCAAATGGGTGTATTTTGGGTTATCATGAGCTATGAAAGACCTTGCAGACTGATCTATAAATAGATATTCCCTTGTTTTGCGTATTTGGTGAGTCTGCATAGTTTTAATTTTGACTTTTGAAATAACCTAATGCTCACCCTTAATCCATCCTTTTGTGGGTCCGCAAACTTTGCCCAGGTGTTGTTTACACATCTGTGTTTAGTCACAGAAAACTGTAAAGTAGGTAGAGGTTAAATTCTATAACTTCTCTTTCAGGTTCTTTCTTCATATCCCATTCTGCTAATATTTTCTGTCCCCACTGGGGACAGAAGCTAACAGTACCACACACTTACAAACCCTTCTGTTCCTCCCCTAATCAACCCAAAGTCCACTGTTACAGACTTTGGGGGCAGGGCATATGGTATATCTCTATCTCTGAGAACCATGGTCTCCAAAGTCGAAGGCTTGTACCAACATGGCCCCATTTATCACGCTGACTGGGCCATGCCAGACACCTGACTCAAGCTGAGCCACTCAGATTCCCTCTTGTGGAAATTTAAAATGTGAACCCAGAGACAGCTATCAAGAGGTCTACCAGGAAGCTCAGGGGGCCACATACAAAGAGAAGTAGAGTGAGCTGGTCTGCAAAGAGAGGAGAAGAAAGCAGATGCACAGACAGGAGAGCAAAGGGAAAGAGAGAGACTAGGAGCCATAGAGAGAGACTGAGTAGGGCCAACCAGAACCCCAGGCTTTCCAACTCCTCATTCCTCTCTTCCTGAGGCCCGGTTGTTCATGTTCGCAGCACATTCCATGAGGTAACCCCAGATTCTTAAACACATAGAATAGAGTACTTTCCTAAAGCTAGTTTGAAAAGGGTTTCTGTTCCTTTCAACCAAGAGTAACTTGACTAAGATGCTCCTTAGGGAATGTGCTTTTGTGTTCAGTATTCTCTTCATCAATAAGCTGCGGGGTACTGAGGCTTCCCGTAGCCTTTAAGGAGACACTTCTAGGCCTCAGGCTAACCCCCTGTGAACTGCTCTCTCTGCTGCTGGGGCTCCACCAGCCATCTCACACATCTGCGGCTTCTCTCTACCTTTCATAAGAACTTTTCTTCTCCTTGCTTCAGGATGGAACAAAAGGTCCCAACTGCCACCTCCTCTGTTTTGTTTTGATATAAGCACAATTCCTTTTGAGGGTTTTTGAAAAAAAATCAGTTTAGATAGCTAGTGAAAATGGGGAGCCAGAGAATGGATTTTTTAAAAAAGCTCAAGAGGAAAATAACATACGAAATGAGATGGTGGTCGGAATGAAAGCATTCCAAGCCCTTATTGTGGGGGAGGGGAGTAGAAATAGAAATGAATAGGCTTTGTTAAGCATGCATGTTGAAAATGTCAGGGAAACCATTGAACAGGAACAGAATATATAACTTAACTCCTTGTAAGTGAGAAAGCTACAGTCGCCTATTATAAGTATCTCTGGCCTCTTACAGCCACTAAGCCAAAAGAGCACAAAATGAGTGGCTGACTTTCAACATAGGTTTAATTTTCAGGCTTGCAGGCCTCTTATGTGACTTTAGAACATTTAGACCAAGAGTGAGGCATTTAGAGTTGAGGCAGTGAGATTTGGGAAAACTTAAGTACCATGATCCCGCAATCTCCAGCCCCCTTCCTCTCTCTAAGATGGTCCTGATTTGCTTCAAGTTTCTAGGATGGCCTCATCTGAGGCAGACACTTTGCAAGAGGATGCCAGTTCTCCCTGTGAACCACCTACCACTTCTCATCGCTTCTGGATCCTTAACTACATTCACTGTCAGTGCATCCAGAGGACAAAATGCAAAATCAAATCCAGAACTTGAAAACAGCAAACAAATCGCAGTATTTTGCTAATTTATATTTGAAAATTTCCAGAAAGCAAGTGTGGGAATTTTTTTTAAAGACTTTATTTATTTGAGAGAGAGAGAGCATGAGCCGGGGGGCGGGGTGGGGAGAAAGGAGGGGTAGAGGGGGAGGAAAAAGCAGACTTCCTGATGGATGCAGGGGCTCGATCCCAGGACCCTGGGATCATGACCTGAGCCAAGGGCAGACAGTTAACTGAATGAGCCACCCAGGCACCAAGTGTGGGAATTTTTATTTCCACACTGAGGATGCTGGCCCAGCAAAAGAGGAATGTAATTTTGGAGGGAGCTGAATGCATTGATATTTGGATTCGATGTGCTGGTGTGAACAGCTGGGACTTGTTTGTTTAGTAGGCTCACCGAAACCTGATCTCAACCATGACCCTTGATGCCAGAAGTAGAGATATAGATTTTCTTTGGCTTAATGTAGAAGTAATGCAAAGACATAGGGAGATAAGAATGTTGGAATGGATTTCTCTCATGTAACCTGCTCATCCACCTCCTAATTATGTCCCCTGAGAGGACTAGAGTACCTGCCCTTTACCAAGAAATACACTGATGAAAGGGGCACCACCATCCTTGAAAGGTGCTTCATTGGCTGATTTCTGCAATGCAGGGATGGAGATGGGAGACGTTCCATTAGAATCGACTCAGTGATTTCCATGGGGATGTAGTGATGTCCAAGATGCAAAAGCCAAATAGGAGTACTTAGCTGACCAGAGGCCATGTGAGTATGATAACTATAATAGGCAGCAAGGACAGAGCGAGCATCAGAATGGGTTGACCCACAGAGATCTTGGGTAGGGGCAACTGATGTTGAGTCCCTAGGCTAGAAATAGATGAACAATACATTAAGGTTGTACTTGATCTGTGCTACCAACACAACCCTGAGTATAACAAAAAAACAAAAATGAAAACAAAACTTGGATTGTATCACCATGAAAGCCATAGCCCCTCCTTAATTTCCAGATCTGAGTCAGTGCACAGATCCTGAACCCCTTAAATGAAGGGAAAGCTGGGTAGCCTTGTGGATGGGCAACTTGGCCAAATTCTTTGCAGTTTTTTTTTTTTTTTTAAGTAGTCTCCACGCCCAACATGGAGTCCAACACAGGGTTTGAACTCATGACCCAAGATCAAGACCTGAGCTGAGATGGAGAGTCAGATGCTTAACCAGCTAAGCCACCCAGGCACCCCTCTTTGCTGTTCTGTATGCTATTCTGCAGTGCAGAAAGGAATCACTCTGAGATGGAAGAGACAGTTAAACCAAATTACAACTGATGCAGTATACAGATTTGAACAATATTGATTTTCTTTAATGACCACGATCATTCTTTCAGAAATGCCCCCACATTGCATAGATTCTAGCATTCCGTGCCTATGTGCATCATATAGGCTTTCACATGTGGAGGAACAAAGGGAGTCAGACTTTGTTGCCACAGGCTCTTCCTCAGAAAATTATTCTTCTCTCTTTTTATATGACCATGTCTTTTCTCTTGGTGATCCCTGTCTTTCAACAGGTCAGTTGACAGGTATCCTGATTATGGTGTTGTGATCTCCAGGCCACAGATTGGATGTTTCTCCCCTTACATTCAATCAGTCACCTAGTCCTCTCCCATATATCTGTCCTCTTCTCTCTCACCCTCTACTACTGCCTTCAACTAGGCCAATGGTCCACAAAGTCATTTGATCACTTGCCATTAATATCTGTAAAAAATCAAGCATGCATCCCAATATTTGTTTGCAAATAAAGTGCATATGAATATGTGATACACTATGTACATTAGGGAACATGCACAAAAATAGAACTAAAAAAGATGAAATAAATATAAATAGAAGTATTAATATTTTCTTCCTTCCCTCCAGTGCATTTTGCAGTATGGTGATATGGATGTGTATCTCACTTCGAAGACACAAGTTTAAGCCATCATGTTCTCTCACTGAAGCAGTGGCCACTAATTACTCTGAAAAAAGTCCCAAGTTCTTTAGCATGACATCATCAAGTTCCTTCTTGATTCGCCCCAAGCCTACATTTCTCGACTCATCTCCTAGACGCTCCCAGTAATGGGCTCTTTTGATCATTCCATCTATACCGGTCTGCTCTCTATCCCCAAAGACACACACACACACACACTCACTCACTCACTCAAGCACACATGTAACCCTTTCCACCTAAGTTGCTCAACGTTCTGCACAGAATTTATCCCTGTCTTAAGTCATAAATTTATTTGTTTTTTTACCTGTCTTCTTTATAGAGTGAGCTCTGAGATGACAGGGATCTTATCTTGCCTGTTTTATTCCCTGTTGTGTCCTCATATCTAAAGCAGATTCTGGCACCACAGTGGGTGCCCCCCAAAACCGGTGTAATGAAAATGAGCAAATTTCTTTTTTTAAAAGATTTTATTTATTTATTTGACAGAGAGAGACACAGTGAGAGAGGGAACACAAGCAGGGGGAGTGGGGGAGGGAGAAACAGGCTTTCCCGCAGAGCAGAGAGCCTGATGTGGGGCTCGATCCCAGGACCCTGGGATCATGACCTGAGCCAAAGGCAGATGCTTAACGACTGAGCCACCCAGGCGCCCTGAGCAAACTTCTATAATAACCAGTTGGTTGTTCTCAGAATTGAATCTTTTTTTTAAATTTTTTTTAAAAATATTTATTTATTTATTTGTCAGAGAGAGAGAGAGAGAGGGTGCGTGCACAAGCAGGGAGAGTGGCAGGCAGAGGGAGAAGCAGGCTCCCTGCTGAGCAAGGAGCCCCATGCAAGACTCAGTTCCAGGACCCTGGGATCATGACCTGAGTCCAAGGCAGACGCTTAACCGACTGGGCCACCCAGGCGTCCCTAAAAACTGAATCTTGACAAACTTGTACAGTAGATGGTTTGATTGGGTGGTGCAAACATCCTTTGTCCAATCTGTTGAAAAATCAAGTTCCCACGTATTACTTCTTCTCAAGAACCAGCTTTATAAAGCAGATAGTTGTTGCATGATAGTACTTGAATGGGCACAGACAATACCCAGTTAATGCCTAAATATCTCTCTTTCTAATGTGTGAGTGCTTTAAATTGTACCTTTAAAGATTTATTTCTTTGTACCCTCAAATAATTTTAGTTTTAAAGTTTCTAATAAGGTGCTGAATTGGAGACCCTAGAGATAAAGGGCTTAATTGTTAGATTTTAAACTTAAGTAGAAATATCCTTCTAATAGGAAGTCTTCATTGTAGCCTGCCTAGGAAAATTTGGGAAGGAGACAAATGTTTTGAAAGGGTAGGTGGGAAAGCACTGACTCAGGTCTGGATAGTGTGGCCTGGTACTTCTCTATCAAGACCAGCTCATAGAAAATGATATAATAAAATCATTTAGACTAAATTGTAAATGATTGATTAAGCGAATCAGTGGCCCATTGCCCTACTTGAAGCAATTGAAATTTTAGATGAAACTGGATAGATAGATAACGTACATTTTGAGGGGAAAGGGGTCTGGCCTTGTATCACTGAAATCATGTCTCAGAACTCCATTGTCAACCTCCATTACAAGATAGGGTGAGAATACTATTTTGTTATAAAACAAATGCTTGGCAAACCGCAGGTGCTCACATTTGATATTCATTTGGATGAATGAGTGGACACTGAAGTTGACTTAAATCAACTTAAATCTTCTCAGAGGAAGAAGTTAAGTAAATCCAGGGTTCAGGAAAAGTCTTTTGAAGATGTATCCGTTCAAGGCATATCATTCCTTGGCTAGGGTGAGGCAGGGAGGCTGGAGAATCTATACTTTCCAAAGGTGCCAGGTTGGGTCTGAAAAAGGATACGTCTGAATATGCTTATTAGGTTTAAGAGATAGAACAGCAAGGATAAGGGCTTAGAAGTAGGGCTGAGTGCACGTGGATAGGGCTGAAAGGGAGCTTCTGGAAATGAGGCCAGAAAGACAGATTTGGGAGATGTCCTTACATCAAGCCATGTCATTTTGAGGCAACTGAAGCCAAAATCATTAGTTAAGAGGTTTGCCGAAGGATGCCCAAAACAGCACTGCAAAAATGGATTTAATACCAGTTTCTCCAGTGTTGCTTCCACTATTCCAGGGGCCTAGATTAGGAAAGTCTTGAACTGTCCGAAGTCTGAAATTTTTGATAGGAGTCTGTCTTAGTCAACAGTAGTTAGATGTCCACTTCTGAATCATGTAACACTCGGTGCTGGACCTCCTAAATTCTAAGGGATTTCTGTTTTTTGGCCTCGACAGAAAAATATAGGACATTTCCTCTGCACACTGATTCGTCAACATGCGACGTAATGACACTGCTTTGCGAGCTCTCTAAAGATCCTGCCGAATTCGCCTTCTCCATCACTAGAGTTCTGTAAAACACCCCCAGATGACGTCATCCAAAGAGTCCAGCGGGAGGGGCGGTACGTCCCTGGCCACACCCCCTGCGGCAGAAGCCCCGCCCCTCAGTTGTCTCTCCCCTTTTCTGTTTTCCGGTGCATCGTGACGTAAGACGTAGGTCACGCAACATTAGCAACTGGTCCCGGAAGCAAAAGTCGAAGGGGCGGAGAATGAGGAAAGGAGGGCCCGCGTTCGGGTCGGCCGGCAGGGGGCGGGGCGGGGAGGAGCCGGGCATGGTAACGGCTCGGAAGCCGAGGGGGCTGGGCCGGACGAAGGCGGAGGAACCGGTGTCTGCCGCTGCCACTGCAGCTGCCGCCGCTGCTCCAGCGTGTTCCGTGAGGCCCGCGCCGGTGCCGCCTCGGCCATGATGATCCACGGCTTCCAGAGCAGCCACCAGGACTTCTCCTTCGGGCCCTGGAAGCTGACGGCGTCCAAGACCCACATCATGAAGTCCGCGGATGTGGAGAAGTGAGGCTCCGGCACTCGGGGCGCGGGCCGGGGAGCTGGGCCTGGGCGGGAGGCAGGGCGAGCGGCGCGCAGCCCCAACCCTCGCCAGGGCGGAGGCTCCGTGCGTGAGGACGGGACCCTTGAAATAGATCGCCACCTCCTGTCCTTCGGTGGGGGTTCGCCCTGACCTGCGTCCGTGCAACTGTCACTCCGCCCGGGTTTGAGCAGAGCATGACTGTGCTGGTGGACTTCGCCCTCGCCCTAGGTCTCTACCTGCCCCAGCATGAGACACCTTTAGACCGTTTTTTTTTCCTGGGTGGCTGTGACCTGTTTTCTTGGGGGTTCGTAGGGGGGATGATACATGGGCTTGGTTTTTAGCATGTCGGGTGCTGTGCCAGGCGCTTGAGATATGGAAGATGAAAGAGCCTCTGCTTCCAGGAATTCAGTCTTATGAGAGAGACAGGCCATGTAATACCGTGTGAATATCTGATAGAGATGTATACGCGGGGTTATCTGAGATCTTTGAGAGGGACAGGGCGTCCGGGAAATTCGGATGCCTGGGTGAATCTTGATAAAGTCGGTTGGATGGACTGGGGATGGGCGCATGTGTAAAACCAGGAGGCCAGGCATGGTACGAGCTGTGAGGCGTTTGTGATGCCTGAGCTGAATCTGAACAGAGTTTGGGGGTGTCACGGGACACGTGTAAAGCCGGGAGGCCAGGGAGAGTGCGAGCCTGGATTTGTTTGAAGAACCATTTCTGTGTGATTGCAGCATGATGTACCAAAGGGGGAGTAGTGGGAAATGGGAGTTAGGCCCCAGGGGAGTGGAGATGCTGAGAGAATTTGTATGACAGGCTAAGGAATTTGTATTTCACGTGACTACCACCGGTGTAATTTTGTACAAAGGAGTGACATTGTCAGATGCACACTCTGAAAGATTTCTTTGAAGGCAATGTGGAGGAGGGATTGGGGGGCTGCAGGACTGGGTAAGGAGACTAGTTAGAAGGGGAGTACCTGGATTTGATGGCCAATTGACAGGAGGAGGGAGGAAGAAGGAGCAATCTATACTGAAGACAAGATTTCTGGCTTGGGCTATTGCATGGGAAGCTTTGTCCCTGAACAAGGTAGAAACAGGAGGAGGAACAGATTAGGGCAGTTGTTGGATAGAGGAACAGCTTAGATTGTTGAAATATGAGTTGTGTTGCGGGTCATAAGTGGAGATGTAATAAGCATTTATCTTGGAACTCAAAAAACGTGACTGTCCAGGGGTTCAGGTTTGGGAATCATCAGCTTCTGGTTGATACCTGGAGCCTTGGGAGTGAACTAAGATCTTACAGAAGTCATCCAGAAGAAAAGGAAAAGGTTATGGGATAGTACCCTAGGGCACACTGGTATTTTAAGATTTAGGCCGAGGGAAGTGACCAGGGAAGAGAGTCATGAAGGAATGGTTAGCAGCGTAGATTAGTGACTAATTATTTTACATATATAACTGGAATATTTTGTAGGACCACCAGATTTCTCCAGATATATTGGGGCAAATTCGGAGAATCACATCTTATATTATTTCATATGCATTATTCAGTAAAGTAGTTAAAATTTATTTAATTGGATGGATTTTTTTCTTATTTGTTTTTTAAAGATTTTATTTATTAATTTGACAGAGAGAGAGAGAGAGACATAGTAAGAGAGGGAACACAAGCCAGGGGAGTGGGAGAGGCAGAAGCAGGACCCTGTGGAGCAGGGAGCCCGATGTGGGGCTTGATCCCAGTACCTGGGATCATGACCCAAGCCGGAGGCAGATGCTTAACGACTGAGCCACCCAGGCGCCCCTAATTGGATGTTTTTTATGGAATATTTATTCCAATACACTTAATCTTCATCTTATTAAATCTTTTAAGTATTTAATATTTTCTTTTTTCAAATTTTGTTTTATTACAGTAGGAACACTTAACATGAGATCTATGTTCTTAATTTTTTTTTTATTGGAAGTTTGTACTTTTTTTCTTGGAAGTATGTGTGTATATATATCTATATCTGTCTTTATCCATTCATCTTTCAATGGATACCTAGATTGCTTTCATATCTCAGCTATTGTAAATAATGCTGTAGTGAACATAGGGGTACGTATATTTTTTCAAATTAGTGTTTTTGTTTGGTTCAAATAAATACCCAGAAGTAGAATTGCTGGATTGTATGGTAGTTCTGTTTTTAATTTTGGGGGGAACCTTCTTATTCTTTTCCATAGTGGCTGCACCATTTTGCATTCTCACCAACAGTGTAGGAGGGTACCCTTTTCTCTACATCCTCTCCAACGCTTGTAATTTTTTTTTCTTTTTAGTAATAGCCATTCTCACAGGTGTGAGGTGATATCTCATTGTGGTTTTGATTTGCATTTCCCTGATGATTAGTAATGTTGAGCATCTTTTCATATGTTTCTGTGTCTTCTTTGGAGACATGTCTATTCAGCTGCTTTGCCCATTTCTAATTAGATTGGTTTTTTTATATTGAGTTGTGTGAGTTCTTTATGTATTTTGGACATTAATCCATTATCGGTTATATCATTTGCAAATATCTTCTCCTGTTCAGTAGATTGCCTTTTCACTTTATTGATGGTTACCTTCACTCTGCAAAAGCTTTTTAGTTTTATATAGTCCCATTTATTTATTTTTGTTTTTGTTACCTTTGCTTGAGGCGACAGATCCACAATATGTTGCCAAGACTGATGTTACGGAGCTTATTGCCTAATGTTTTCTTCTAGGAGTTTTATAGTTTCTGGTCTTACATTTAGATCTTTAATCTATTTTGAATTTATTTTTGTGTACAGTATAAGAAAATGTTTCAGTTTCCTTTTTTTGCATGTGATTTTCCAGTTTCCCCCAGCACCATTTATTGAAGAGACTTTTTTCCTCATTGTATATTGCCTCCTTTGTTGAAGATTAATGACCATGTAAGTGTGGGTTTAACAATTTATTTGTGAGAGAGAGAGAGAGAGAGAGAGAGAGGAAGATCACGTGAGTACACACTCGAGCGGGGGGAGGGGAAGAGGGAGAGAAAGAATCTCAAGCAGATTCCCTGCTGATTGCAGAGCCTCATGTGAGGCTCAGTCTCAAGACCCTGAGATCATGACCTGAGGCGAAATCAAGAGTCGGAAGCTTAACGAACTGAGCCACCCAGGTGCTCCATAAGTGTGGGTTTATTTCTGGACTTTCTATTCTGTTTCATTGATCAATGTGTATGTTTTTGTGTCAGCACCCTACTGTTTTGGTTACTATAGCTTTGTAGTATAGATTGAAATCAGGGAGCATGATATTCTAGCTTTGGTCTTCTTTCTCAAGATTGCTTTGGCTATTCAGGATCTTTTGTAGTTACCCTCTTAACAAATTTTTAAGTGTACGATACATTATTATTAACTATAGGTAGAATGTTGTACAGCAGATCTCTAGAGCTTATTCATCTTGCTTGACTGAAAATTTATGTCTGTTGATTAGTAATTTATTTTCCCCTCCCCCCAGCCTCTGGTAACCACCATTCCACTATTTGATTCTATAAATTTGACTATTTTATTTTATTATTATTTTTTAAAAGATTTTATTTATTTACTTATTTATTTATTTTACAGAGAGTGAGTGTGTTTGTGAGAGCAGGGGAAGGGGCAGAGGCAGAGGGAGAGAGAGAATCAATCTCAAGCAGACTCTGTGCTGAGTGCAGAGCCCAACTTGGGGCTTGATCTAACAACCCTGAGATCATGACCTGAGCGAAAATCAAGAGTCCGACATTCAACCGACTTAGCCACCCAGATACCCCCAAATTTGACTACTTTAGATGCCTCATATAAGTAGAATCATGTAGTATTTGTCTTTCTGTGACTGGTTTATTTTACTCAGCATAATGCCTGCAAGGTTCATCCATGTTGTTCCATATTGCAGACTTTCTTTCCTTTTTTTTAGGTTGTGTTGTATTCCATTGTATATGTAAACCCTATTTTCTTTATCCATGCATCTGTGGATGGACACTTAGGTTGTTTCCACATCTTGGCTATTGTGAGTAGAGTTGCAATGAACATAGGAGTGTTAATTTCTCTAGTACTTAATATTTTCTGTCTCCTAATAACTAAGAATAAATTTTACTTAAAATTGTGATGAAAAAATAACATTATTAGATATCATACTAAAGATGTGCAACTTGGCGCGCCTGGGTGGCTCAGTCATTAAGCGTCTGCCTTCGGCTCAGGTCATGATCGCAGGGTCCTGGGATCGAGCCCTCCATCAGGCTCCCCGCTCGGCGGGAAGCCTGCTTCTCCCTCTCTGACTCCCTCTCCTTGTGTTCCCTCTCTTGCTGTCTCTTTCTCTCTCTCTGTCAAATAAATAAAATCTTAAAAAAAAGGGCGCCTGGGTGGCTCAGTTGGTTAAGCGACTGCCTTTGGCTTAGGTCATGATCCTGGAGTCCCTGGATCAAGTCCCGCATCGGGCTCCCTGCTTGGCAGGGAGTCTGCTTCGCCCTCTGACCCTCCCCCCTCTCATGTGGTTTCTCTCTCTCTCAAATAAATAAATAAAATCTTAAAAATAAAATAAAATCTTTAAAAAAAATAAAGATGTGCAACTTAAAATGTTAGGTCAGTGATATGTGCATACATATATACACACAGATGTAATAAGTGTACGTGCCCATTTTTTTCTTACTATTGTAATCATAATCATTTTTCCTATATTTTCTCTTTAAACATTTTTGATGATTCTATAATATTTCATTGTATGGATAGACTGTAGTATACATGACCATTTATTTCTTTATGATTGGACATTCTGAGTATTTCTTTTTTACTATTATAAATAAGATGGTTATGAGTATTAATGTGTATAGCTCTTTTCTGCATTGGAGATTCTTTCTTTATTATAGATTTCCCAAAAGTGATATTTTGAGTCAGGATATAAATTTGATTAAATTCCTTGTACTTTTTGCTTAATTGGTGCCCCGGGGGATACGATGTGTATTAACACAGTCCTTCCAGAAATCCATGTAAGCAAGTGCTGGTTTCCCTCATCAGTGTTGGTGCTTTTGCTTTCTTTATTACCACCTTTTAAAACTTGTGACAAGTTGAGAAATATATTGGAAAGGTTGTTTTCCTATAAGAAACAGACTCTTTAAGTGCTGTCTTTTCTTCATAACTATAATTAATGTAATTGTGTAAGAACAAAAAGTCTACCAGAAACATGAAGTTTATGGAAACATGAGACTATGGTACATTAGGTCTTCTCCTAGGATTAGAACCCATATTTATTCTTTTTTTTTTTTAAAGATTTAATTTATTTATTTGAGAGCGAGATAGCGAGAGAGAGCATGAGCAGGGGATGGGGAGACAGAGGGAGAGGGAGAAGCAGACTCCCCATCGAGCAGGGAGCCCGACATGGGGCTCGATCCCAGGACCCTGGGACCATGACCTGAGCCGAAGGCAGACGCTCAACGACTGAGCCACCCAGGCGCCCCACCCATATTTATTCTTGATGGTGGTAGGCCTTTTGTGATCCAGGAATGAAATAGATGTTTCTTTCTTTTTTTTTTTAAAGATTTTATTTATTTATTTGACAGAGAGAGGCACAGCGAGAGAGGGAACACAAGCAGGGGGAGTGGGAGAGGAAGAAGCAGGCTTCCCGCCGAGCAGGGAGCCCGATGCGGGGCTCGATCCCAGGACCCTGAGATCATGACCTGAGCCGAAGGCAGACGCTTAACGACTGAGCCACCCAGGCACCCCTGAAACAGATGTTTCTAATAAGAATCAGTATTTTTTCCATTGTTTAGTTTGTTCATGCAGGGTTTTTTCGCTTATTTGCTTTTAATATATATGCAAGATTTGATTGCTATGTCTGATTAGAAATAGATCTAAAGCAATAGGAAAGAAGGTAATTGTGGTCTTATGATATGCATAGGTCCTATGTTGACTTTATGTAACAATATATTTTTTAGTATAGTATTATTTTCCCTTACCTAACAATAATAGCTGTGTAGTTGTTCAAAAAATCCAGAAGTCTTAAGAAAGAAAATCGAAAAGAAAGCCTTCTGATCTGCTAAAGTAGCTATCGTAGAGCACCTGCATTAAAGTCCTGTGCTTTCCTTGTGGTCCCTTAGAACTTCACTCAGAGCACATTTAAACTTTTGCCTCTATTGCCCGCTTTATAATTATAACCCTATTGGAACTATTGCCTGACTTTTGGTTATGCATAGGTTAGCCGATGAATTACATATGCCATCTCTCCCTGAAATGATGTTTGGAGACAACGTTTTAAGAATCCAGCATGGCTCTGGCTTTGGGATTGAGTTCAATGCTACAGATGCATTAAGATGTGTTAACAACTATCAAGGAATGCTTAAAGTAGCCTGTGCTGAAGAGTGGCAGGAAAGCAGGTGAGAATCTGGGCAGTTACAGGTTAAATGAAAAAGAAGAGTTGAAAGAAATCTTCAGTCATGATATGTGTATTTTATTTGAGTGAAAGGCAAGTATTATTACACTTGATAGTTGGATCATTCTCGGATTCATTTTTCTCATCCATAAAATGGAGATTAGTTACTCCACCTCTTGAATTGAATTCACTTGAATTACAGTTGAGCTGAGCTATGTAAGGTTTACATTTTTGAGCTTTCAGTGTTCTTTAGTGAAGAGGGAGTATACTCTGTACTTTTATTGTTCCTGTTTTTGAAGAAAAATGGTTACTTGTAATTTGCATTGTAAATGTGAGGAGCATTGAAATAGAGAAAAATGTATTTTCTTTGATAATCAAATCAGCAATTATTTACTTTGTGCCTATTATGTACTAGGTACCTTGGAGGAAAGAAAGAAGTACAAGCCTTTAAACCATGTCCTTAGGCAGTATACAGACTAATTGGAAAGACTCTATCAGCATATGACAAGTTTAATAACAATAAATATGCAGAAAAACCAAGAAAGATCTTATATTAGTGAATTATAACAAGTATATGTATTTATTAGGATATTTGTATTATTTGTAGAATGTAATTTGGTGTGATATATGAATACAGATGATCTATATTCTGCATCATTAAATCTGATCCTTCTCATTTTGATATTTGAGGACGGAGGGTGAACACTCCAAAGAAGTTATTAAACCATATGATTGGACCTATACAACAGATTATAAGGGAACATTACTTGGAGAATCACTTAAGTTAAAGGTAAATCTTATTTTTTGCTTTTATGATAAAGTCATTAATGGTCTTGCACAGTCTCAGCATTAGAACTTTCTAATAATGGCTTATTTTTGCTACTACTTTCATCCCACTTACTTTCTATTGAGGGAAGCTTCAGAACCTAATGTGAAGGGATTTTCCTTCTTGATTATAAATAGAAAATAAGAAGGCCATAGGGGAACAATTTTTATTCTCAAAAGTTTGTTTAGTAGCAATAGCAAACTGCCTTAATGTTATCATTATCACTCTCAAGAAGCATTAAAATGTGTATCTGCCCTTAGTGTAATGAATTAGGTGATTTAGACAGAACCTGCCAGTTAGTAGCTTACAGTTTTACGGGTGAACAGGCAGGTGGGCAGATAGGACTTTCGGTCAGACAGTTTAGGTTTTTGTCCCGCTTGCTCTGTCTGTGAACCTGGTATGACTCTAGGCAAGTTACTTACTCTGAGTCTCAATTTTATTAGTAAACTGGGGAAACAGAAATAGTGACCTCAACATCAGAGGTTTGATATGAGCTAATTTGTGGGAAGGCTTTCGATAAATTCTAAAGCTCCATGTTAATAATGCATCTGTGTAAACCATGCTTAAGAAGAGATTCACTTCGTGGTGAATGATGCCGGGAAAGTGGAATTGGTAGGTGTCATATTGGGAACTTAGCTGCATTTTGACACCCTACAATTTGAAATGAAGAAAATTTGGCTTAGGCTGCATGTCTCTATCACATTCAATTACAGAGAACAAAATTATTTTAGTGTAAATAAAGTAATTATTGGAGACCCTCTATCATATGTTGGTGCCTGGGCGGAAATGTTAAGGAGATAGAGCTGTGTATGGACTCCTTGTCTCTGCAGAGATTTTTAGAGTCTTGGGAAGACAGAAGTTCATAGCAGGAACTCCATTCTCTTCATTTTCTTCCACTCCTATAATCCAAGCTTTAACTATTTTTCTCCGCTGCTTCCAAGACAAATACACATTTTTTGAGAGAACATGTATGCATTCATTCATTCATTCACTCTACTCACTCACACACTCATTCATTCTTGAACTCTTCCCCTGAGCTAGGCACTAATCTAGGAGCTGTGGATACAGCAGAGAACAGACAAAAATCCCTCTGTTACAGTCTAATGGGGAGCAAGGTTTTTCAATCCCTTAATACTTCATAGATTAATGTTCTCCTTTCTTCTCCTGAGTTTAAAACTTTATAAAGAACATAGTTCATTTGATATTTCATTGCTGGGAGTGAGGAAATGGGAACTCGTTTTAACTCTTTGTAGGAATGATGACTTACAAAAAGCCTCCTATGGGTTATGAAGTAGCATTAGCTGTTACCAATGAGCAAGAAACACAGCAGTAGAAACAGGGCGTTTGAGAGTTGTAGGAGGTGAAAAGCGTGTGTTCAGTACTCTTACTGACACTTTAACCTGTAATGTAATTTGTTCTGAGGTGTTGTTGACAAATGTCAGTGTGATCACCCCTCACTGGCGGTAATGAGCTCAGGCTTTGGCAGGCCTGGGTTCAAATCCCAGCACCATCACTTAACTTGGAAAAGCAATTTAATCTTGCTAAACATTGTTTCTCACTTTGGTAAACTGGATAATAGCAGTCGTAAGGTATTAAGAATACATATGTGAAGTGTTTAGCAAGGTGTCTGTTCCACAGCACAATCTCCATAAATGGTAACTGCTATTATTATTATGATAATATCATATCTCAAATGTCAGGAAAACTAAGTTAATATTATTGAAATAACAAGACTAAAATATTAGACTAGATATATACCAAGATACTATAGAAAAATATATATTAAGTATTATTGAAATACCAAGACTAGATATATTGTCTAAATATTTATTTTTGCCTTACGGTCTAAACAGAGTTGATGAATATGTTCCTTTATTGCCTTAAAAAATTGAGTAACCATTTTCTAGGCAAAATTGTTAGAACTTTGTTGCTTAATCCTCAAAATAACCTTGTGTCATAGGCATTCTTATCCTCATTTTGTGGATGAAGAAATGGGTTCAAGATCTTAAAGTAGGTTTCTCTTAGTAGCATAATACCAATGCTGTAGCTTATTGTTAAGGATGTTTGTTGTATGTGGAAGATCACTCCATTGGAACATTTTTTGCATTTGGCTTTCTTGATACCTAAGGATTTTTTTTGCCCTATAATATTACTTGGGACTTTAAGTTATTCAATTCTTCCACCCTTTCTGAAAACAAAAGCCCTGGTGTGTATAGGAAGTATATGCCTGTGGAGGAGAATATATTTTATATAAATGGTAAAAATGTCAGAGAATGAGGCATTAGAATGAAGCCTTTTTTTTTTTTTGCCCTTAAATTCTTGCCTTTTAATTGCCGGGGGCTGCTGCTGGTGTGTGTCTAGTGTTTTCTCACTCTTTTTGTGTTGTTTTACCTATTACTCTGTGAGTTGTAGCGTAGTGCAAGAGAAGAGAGCCAGTCATAGAGTTGTACTGGCTGGATTCAAATCCAGCTTTGCTGTTTATTAGCTGGGCCACCCTCAGAACACCTCCGAGATTATGGTGTAGGAATGTTATGAGGTCAGGGGCGCCCGGGTGGCTCAGTCGTGAAGCATCTGCCTTCGGCTCAGGTCATGATCCCGGGGTCCTGGGATTGAGCCCCGCATTGGGCTCCCTGCTCTGCGGGGAGCCTGCTTCTCCCTCTCCCACACCCCTGCTTGTGTTCCCTCTTTCGCTGTGTCTCTGTCAAATAAATAAATAAAATCTTAAAAAAAAAAAAAGAATGTTATGAGGTCAGGTGCCCAATATGTACCTGGCAACATGTGGTCATTTTCTTCATTCTTGTTAAATAAATGACTTCGCAGGAGAATAGAAGTGGAAGACTGCCTCTTCAAGTTGTATTGCCTTTTAGGAATAAAACGTGTATAATGTCCATGCATTTAAAAAAGCTTTTTTTTAAAAGATGTATTTATTTATTTGAGAGAGAGTGAGAGAAAGAGAGAGTGTGAGCCGGAGGAGGGGTAGGGGGAGAGGGAGAGAGAGAATCCTTAAGCAGACTCCTCGCTGAGTCTGGAGCCTGACACAGGACCCTGAGATCATGACCTAAGCTGAAACCAAGAGTCAGATGCTTAACTGACTGAGCCACCCAGGCGCCCCTAAAAAAAGCATTCTTTTTAAAAGCATGTTGGAACATTTGCCAGCTTATTCAGTGTGATTTAATATTTTGAGCTTTCTCTCTCTCTTTCTTTTTTTTTTTTTTTTACTGTGGTAAAAAAACATACAACAAAATTTACCATCTTAACAATTTCTGTATAAAGTTAGTGTTAAGTATATTCATGTTGTTGTGCAACCAATTTCCAGGACTTTTTCATCTTGGAAAACTGAAACTCTGTCCCTGTTAAACAATAACTCCCCATTTCCTCCTCCCCCAGTCCCTGGCAACCACCATTCTATTTTCTGTTTCTATGAATTTGACCACTCTAGATACTTCAGATAAGTGGAATTATACAATATTTGTCTTTTTGTGACTGGCTTATTTCACTTAGCATATTGTCCTCAAGGTTCATCAACATAATGCGTGTCAGACTTTCCATGCTTTTTAAGGCTGAATAATATTTCTGTATATGTATATGCCATATTTTGTTTACCCACTCATTTGTCAGTGAGCATTTGGGTTGCTTGTCCTTCGCTATTGTGAATAGTGCTGCTATGAACAGAGGTGTGCAAATACCTCTTTGAGATTCTGCTTATAGTTTTTTGGATATATACCCAGGAGTGGAATTGCTAGATCACACAGCAATTCTATTTTTAATCTTTTGAAGAACCTCCATACTGTTTTCTACAGTAGCTGCCCATTTTACATTCCCATCAGCAACATATGAGGGATTTTAATTTGCATTTCTCTAATGATTAGTGATGTTGAGCATCTTTTCATATGCTTATTGGCCATTTTTATATCATCTTCAGTATCTTAAGCTTTTCAAAGTACATTTTTAGGGAGAAATGTGCAGACTTAAACATTGGAAACAAATGGGCTTTGTTAAGTCTAAAGGCAGAAGGAACTGCACATAAGTATTGTACCCTAGTTGATAAAGTTATTTTTCACAGGGGTATGGGTTAACAATTCTAATAATATTTCAGTTTTGCAAGATGAAGAAGTTCTAGAGATCTGTTTGACAACAATGTGAATATAGCTACTGAATTGTATGCTTAAAATGGTTAAGATGGTAGATTTCATGTTACATATTCTTGGCTGCAATTAAAAGAAAAAGTTAAACATAGAGTTACCATATAAGCCAGCAATTCAACCTCCCCCCCGCTCCCTGGCATACACTCAGGAGAATTGAAAAACCTATACCCATGCAAAAACCTGTACCCAGCTGTTCAGGGCAGCATTATTCATAGTAGCTAAAATGTGGAAAACACTCAAATAATCATCTGTGGATAAGTAGAACTGGTGTATCTAGACAGTGGAATATTATTTGGCCTTGAAAAAGGAGTGAAGTGCTGCTACATGCTGCAACACGGACGAGCCTCGGAAACATGCTAAGTGAAAGAAGTCAGACACAAAACACGCGTGTGTGATTCCAGAATAATTTGCAAAAGAGACAAATCTATAGAAACAGAAATGAGAGTAGTGGTTTCCAGGGGCTAGGGGAAGGGGGGAATGGAGAGTTACTGCTAATAGGTATGGGGGTTTCTCTTTGGGGTGATGCAGTGTTCTAGAGTTAGTGGTGAGGACTGCACAATCCTGTGAAAATACTAAAAACCACTGAATTCTACACTTTCAAAGGGTGAATTGTATAGTATGGAAGTTCTATCTTCACTTAAAAAAAATCACCATATAACAGTAATTTCACTAATGGTATGTACCATAGAAACAAAAAGAAAAAATTTTTCTTATATATATTATATATATGTGAAGATAAATATGTATCTTATGTGTGTATATAAACACACACATGCACTACTTTCAATAATTTTTATTTTTTTTTAAAGATTTTATTTATGTATTTGACAGAGAGAGACACAGCGAGAGAGGGAACACAAGCAGGGGAGTGGGAGAGGGAGAAGCTGACTCCCAGCAGAGCAGGGAGCCCGACGTGGGGCTCGATCCCAGGACCCTGGGATCCTGACCTGAGCCAAAGGCAGACGCTTAACGACTGAGCCACCCAGGCGCCCCTTTTCAGTAATTTTTAAAGAGGAAATTTTTTTTTTTTTTATTAGAGAAAGAGACTACAAGCAGGGGTTGCGGCAGGCAGAGGGAGAGGGAGAAGCAGGCTCCCCACTCAGCAGGGAGCCCAACACAGGGCCCGATCCCAGGACCCCGGAATCATGACCTGGGCCGAAGGCAGCTGCCCAACCGACTGAGCCACCCAGGCGCCCCTAAAGAGGAAATTTTTTAAAAGGAAGTTTAGCATAGGGTTCTTAGCATTTACCATTAATTAACTTTATATAATAAATTAATAAATATTTATAAGTCAAATAATTTCCTTATTGTAAACCTCAATCTGATGTGAAGGAGGTCTTATTTGAAAGATGTGAATGGGACTCACTTTTCTTGTAAGGTATTAAGAATGTTTATAGTGTTCATATGTTTTTTAAGCCTTTTAAAGATTGTGAAATAACTCTGAAAACATGAAGGTACAGTTTAATGAATTGTGAAAGGTAGCCACCAAGGAAAAGAAAGAAGATGTTGCGAGCACCCTCCAGCAGGACTCTTCCTGATCATAATTCTTTTTTTAAAATATTTTGACCTTAGCTTTTAGTTCCTTAAAACTAGTGTGCATTGTTGTTTTACAGCTTGGGCCTCATTTTCAAAATCTGGAGTCCCTAGGGTCTTTTATTATCTTGTTATTTCTGTTGGTTCTGGTTTATAGTGTCTAGACTCCTAATATGTCTCATTTTTGTTAAAATCCCAGGATGATGATATTTTTCTCCAGAGAGGATTTTTGTTATTTCTGACAGGTACCTGAGGGTATTCATAGTCAAGGACATAGTTCTACAAACTTTCTGGAAAGATAGCAAATTTTTTTTTTTAAAGATTTTATTTATTCATTTGACAGAGAAAGACACAGCGAGAGAGGGAACACAAGCAGGGGGAGTGGGAGAGGGAGAAGCAGGCTTCCCACGGAGCAGGGAGCCCGACGCGGGGCTCGATCCCAGGACCCTGAGATCATGACCTCAGCCGAAGGCAGACACTTAACTACTGAGCCACCCAGGCGCCCCAAGATAGCTAATGTTTTATGTAGGCTTTGAGGGTTATAGAGTCTACGTTGCGGCTGCTCAGCTGCGCTATTATAGTTGAAAGCAGCCATAGACGACAAGTAAATGAATGGTCATGGCTTTGTTTCAGTAAAATTTTACTTAGGGACATGGAAATTTGAGTTTCATATAGTGAAATATATATGAATTCATATATGTGTTCATATAATGAATTTGAATTTCATGTGTCATGAAATATTCTTTTTTTAACTTAACTGCTTTTTCCAATCATTTAAAAAATGTAAAAATGATTCTTAGCTCACAATTCATGCAAAAATAGGTGATGGGCCACATTTGGCCACATCTGGCCTACAGGTCTTAGTTTGCTAACCTCTGGTTTGGGACCAGAGTTTGAGGTTTCTACGCCTGTAATATAAGAAGTTGTGAAACCAGTGTAGTATTATAGGGTATCATCCCAAAATTGGGAGGGGCACAGGGAATTCTCCAAGGTCCCTGTCCTTCGTGAGCACTGAGCAGTGATGGAGCCAAAAAACAGCAGAGCCCAGCCTGTCCCCTGGATCAGCCATTCCAGATGCCTCCAGGCCCCAACCAGCCAACTACAGGCTCACTTGCACTTTTTCTGGGCTCCACTCCTTTTTTAGGTCTCAGTCCAGTAATTCTTCTGCATCTTGACCATTTGATGTTTTTAAGAAGTTTTTGTTTTTTCATTCAGCTTTTAAGTTGTCTTCAGCAAGAGGATTTGTCTGGGTTACTTATTCTGACAATACTAGAAGCCAGAAGTGTTTGGTCTGTTTTCAATTGAGCTGTTGGTTTTGTTTTTTTTCCCCCTTTCTTTTCAGATGCCTGAGTTTAGGGAGGACATAAATAGAGTTGAGGTAGAGAAAATATGTTTTAAACATATTTGTCCTTGCAAATGAAGAAGATAGTATAGATAAATTAAATATAATGAACATCCCTAACCCATGTTTTATCTAATTATTTTCTGTCTTTCTCTTTCAAGTATTTTGTAAGAACGAGTAAATGGCAAACAGATTCATTTTTATCAGTCCCTTGTGAAGGTATATATGAAACATTAGTGAAGTAGCCATTTACTAATGAGAAAATGGATATAATGATTGGTTAATTTTTTTGAAGTCAGATGTTTTTATAAGGAGGATCTTACAAATGTGTTCCTTTGAACTAAAGCTAAGTAAAAAGTAGGGAACTTAGAAGTTGTGTTTATACTGACTGAAGTTTTATGCTCTTGGCAGTCCTAGAAGCACCGGCTTTTGTCTTAAATAGAATACAGACATGCAGGTGACACAGGGCGCTGGGTATGTTGCTCTTTCGCCGCCCCTCACCTCTCTTCCCACTCCCAGTTTTCACCTTTGTATGTGGTCTCAGGTCTGCTCCAGACACATTTTGGAAAAAAATTGCAGCAAGCTAAAGCGTTATCTGTGAGCGAACGTGGAAGAACTCTGGACATTTTTTTTCACCTCTTGGGACTCCTGTGCACACTGCTACTTGTCATCATAATCTCTTCCCCCTACATCACATAATACTCCTTTAAACTATTCCCCCGCCCCAATTCATGTAGTCTCTTGAACATCCTTTATCATATTCTTCTAATTCTTGTCCAGTTTTCTCAAACTACTCTCCGTTTTGTAATTCTGTCCATGAGTCAGATTACCTCATCATGGCTACTGAGGAAAGTAAAATAATAGCTGCCATTTACTGAACACCTGTGGTTTGACAAGCATTGTTGTGTGTATTTATGATACAACTATGTCAAAGAATAGAAAAGCTGAATATTTTTTAGTGAAATTGGGTGGAGTAAAGAATGCTATCTCAGATCCTACTCTATAGCTGTTAGGAGATGCTTGGACTTAGTAAGCTACTGATATGATTTGCCTTGTTAACATTGTTGATGCTCTTGTTGGGTTGTGAATATGTGTGTCCGTGAGCTACAAAATAATACAGTGAAGAAATAGCCAGCATCTTCTTTTTTTTTTTTTTTTTAAGATTTTATTTATTTATTTGAGAGAGAGAGAATGAGAGACAGAGAGCACGAGAGGGAGGAGGGTCAGAGGGAGAAGCAGACCCCCTGCCGAGCAGGGAGCCCGATGCGGGACTCGATCCTGGGACTCCAGGATCATGACCTGAGCCGAAGGCAGTCGCTTAACCAACTGAGCCACCCAGGCGCCCCTAGCCAGCATCTTCTAAAGCCCTTTGGAATGCTAGGAGTTTTTCCCTCAGAATTTCTCTGAAAGTTCTTATTTACCTCCTTATTTAAAACACTATTTTGGGGGCGCCTGGGTGGCTCAGTTGTTAAGCATCTGC
>NC_138374.1:86659354-86681743 GCF_054177405.1 Leptonychotes weddellii
AAATGGAAAACAGAAATGACACGTGTGAATTCCCTTCTCCTTTTGTATTCTTTTCTGTCTGGAGGACTACTTCCATTTACAATGTTATTGGTGGGACATCTTTAAAAAGAATAATACATAGCTCATTAGCAGTTACTCATATGTGTTTACTGTTAGGTCATAATTGGGTTTCTAACACTTTATAGAAAAATTTCAACTGAAACTTTGTATTACATGCCTTATCCCTTAAGACCCAGCTAAAATGTCATCTCCTCTGTAAGGCACACAACAGCTCCCCTAGGCAGAGTTAAATATTCCCCTGCCAGACCCCTATCAGTACTTTTTTTTTTAAACCCCTTGATTATAGCACTTATCATAAGGTCTGTCAAAGGCAGGGTCCCAGCATCAGAAATTGTGGTTGGAGCATAATGGCTGTGGGTGTTGTGATTGAAATGATAAGGAATGAAAACAATAGATCAAAACAGCTATATGTTTTAAAGTTAAGTTTTTCTATACAATCACAGAATTTTGGAATTACAATGAATGTGTAGAGAATCCCTTAGTCTAGCTTCTGTGTTTTATAGACAAGGCCCAAAAGTTTGGTTTATCTAAGGTCATGAAACTAATTAATGACAGCTTTCTTTGTACCATCTAATATCTATCATTATTCTGCCATTAGATAATTGTTTTATTAGCACCTTACTCCCTTGTTCATCTATAACCCTCCCCCAATTCAGCTTTTGTCATTTAGATTTGTTCACTTTCCAACTCATCCAGTCATGCACCTTTCTACTTGCCCACCCACCTACTATGACTAACTGACTGTGTGAAATGTTCCTTGTGGGTTTGCATATCTGAGTATGCATTTGTATCCAAACAGGTGGCTATATGGGGAGCACATGTGTTTTTGTGAGTGAAGGAGTTGGAGAGGATGGGCATAAATGTATTACGTGTGTACCAGTGTAAATAGTAGCTAAGTCTCAGTGAGGAACAACATCATCCTAACGTGTTCTTTCATTTTACCTTGTGTAACTTTATTTTTTATTTTTTTAAAGATTTTATGTATTTGTCAGAGAGAGAGAGTGAGAGACAGAGAGACAGAGCACAAGCAGGGGGAATGGCAGGCTCCCCACTGAGCAGGGAGCCCAATGGGGGGCTCAATCCCAGGACCCTGGAATCATGACCTGAGCTGAAGACAGACGTTTAACCGACTGAGCCACCCAGGCGTTCCTATTTTTATTTTTTTAAAAAGATTTGAGAGAGAGCACATGCACAGGTGGGGGAGGGGCAGAGGGAGAGCGAATCTCAAGAAGACTCCACGCTGAGCTCTCACAGCCCCATGCGGGGGTTGAGCTCACCACCCTGAGATCACTACCCGAGCCAAAACCAAGAGTCTGCACGCTGAACTGACTTCACCACCCAGGCACCCCTTACCTTGTTTAACTTTTTATTTTAAAGAATTTATTTATTTATTTGAGAGAGAGAGAGCACACACACAAGTGGGGGGGGGGCAGAGGGAGAGGGAGAAGCGGGCTCCATGCTGAGCGAGGAGCCAGAGGTAGGGCTCCAGACGACCTGGAGATCATGACCTTAGCGGAAATCAAGAGTCTGATGCCCAACCAGTAAGCCACCAAGGTGCCCCCAAATGAAGTTCCTTCTATAGAAGCAAAGATTAGCCTGGTATATATAAATGTAGGTGAAAAACCAGGAATGTGGTGCCTGAGAAGCTAAGGAAGCAGAACTTTTCAAGAAGGACATGAAAGTATCATGCTGTAGGGAGATCTTAGAATGGAATCTTAGAATGGGATGGTGTACACTAGACTAAAAACCTTGTTTTTGGTTTTAGCAAGTAAGATATTGTTATTCATCTTGGCAAGTGCAGTTTAAGTTACATGGTGAGGGGGTAAGTGAAAGATGTGGAGTTGGAGACAAGGAGTAGACCAAACTTCCAAAAAGCTTCCTGGATGAGAAGAAACAGAGATGTGCCTACGAGAGGACATGAGGTTAACAGAAGTGTGTGTGTTTTTTGTTTTTCTAAATATGGGGAAAACTAGGGGCACTTGGGTGGCTCAGTCGGTTAAGCATCCAACTCTTGATTTCGGCTCAGTTCGTGATCTCGGGGTCCTGGGGATTGGGCTCCCTGCTTGGCAGGGAGTCTGCTATTCCCTCTGCCCTTCCCCTCCCTCTCTCTCTAATGAATAAATAAAATCTTTAAAAAAAATATGGGGAAGACTAGCAGGTTCAGGTGCTCATGGGGATGAGGAGGAGGGGAGAGAGAGGAAGGCTTTGAGCCTTTACTGTCTGTGAGACACTGGGTTGGAAGAACTCCAGTCTTCTCCTCCTAGGTTTCTCCTTTACTCTCACATTCAGAATGCTTCTGACATCAGATGTGTAGGTTTTTTTTTTTTTAATTTTTTTATTCTTATGTTAATCCCCATACATTACATCATTAGTTTTAGAGATGTGTAGGTTTTTTTCCCCGCACCAAGAATTCTGCGACATTAGCTGGATGTCCTGCAATTTAACTCACTATCTACTTGGTGATACTGTCAGATCCCACAGGTTAAGGGGACTGCCCACCCCCCACAAGACTGCCAACCCCCAACCCTACCTCTTCAGTGCCAGCCCACAAGTGGTAGGTCCCCAGATTACCCACAGCTTCTGTCCAACTGGGCTACAAATTGGAGGTTCCTATGACCTCTTCCCCTTGGATTTGATTATTTGCTAGAACAGCTCACAGGGTAACACTGACTTATGTTTACCAGTTTATTAAAGGGTTTGGTAACAGAGATATAGATGATCCCTCTTGGGGATTTACCCTCTTGGTGTTGGGGTACTTTTCCCTCCTGGTGTTCACCAACCTGGAAACTCTCTGAACCCCATACTCTTAGGATTTTATGGAGGCTTCCTCATATGGGCGTGGTCAGTTATTAACTCCATTTCCAGCTCCTCTCTTCTCTCTGGAAAGTGAGGGTTGGAACTGAAAATCCAAGCTTCTAATCATGGCCTCTTCTTTCTGGGGACCATCCCCACCCAGGTGCCCACCCAGATTTGCTTCACTAGAACAAAAGATGTTCCTAAGTGCTCTTATCACTTAGGAATTTACAAGGGTTTCAGAAGCCCTCTGTCAGGAACCAGAAACAGAGACCAATATATATATATTTTCTATTATTTCACAGACACCGTGTTAGATACTTGTCTATATTATCTTCTTATCCTTGGGGAAATTCTACACAGTGAGAGGAAATGGAGGGTCAGCGATACTAAGTCACTTGCCCGAGATCAGTCACACAGTGGATCAGTCTGACTCTGCCTTTGCTCATCATCTTCTAGGATCTAGCTCATGGTAGGAAGGATTAGCCTTAGACAGGAGAGATGCTTCTTCCATGGTGATAGGAGGAAAGGGGCACAGGATGTAGGTAAACCTACCGCTAGTCCAGTGATGCCCAAACCTGGAGTTTGAGCAGAATTACCTAGGCAGATTAGAGATTTAGTTATCTGTTAACACAATGGGACAAAGAATATTCCTTGTTTGACTATCCATAGTACACTTGCTGTGTGTGTGTTGACTGGAAGGTTGGGTAGACACGTGGGAATGGAGAGAATAGGGCAGGAAAGGCTTTTTAGAGGAGGCGGTCCTGATCTGAGTTCTAGGTGCGTAAGTTTGTCCAGCCAGGCCAGAGAGAGGGCTGGTGGTAGAACACAGTGACAGGGAGGTATTTTCTGAGCGGGCTCTTCGTGACGTCTGTCCCAGTAGTACAGGCTGTCTCGTCACCAGCCTGTGCCCGAGCATGAAGGACCATCACTGTCCCGGAGCCCCTGCTGGGTCCTTTCCACTTAAGCTCACTTGAGGCCATTTAACTTAGAGCATTTTCTGACTTTACATTTTTCCCAATTGCTTTCAGATAAAATGTGAACCGTCTCAGATTATTTTTAGTTTAACAGAGCCCTCTGAGGAACTTCTAAAAAGAAGTATAAAATTTCAAGGACTACCTTATATCTTTCCCCATGGCTAGGACTTTGATTGGGGGTATGGAATAAACAGCTGACTCTTGAACAGTGTAGGAATTAAGGGTACCAATAACCCTCCCTCAGAAGTTGAAAATCCCTGGGGCGCCTTGCAGGGGGTGCTCAGTCGGTTAAGCATCTGCCTTCAGCTCAGGTCATGATCCCAGGGTCCTGGGATCGAGCCCCACTTTAGGATCCCTGCTCGGTGGGGAAACTGCTTCTCCCTCTCCCTCTGCCACTCCCCCTACTTGTGTGCACACGTACTCTCTCTCTCAAATAAATAAAATCTTAAAAAAAAAAAGTTGAAAATCCTTGTATAACTTTTGACTCCCCCAGAACTTAACTACTAATAGCCTACTGTTGACCAGAAGTCTAACTGATAACATAGACAGTTGATTACACATATTTTGCATTTTATATGTTTTATATACTGTATTCTTAGAATAAAATAAGCTAGAGAAAAGAAAATGTTATTAAGAACATCATAGGGAAGAGAAAATAAAGAAGAGAAGATTTATCGGAAAAAATCAGCATATGTGGACTCGCACAGTTCAAACCCGTGTTGTTCAAGGGACAGCTGTATAGATTTCTTTCACTTTCAAAACGTTCTTGGAATTATCTGGGATAATGGTAGTAATGTTCATTGCCTTTACTTGGTATTTTAATCTTGGCCAGAAAAGTGCTAAAAGGTCTTGTTTTAGAATTGTAAATCTAGTTGCTTATGAATGTTTCGTTTTTTGGTTTCCATAATAATTATAAAACACTCAAAAGAAATGATACCGCAATGTGGAAGCTGCTTATATAAACAAAGTAACTTACTTTAGATTCCTGATACTGTTAGATAGAGCCTTTTAGGTTGCTTTTAATTTATTTGTTTCAGGTTTTGAAGTGTTTTTACCATTTTAATTTTTAATTCTAAACCTAGACAGTTTTAATTAAAAAAAGAAAATTTCCTATGGCACAGAACCCTAGGGAGAAAGAGTAGATTTAGAGCTCTGTGCACCATGAGGTCTGGGTTGTTTTTGGATTTGCTTCAGTGAGTTTCTTTGGAGTTTTGATAATTTTGTGTGAGTAGCATTACCTATATCTAATTACAGGATATTTCAGGAATTAATTTTTGTTTTGTTTTTTAAGATTTTATTTATTTGTCAGAGAGAGAGAGAGTACAAGCAGGGGGAGCTGCAGAGGGAGAAGCAGGCTCCCTGCTGAGCAAGGAGCCCGTTGAGGGACTCGATTCCTGGACCCTGGGATCATGACCTGAGCCAACCACTTAACTGACTGAGCCACCCAGGGGTCCCTGATTTGTTTTCTAAATTAGGTTCTTTCAGCAATGTTTGTTTTTAGGTTAGGATTTTGTGTTCTAATATACTGTCCTTGGTAGGGTTTCCAGCTGATAGGACTCCTCTGACAAAGATCTAAAGGAAAGCTATTTTCATGCTAATATGTAAGTTTTTAGCTTTCAAAGGAAATAAATTCCCTATCTCCCAAATACTGACAATGCTGTTATGTTCTGTAATGGTTTTTACAGCTAATGGTTAGTTCCATTCTGAGTAGTCAGGAGTGAATGTTGTCTACCTTCTACTTCCATGTTTTACTTAAGAGTCCAAGTATACCAGGTAGAAACATATCTTTCATCTCTGGGGACAAAAAGTCCCACAATGCCTGTGCAGAGGAAGCGTTCGTTGAAATGTAGTCCTGTTGAAATGCCGTATTTTACAGAGACAGAGCCTAAGAAATTGTTTCTTCACATCCCCTATTTTTATAGATGAAGAAGGAGACCTTGGGTGGTTTAGGAACTTGCTCTAAATTAGTGGTTCTCAACCTAATTACACACATTGCACCATTGTTTTTTGTTTTGTTTTGTTTTACCAAATACTTTAAGCATCCCCTCCCTTTTACTACCCTGAAATGTAATTCATAGATCATATAACCCATCTTCTTTCCAATAAACCAACATAATGTCCTAATTATAAAATAAAAGAGAAAAGGACATTGATTTAGAATAAAATAGGTATTTCAGTATGTCAGTGCATGATATGACCGCACTACAAGACATAATGAAGTAGTCAGGTACATACATTTGCATACTGACTCACTGTGAAGCCACAGCTAGATCTAGACGTGGGCTGGCGGAGGTGCCGGGTGTCAGGGAAGGGCTCAGATAACACGATCAGGACTGCCATTGGTGATGTAATTTTTCAAAAATGGTGAACAGCCCTTAAGTTCCAAATGAAGCAAAGTATAATCTTTCCTTCATTTATAAGGTAATTGTGTTCCTGGAAATTGAGTGAATTTTGCATTTATATGTAAAGTGGAATTCAGTTCTAAGGTCAGAGAAGTATAAATTGTTGTTTTGTTTTGTTTTAAGCCATGTGATTGCCAAGTAGGATATTTGGAAGTTTTCTGGGATGCAGGATTGGACTTTGTTGTGTAGGATTGTCTTGTGCATTACAGAACATCTAACATCTCTGGTCTTCAACTGCTAAATATTGCAGTTGCTCATCATTGTGAGAAAAACACCTTCAGAAATTTCCAAACATCCCCACACAGTTGAATTATGCAATTGGGACTAGAACTTGGGTCTTCTAATTCCTAGTCTCCCCTCTGCCATGCTGAAATGATTGCTGCCTGCGTTGGGCCCAGTGTGTTAATAATTAATTTGGAAATTTGAAAAAATGTTGCCAATCAATCTTTTCAGTAATTACAAGTAGCACTCTGTCAAGTAATGATGTGCTTCCCAGTCAGTTTGTTGTGACACAGCAAGTTGTCCGAGGTCAGGTTCTTCCTCCAAGCTCTTCTTTATTCTAAGTCTTGCTTTTAAGTCTGTGGCTGATAATCCCATCAGTTTGCAGTGTGACTGAGAGCCTTTTCTCCAGCAAAGAGAGCTCTAGCCTCTCTTTCAGTGAGCACCCACTGTGTGCCAGCTACTTGTCTAGGCAGTAGGGACACAGTGATGAACAAAACACTGTTCACTGTTCATTCTCACTCTTATGGAGCCTACAGTCAAGTGGAGGGACATGGACTTTAAGCAAGTAAACACACAAATGGATGTAGTTATAGATCTGTTAATTTATAAAGGGAGTGGAGAGAAGATAACAGGAGGAATCTACTGTGATTATGGAATGGTAGGAAAGGCTTCTCTGTAGAAGTAACATTTACACTGAGATCCGAAGACAAGTAAGCATTAGGTCTGGCAATGGGGTGTGTAAAGGTCCTAAGGCAGGGGGCACATGGGTGGCTCAGCCAGTTAAGCCTCTGACTCTTGATTTTGGCTCAGGTCACGATCTCAGGGTCCTGGGATCGAGCCCCAAATCGAACTCTGCACTTAGTGGGGAGTCTGCTTGAGATTCTCCCTCCCCCCCTCAAATAAATAAGTAAATCATAAAAAAAAAAAAATGGTCCTAAGGAAGGAGAGCTTGGCCCGTGGCTGGTGACCATCTAGGCAGTAAAGCACTGTTATTAATGGGTTATCTTGTTATTTCTTCGCTCTTCATTAATGTTGCTCTGTGCTTGTATGGAATTGCAGGCAGTTCCCTGAATATATCTTGCTATTTCATGTCTCAGAACTTTTTATACATGCTCTTTCCTCTTTTTGGAATTCTCCTTGCCCACCCCCAGCTCTTCTTTGCATGGTCAGCTTTCCACCGCCTTCTCTTTCTTCAGCAGACGTAGACTTCTTTCTCTGAGTGCTTAGTGAGCCTGTGCATCCCCCTGTTACTATAGCTACCACATCATGTTTCTCTGTTTCCCTCTTTGATGAACTTCCTGACCATTGGGATTGGTGTCTTTTTTTTTTTTTTTAAGATTTTATTCATCTATTTGACAGAGATAACGAGAGAGGGAACACAAGCAGGGGGAGTTGGAGAGGGAGCAGTAGGCTCCCTGCCTAGGGAGAATGTGTAGATAAGACACAGATGAAAGATGTTAAGAACATGTTATAATGATCTGATAAACCAGTCTTTGGCAGTATGAGATAGTACTTAATTCGTTGCACTGAATTAGACCATTCCATTTAAGGTCTCTTCTCTTTATTTAAGGGAAAGTGAATAAGAGACAAGTAACAACAAAGAAATAGGTTATTCTTTCATTTTGGTATTACTGATGTTGACATCTACTGTAAGTACTGTCAGTTTTTAAAGTGAACATTGTAATTTTCACATTACTTAGGTATTTTTTAAGTCTTTTTAACCTCAATATCTTTTGACCTAAAAAATATTTTTCTATTGTAGGAAACCCGAAGCCAGGATGTTTATATTATAATACAATATATTGTGCCTTAGTTGAAGCTATGACAAAGAACTTCTAGTTTAGAGATTTCAGTATACTGCTAATTCAGCCTTCCTCTGATGCCTTTAAAAAAATTTATTTTCAAAAAAAATTACTTTCTTTTAGCAAAGTAATATATTTAATTTTCATTAAAATATTGCCTTACTATTTTTTTCAGAGAGTAATGCCTTCTAGCTTTTTCCTGCTGTTGCGATTTTTCTTGAGAATCGATGGGGTGCTTATCAGAATGAATGACACAAGACTTTACCATGAGGTATCTATTCTTATTTAATGAATATACTAGTTGATGTTGGGCTTGTTCATGTTGTTTTATTGTCTGTCTGAGAATTTGAAATGAAATAATGCTTTATATTTTATGGCAGTCCTTCTAGCCTTTAAGTTTGGGTGTTCTACATTCACTGTTGACTGCACAGTTAATGAAACAGGACATCTTTTCTGAAAGTTCTGGTAGCTAAAAATGTTTTCTAAAAGATACTCCCCAGTAGGGGATGTCTCATGCTTCTAAAAAAACCTCATGTGTACTTAATCTGTGTTTAAGAAAACTGTCCCTTGGGCGCCTGGGTGGCTCAGTTGGTTAAGCGACTGCCTTCGGCTCAGGTCATGATCCTGGAGTCCCTGGATCGAGTCCCGCATCGGGCTCCCTGCTCAGCAGGGAGTCTGCTTCTCCCTCTCCCACTCCCCGTTTGTGCTCCCTCTCTCGCTGTGTCTTTCTCTGTCAAATAAATAAAATCTTTAAAAAAAAAAAAAAACAAAAAAACTGTCCCTTAACTCTTAGCTTTGTTTATCATATGTATTGTTTATATAATGTCTTAATATTAAACATGCCCATCACATGGGCTCCTGAAGTTTGTATTACATAATCATTTTGACAGTTGTTCTAAAGTTTGAAAGCTCTGTACTCCATCTGAAGGAACTGTTGACATACAAGGTTTTCAAAAAAGTGTTTGGAAAAGGGGGAGACTTAAGTTGAATCATGGGAATTCCTCTAGTAGCTTATAGCAGCCTGTCCTTTTGGAATGGATTTGTAACCTCTGATTGGTGATTGTGTAGAATGGTGAATTAGAGAAGAGACCACCAGTAATCAGTAGGGCAGTGGTAATAACTGAACTCTCACAACCACCCTGTGAAATAAGTGCTGTATAATCTCTGTTTATAGCTGAGGCAGTTACAGCAAAGAGATCAGGTCACTTGCCCAAGTTCTACAGTGAATAGTGGTGGAAGTGGGATTTGAACCCAGTAAGATGGAGTTGATTCCCAAATCCTGCACTTAGGGATGGGTGGGTTTTTTTCCTGGAAAAACTATGATTTTTTTCTTTTTAAAAGTGGTAGCAAAAGTACTAAAGATAGACTGCCTTTTTCTGCCTCAGAAAAGTTGAAATCTAAATTTTAAAAATGCTTATGCTTTAAATCAGCAGTATTTCTTAGGAATTTATCCTAAAAACATTCTCATATACAGTAATCCACAAATATTAATCAGGCAGTTGTACAGAGTTATTTATATATATATATTTATGTATATATATGGATGTTTGTGGCAATGCTATTGTTTGTAATAGCAAAAAGAGAAGGAAGGAGCTTAATGCTCACTGCAAGGGCATTGATTTGAATTATTTAATTTACATCCATATAGTAGAAAAGTATACATCCATTAAAATTAAAATGAGTGGCAGAGAGTTACGTTTAACTGATGTGTAAAGATATGCATCTCAGTGTTATATTTTAAAAAGCGAGTATGAACCTATATAAGATTTTGTATAGAGATTTCTTTTTTTTTTTTTAAAGATTTTATTTATTCATTTGACAGGGACACAGCGAGAGAGGGAACACAAGCAGGGGGAGTGGGAGAGGGAGAAGCAGGCCTCCCGCCGAGCAGGGAGCCCAATGTGGGACTCGATCCCAGGACTTTGGGATCATGACCTGGGCCGAAGGCAGATGCTTGACGACTGAGCCACCCAGGTGCTCCTGTATAGAGATTTCTAACTGTTAAGGATAGTGATATCTATAGAAGCAGTGGTTGCTCTGTACTTCTATATTACCTGATTTTTTTTTTCAGTGAGCATTAATCTGTTTTTATTGATTTAAGATTAAAATTTGTATTTATTAATAGAAAAGATTAAACTTCTTAAGGGAGTTTAATCTTGTGTGATTTTTCTTTTATTGAATAATGTTTCACCAAAAACCAAATTGTAATAAATTGTTTTCTAAAACCTAACTTTAAAAAGTTGGAAATGGAAGAAGTTAAAGTACTAAAAGTGTGATTTATTAGATAAGCAATTTGACAAGAATTTTATGGAAATGGGAGAGAATAAAATTTAAGCTTTTTTATTTTTTAAACATGAGAGTAGCCATGGTTATGTAGGTAGATGATAATATAGCTTAAGGAAAAGATGTAGTTCCAAACATGAAGTAATATTAAAATCTCTTGCACATATCATTTGCAGATATACATATTTTTTTTCAAAGTAAAACTTTTGCTTGTATTTCTCTTACATGGTAATTATTAAATCTGTTTACATGTGATATCACTGTGATTTATAGAGATTGGCATTAATAATTAAGAATTCTTGGTGAGAATTCATTACCTCATTGCAGAATAAGATATTCTTGTCAGACTTCATGCTACTTTTGTAACCTGTTCTGTTGTAGTAGGCAGTGCTGTTTAACAGAAAGGATTTTGTAACAATAGAAACAGATTTATTGCAACCTTTTTTTATTTTTCAACATAGGCCGACAAGACCTACATGTTACGAGAATATACATCACGAGAGAGCAAAATTGCTAATTTAATGGTACAGTATTTTAATATCAGTTTTTAGAAGTTGACTTTTAATGTTCATTTGGTATGTTTCCACCCAAATCTGCATCCCTAAATCTATCGATTCACCTAATAAGCCTCTAAAAGATAAATCCTACAGGAGCGTAACTTTTCTGAGCTCACCTCAAATACAAAACCAGTTAAAGTTGTTGTAGGTACCAGAGCCATCATCTAATCTAATTTCCACTTTTTATTCTGGAAAACCAGACCCAGAGGTGTGTATTACACAGCTATTTGGTGGTGGGTCTGCAACTGTTCTTTTCACTTAGCACCTGGTCACCCTGTGATTTCTTTCTACCCAGTCTACTTTTTTCTTCTTAAAATGTGGTAATTTTGTACCATACCTTGTTTTGGCTTAATTTTCTTTCTTTTTTGCTCCCCTGGGACTTGTAAAGGGCTTCTGCAAATCTGTAGGATTCTATAATAGGTTGCTTCAAAAGTGATACCTTTTTGCAAATATCACTGTGATTTAGAGTGATTGGCACCCCTAGTGCTTATTTCTATGTGGGTGTAGAGTATACGTGGGTTAGAAACATTACTTAGAGTCCATTGTAGACCACAGCCTGGCTCTATCTGAAGGCTAGTGCTTTCAAGGTACAAAAACATCAGGGAAAGGCGATTAGATTAAGATGCAGTAATTTTTTTTTTTAAGTATGGAGCCCAACACGGGGTTTGAACTCATGACCTTGGGATCAAGACCTGAGCTGAGATCAAGAGTTGGATGCTTAACTGACTGAACCACCCAGGCGCCCCAAGATGTATTAAATTCTTAATACATCTGTGGTAGCATTATAAATAACATATCCCTGTGAGCTTTGAGGAAATCATTCAGTAAGAGGGCTGCATAATTTGGTAACAAGAGATGTTACCATTAGAAACACCTTATGATGCTCCTCACATACATGTATTATAGCTTATTTTAAAATTGGTGTGTTGGGACGCCTGAATGACTCAGTTGGTTAAGCGTCTGACTCTTGGATTCGGCTCAGGTCATGATCTCAGATCCTGAGGTCGAGCCCCACGTCGGGCTCTGTGCTTGGCACGGAGTCTGCTTGAGATTCTCCCTCTCTGCCCCTCCCCCCCAGAAATAAATAAATAATTCTTTAAAAAAAAATAGAATAAAATTGGTGTGCTGTATGAATACTTGAACTAAAGCATTTTGAAAAGGTACCAATGAGATAAGTGAATATGTGCTAATATGATTTATGTGTTTCCCAGCATGTTTCACCTTCCCTCTTCACGGAACCTAATGAAATATCACAGTATTTACCGATAAAGGAGGCAGTTTGCGAGAAGCTACTATTTCCAGAAAGAATTGATCTTAACCCTGCAGACTCACAAGAAAGTACACCTGTGGAATAGAATGTGATACAACATATACTGACCATGGAATCTGACTGGAGACCTTAGCTATTTGGAGGGGGTATTTTTATTATGAGAATTAATTGCCTTGTTTATGTGCAGATTTTCTGTAGCCTTAAAGGAAAAAAAATAAAGGATTGTTGCAGGCAGGTTCCACTCAGCTGCTGTTTGTACTGTCTATCTTCAAATTCATATTCCAGATTTATATTTTCTGGAGTTAAATTTGGATTTCTAAATTGTTACAAAGTGGGATCTCACTAGTAGTGATGTGTCTATGTCTCATGAGCAGTGGGCATAATCTGCATCCATCATGAAACACTGTCTTCTACCATGAGGAGGCTAATGTAAATCACGGAATCACAGCACCTTGTGACTTTCACGGGATTCCTGATTGTGCATGTTGATGTACTAGCTCTTTGGGCTTTTTGATGTTTATTCGTACTTCTGGAGAGTCATGAGTTGCCTTTTAGGAAATTGGTGTCGTACTTTAATGATCTTTACCCACAAATTAAAAATATATATATTTCCCCTCTAAATTTAAATTGGCTTTTGAAGGCTTTGAGAAAATTTCAGACACAGAACCGAATAACCTAGGGTTTTGGGAAACTGAAGGTGTTCTATCCGTGGACACACCTGAACATGGTTTGCCAGCCACAGGTAGGATGTCAGAGCTGTCCTTCCTCCATCTTGAGGTGCTTTTTCTTATGTGTGCTTCTACTTGTACTGATGTTTTTTACTTCATTTTCCATGCAACCTTGGAATGAATAAATCCATTGAATATTGAATTTGTGTTGTTGTCCAGCTAATTTTATTAGCTAAATTTTGTCACAAGTGATTTTGGTATTTGTTTGCCTTCTGCTACATCACCTGCAAGGTATAGGAAATCAGGATTTTGTTGGCTTTAAGAAAATACATGGCATGTTCACTGTATATTAAATATACCTGTATTTAATGTTTTCTCTTAGGACAGAAAAGTGTATATATTGTGCTTGGCCTTCTGTTGTATTTTATTTGCCATGCGGATTTGAACAGAATAGACTCTTTATTCATACAAGATACAAGAAATGAAAAACTTGTAAGAATATTCATTAGTTGAAGTTTCTGGGCAACATCATTATATATATTCTTAACTTGAGTCAGTTGTCTTAGTCTCTGAGTCAGGTTTAGATGACTTATTTTCAGAATCTATTGCTAAAAATTGTGGGAAATTAAAAGAATTGACCTTTTTTTATAGAGGGTGGGAAGTTGATAGGATGAGTGTACTTCCGGAAGCTCCTTTAGTTTATTCCTGTGGAGAATACCCAGAAAACCTGTATTTGCCCATTGCTAAATAAGACATATGCCATTTTATATTTATTTGTTCCAAGTGTCTTTTTGTAAGAAAAGAATAAACAATAAGGAATTACTGATCTATGTTTTGCTGTTTCATTTATTTCCGTTTTTCCTGAAGCTTAATTTAAAAAATGGTTTGGTATACTTTTTTCATTTGTGCTCTGTTTTGAACTTGGTCAGCATTATAGCCAGATTCTGCTGGCAGATTATCATGAAAATCTAAAGATAGTCCAGAACATAATCCCCCAGTTTGGCTTTTGGGCTCTTGTTCCTCCTCTTTCTCACCCCTCCCCTCCCACTACTTCTGTGGATGTTTTAACCAGCCAGTGTTTGCTGTATGATGAGTTAATGTTTTTGAAAATAGAGATACCTGCCATTAATATCGTTCCATTTAGTTTTAAGTGCTATGTGTCCAATATGGCACTAGGCAGAAGGGATTACAATAACGAAGAGCCATAGTTAGGTCTTCACAGAGTTAAAGTTTAATGGAGGAGACAAAGTAAAAATAATTACAAATTTTAATAAGTATAATTGATGGCAATAATAGCGATTTCAGAAAATAACAAAATCACCGTTAGTAGAGGTAGTCAGAGTTCTGCTTCTGAACAGGGTGTAGAAAGCTGCAAGAGACTGTCACTCCTAACTTCACAAGGAAAAAAGCTGGAGAATCTATAAAGTTACAGCTTTTGTTGAGCATGTCAGAGAACTGAGGTTGGGGGACAAAGCAAACGGAATCCCAAAGGGTGATAAGTCCTCCAACAGGAGGTGGTGTAAAGACACGTTACATTTTAGAAAGAACACTTAAGTCACAAGTGGCCACTATACAAGCAACTAAACATAATCTAGAATGTGGAATTCCTAAAGGAATTTAAGAATTTGGAATAGCTGAGAGTTTCAAATAAGGGGACTTAACACACGCAGCTGAGAGTTTCAAATAAGGGGACATAACACACACACACCCCTTTAAGAATTTGGAATAACCGAGAGTTTCAAATAAGGGGACCCCTCCCCCACACACGCTCGCGCGCGCCCTGGTCTCTCCCAATGGCCTACACCAAGTGCTCATAAGAAACCCTGGGGGCAGGGCAGGGGACCAGAAAGCTCCTGTCAGTGGTTCAGGCATGCAGGAGGTAATTGGGTTCTGCTGAGGTATAGGTAGATAGGAAACCCTGCCCACTTCCCCAGACCCTTTTCTTGAAGGATGTAAAAACTTTAGGCTGCTGAGGGAGGTGCACCAAATCATATCACCCCTACCAGGGCACAGGCAAAAATCTATTATTTCTTTTTTTTTTAATAATTTTTTTTTAAAGATTTTATTTATTTATTTGACAGAGAGAGACACGGTGAGAGAGGGAACACAAGCAAGGGGGAGTGGAAGAGGGAGAGCAGGCTTCCCGCAGAGGAGAGAGCCCGATATGGGACTCGATCCCAGGACCCTGGGACCATGACCTGAGCCGAAGGCAGTTGCTTAACAACTGAGCCACCCAGGCGCCCAAATCTATTATTTCTAGGGGAGGAATAAAGACAAAATCCATTTGCCTCTGGGGAGTAGGAAATGTTCTGCCTTTGGACACAGGCAAAGAACCATTACTGTTGGAGAAGAAGTACAAATAGCCTCCAACCTTGGAGGAGGGACAGAAAAACCTGGGCCCAGGATCCTACATGGATAACAAAAAGATCTGCTCCCATGGTGGGATGGGCATGAAATTCACACAACAGTATAATGCACACTGTCTTCAAGTGAATACAGAACATTCACCAAGGGAGAGAATATTCTAGGCCATAAAACACTTGAAGTCATATGAAGTTTGTCCTCTGACCCTAACAATTAAGCTAGTAAAACCCAGTAACAAAAATATCTGGGAAATCCCAAATAACTTACCATGAGAGAAATTAAGGAAGTAAATGAGTAAATGGAGACAAATACCATGTTTGTAGAATGAAAGACTCAAGATGTTAATATGCCAATTCTCCCTGGATTGATCTATAGTCAGTGTAATCCCATTCGAAATCCTAGCAGGCTTTTCATTAGAAACATATAAGATGATTCTAAAATGTATATGGAAATCCAAAGAATCTAGATAGCCAAAACAATTTTGTAAAAGAGAAAAGTTAGAGGATTCAAATTACCTGATTTCAAGACTTAGTCTAGAGCTACAGTAATCAAGACTGTGGCAACTGTTAGGATTGACATAAGGATCACTTGAACAGAATAGTGAATCAAATTGACCTACACTGGGACTCCTGGCTGGCTCAGTCTGAAGAGCATGTAGCTCTTGATCTTGGGGTTGTGAATTCAAGTCCCATGTTGGGTATAGAGATTATTACAAATAAATAAATAAACTTAAAAAAATTGATTTACACATATATGTTTGATTGATTTTGAACAAGACACAAAGATAATTCAATGGAGAAAGGACAGTCTTTTCAACAAATAGTACTGAAACATTTAGACATTCACATGCAAAAAAGTGAATCTTGAACCTTACCTCACACCATGTACAAAAATTACCTCAAAATGAATCAGAGACCTCAATGTAAAACTTAAAATTAAAAAGGTTGTGGAAGTAAACCAGAAAATCCTAGGCACTTGGGGAAGGCAAAGATTTCCTCAATAAAACACAAAAAGCCCTAAGCATAAGAAAAAATCGATAAAATGGCCTTCATTAAAATAAAAAAACTCGGGGCGCCTGGGTGGCTCAGTCATTAAGCGTCTGCCTTTGGCTCAGGTCATGATCCCAGGGTCCTGGGATCGAGCCCCACATCGGGCTCCCTGCTCTGCAGGAAGCCTGCTTCTCCCTCTCCCGCTCCCCCTGCTTGTGTTCCCTCTCTCGCTGTGTCTCTCTCTGTCAAATAAATAAAATCTTTAATAAAATAAAATAAAATAACTACTTTTTGAAAGACACTCTTTAAGAGTATCAACAGATAAGCTACAAACTGGGAGAAAGTATTTCCAAGACACGTATGTGACAATACTTGTATCTAGAATACATAAAGAACTCTTATACACAATACTAAAACATAACCCAATTTAAAAATGGGTAAAAGTTGTGAATGGTAAATAAACATATGAAAAGGTGCTCAAAATCATCAGCTATTAGGCAAATGCAGATGAAAACAGCAATCAGATACCCCTACACCCATTATAATAGCTAAAATTTAAAACTGGACAAGATCAATGTCAGGGTGTAAAACAACTGAAATCTCATACATTGCTAGTGAGAATGTGAAATCATTCAACCACTTTGGAAAACAGTTTGACAGTTTATTTTTTAAAGATTTTATTGATTTATTTGAGAGAGCGCACACACGCAAGAGAGCACGAGCAGGGGGAGGGGTAGAAAGAGAGGGAGAACCAGACTCCCTGCTGAGCAGGGAGCCTGTTGTGGGACTCGATCCCAGGGTTCCCGATCATGACCTGAGCCGAAGGCAGACACTTAGCTGACTGAGCCACCCAGGTGCCCCAGTTTGGCAGTTTCTTATAAAGGTAAACTTTCACTTACCTTTCAACTCAGCAATCCTACTCCTAGGTAAAACATATGTCCACACAAAGGCCTGTATGCAAATGTTTATAACAACTATAGTGATTCATAATTGCTGAAAACTGGAAACAATGTAAATGTCCAGAGAAATAAACTGTGGTACATTTTTATCACTCAGCCATAAAATGGAACTAACTGCTAATAGTGGATGAATGTCAAAACCATTACGCTAAGTGAAAGGTGAGACATGAAAGAATACATACTGTATGATTTCATTTATACAGTTGTGTTAGGCTTCTTCAGAGAAACAGAACCAATGTATGTATCTCCTCCCTAGACGTATGTATATGTCCCAATCTGCAGTCAGCAAGCTGGAGACCCAGAAGAGCCAATGATGTGACTTCCAGTCGGAAAGCTGACAGGCTCGAGATCCAAGAAGAGCGAGTGTTTCAGTTTAAGGACAGAGGTAGGAAAAGACCCTTGTTGCAGCTCAACAAGCAAGAAGAGTTGACTCCCGCTCAGACTTTTTGTTCTATGTAGGTCTTCAATTGGCTGGGTGAGACCCACCCACGGGAGGGAGGGCAATCTGCTTTACTGGGCTGACAGGTTCAAATGTTAATCTCTTTCAGAAACACCCCCACAGACACACCCAGGATAATGTCTGACCACGTGCCTGGGCAACCTGCATCCCAGTCAAGCTGACAAAAAATTAACCATCACAACAGCCTTCTGGAGAAGGCAACACTATTGGGCAGAATTCAGATCAGCGCTGGCAAGAGGAGGGGAGGTTACTGAGCACTAAGGGATAGGAGGGAAATTTGGGAAAGGTGATGGAATATGCTATATTTTTATCTGGTGGTGGTTATACAACCATATATATTTGTCAGAACATGTCAGTGAAGTTGCAACCTGAAGGATGAAAATAGTCTAACCATGGGATTAGTTCAGGGTGGGAAGGGCTTTCAAAGAGAGGAGCAGGGGGCGCCTGGGTGGCTCAGTTGGTTAAGCGGCTGCCTTCGGCTCAGGTCATGATCCCGGGGTCCTGGGATCGAGCCCCACGTCTGGCTCCCTGCTCAGTGGGGAGCCTGCTTCTCCCTCTGCCTGTCGCTCTGCCTACTTGTGCTCTCTCTCTGTCAAATAAATAAATAAAAATCTTAAAAAAAAAAAAAAAAAGAGAGGAGCAGTATGAGCAAAGCCCTCAAGGCAGGACAGATGGCCATTTTCACAGAAGTGGATGGAGCACAAGATGAGACCAAAGGAACCAGCCGAGGCCAGTTGAGACCCACTGAGGGGCTTCTGGTCCCCTTTTAAGGAAGACAGAGTTTGATGCAGTGAGGAACAAGGAGAAGGTAAGCATGGGGGCAATTGATTTGACTTATATTTTAAATTCACTTTAGCTGCAGCATGAGGATGGATGGAAGGTGTTAGGAGGAGAAGCAGGTCATCAAGGGAGGAGGCGGGCGGACAGCCAGGTGATGCCTGTTGAACCAGGGTTGCAGCAGTGCCTATGAAGAAAACTAGACTCAAAAGATAGTTTGAAGGCTGAATTTATTGGATTTCCTGATAAATTCAGCGTGGGGAATGAAGGAGAGGGAGGGAAAAAGGAGGATGTTTAGGTTTTTGCCTCCCCAAGTTGGGAGGTGTGGGTGGAGACAGACAGGAGAGATGGGTTGGGGGGAATGAAAGTTCTGTGTGAACACGTTGGGTCTGGAATGGCCATGAGCCATCCACACGGAAATGTGGATGCGTCTCATGTGTACTTTACTGGGCAATGGAGTGTGCGGTCCAGGAGACGTCTGACCTGAAGAAAGAAGCTGGTCACAGGTCACACTGAAAGTCACAGCAGTGAATGGGAGCACCTTGAGAATTTTTTTAAGGAGATGAGGAAGGCGTTGGTTGGCAGAAGCCCTGAGCAGAGAGGAGAGAAAGACTTGCCAGTGGGTAGGTGGAAACCAGAAGAATGTGGTGTCATGGAAGCCAAGTGAAGATTACAAAAGGAGTTGTGGGGTGTCTCGGTGGCACGGTCGGTGGGGCACCCAACTCTTGGTTTCGGCTCCAGTCGTGACCTCAGGTCATGGGTTCGAGCCTTGCGTCGGGCTCCATGCTCAGGGGGGAGTCTGCTTGAGACTTTCTCTCCCTCTCCCTCCCCACCTCTCTCTCTCTCAAATAAATACATCTTTAGAAAATATGTAAAGAAGGAGACATCACCTGGGTTGAGTGCTTTCGGGTAAGATGACAGAGTTTCTCTGGGCAGCATGTGCGGTGACAGCAGAAGCTGTCAATAGGACCGGGCTGGCAGCTGGGGTGTTGTGGGGACCGTCCGGGGATCAGAGGGCTGCTTCAAGACAGGGGATAACCAGTGAAGTGAACAGTGCTACTGTAACTAAGGGAATTAAAAGCCTCATATTTCATGATTGTCAGCCATTTCTCGCAGTAACTTTGTGAAGAATTGTTTCTAAGTCTATCCAAACAAGGTTCCGCAGACCAGAAATAATCTCCTTTCTTTCCTTACGTGCCTGTCCACCTAGCTTCGCTCAGGGATTCACAGAACACCAAATGCTTTCTCCAGTCTTTCCCATGAGTGCACAACTTGGCGGTTGCTGGGATTCATCCTCATGTAAACGCCAGGCCTGTTCTTGTCTTCGGGCTTTACTGAGTTGCATTCTAACTGCAGGGTCAGGAGGTGCTCGTGGAAAACCTGCCTGTCCTGGTACTGTCGCCAGTAAACATCTTCAGGTGTGTGGGTTTTCCTAGTAATGATGTATTTGGGGCACTGGCAGAGGAAACACGTACTTGGACTTGAAGGCTGGACCTCGTGTTGCAGTGACAGGCCTCCGTATGGGTGTGAGACCTGAATCTGGCACCGGTAGAAATACAAGCCCATTATAGCAAGTGCCCCCCCTTCCCCGGCTGGATTTGGATGCCCTCCAAAGCAAAGCTTGTCCCGAGACAAGCTCCAGGAGGCAGGTAGTTTGGAAGGTAATCCCGGGAGGAATGTGTCAGAAAGTGGGGAAGAGATAAAGGAGAAAAGGCAAAAAGGTGGGGTATTGCATGCGGGGGTCCTGCTGTGATCACCCGGGCTTAATATTGCTGGAGACTTCTGAGATACTGTGTGGACCGTGCCTCTGATTCTCCCGCCGGAGAAGGGGAGGCTGGGCCATGTATACCCCCATCCCATTTATCTCCCCATCCGGGCTCCAGGATGGTAGCTCCCTTATAATACCCCACCCAATACTCACACACACATGCACACACACAAGAAGGTGCTTGAGGATGTCTACCACAGATGCAGGTGGACTCAGGTAGGTAAGGGAGTATGAGGTGGGGCATCATGACACAGCCCATGTTACAACCTCCAAATTGATGTATTGCAAAAGGTATTCCCCTGCAATGATGACCAGAAGACTCAATTCGGTGTACTCCTGAACGCTAATGGTTTCTTTGGTTTCTGTCCACATAACTCCCTTGATCAGCAAGCTGGATTGTAATTGCTGAAGGGCCTACAGGGTAGGGAGAAGACCTGAAGACTGATAATTAGACATCAAGCCATTACTCTTCAGGAGCCTTTCCTACCTTTCAGTGATCATGCCTCTCCCCAGAGGGCTTTTGGAAAAATTATCTAAACTCTCACACCACCCCTAAAATCAAGTGAACACACAAAGCAATCTAGCGCTTAGAGAAAAAGACAGGTGGTAGGTGTCTGTTTTTCCTTAAGCCTGGGGTTCTCAATCGGGAATCCACAGTCAATGGCTGAACTTCTGGTCTTCATAACCCCCCTTGAATTTTAGGTAAGTTTTCTGCATGAGGGCACGTGGAGAGAGAGGCTCTATGGCAATCATATTCTCAAAAAGGTCTGTGACACCAAAATACAGTAAGAATCACTATCCTGGTTGGTTAAACAAGGGCCCCTTTTCTACTGTATTTATTAACTTCACATGGAAGATTCGAGACAAGGCAAGACTACTCATTGGAAAGAGAGAGGAAGTCTGGCTGCCCAGACAAATCCCCACCGGGTGGCACAACCCTGAGGAGTCGGCGATAGTCCAGCCACAGGTCCAAGGTCTAACTTGAGACGACGCAGAGGACTGGTATCTTCCTGGAAGCAGGCTATATAGTGCAGGAGGCTGCTTGGGAAACAAGAGATCAGAACATCGGAATAAAGTTCAGGATTTGTACAGTCCACAGCCCTAGGCTCTCACAATTGTGATGGGGATGTACCTGCCTCAGGTGGAACCTGGGCACCCGAATCCCATCTTACCTGCTCTGTGTGTAACTGGGGTTTGCCAACAGTGCCTTAGACTCTCCTTTTTCCAGCCTCTAGGATTAACCAGTCTGAGAACTTCCCTTTCCTGCCCTCCCTCCCTCTTAAGACATTCAATCTTGATATCTTAAGGTCTTTTTCTTTAAAATCACCAAGAATGCATATCTATGCATTGAGTTGTGTCTATGTTAATTTCATGCATTAATGCTCACAGGACCACCCTGTTTCCTGCTCTCTGATTAAAGACTCCTTAGAGATTCCAAAAACCATTTTTAGTTCTTGCTGAGGGGAGGATGTGATTTAACAACGCAAGCATAAAGTTTCATCAAAAGCCGCCTGCTTGTCCACCTTGGCAAGACAGATGTGCAGAAAAGCTGTGCAGGGGTGCGTGGCTCAGCCTGGAGGACCCAGGCACACACTTCTGCACAGCACAGTGGGGAGCGAGGAGAATGGCTAACAGCAAGCATTCTGGGCAGCGACTATAGTAGGTTATTTAGCACCTGCTATGCGTCCCAGGCACTGTGCTTGGTGCCGGAGATGCAAAGAGAAATAAGACAGGGTCTGTGCCCTGCAGGGACCTTTGTGTGAATGGGAGGAACAGCGGATGAACAACCAGAGCGTATTGTCCTGTTAGGATAGAGGTAAGAGTAAGGTGATTGTGTGTCGGGGGAAGAGGACAAGGATGAGAAGAGAATAGGTGTTTTCTAGGAGGACAAGGTGGGGAATGAGTTTAAGAACTACGTTTTCCTTAAGTCAGAGAAAGACATGTATCATATGACCTCAATGATATGAGGAATTCTTAACCTCAGGAAACCAACTGAGGGTTGCTGGAGTGGTGGGGGTGGGAGGGATGGGGTGGCTGG
>NC_138374.1:86682243-86716006 GCF_054177405.1 Leptonychotes weddellii
GGCTGGATCCCAGGACCCTGGGATCGTGACCTGAGCCAAAGGCAGATGCTTAATGAGCCACCCAGGCGCCCCTGCATTTTTTATTTAAAAGGCGTAGTGTTTCCAGTCAATCAGTACAGATTAGTTAAGCAATTATGTGCAGATGGTGGTGCTTGAGTGATTGTGTCAGGAGACCAGCCTGGAAAGTCCGTTTGGCCCCATTTAAAGAGGCCTCCAGCGAAGGGTGAGGCCTTCAGACTCTAGGGTGAGGGCAGTGAGAAGCCGGTGGGGGCCCGATGAACAGGGTGCATGAAGGTGATCCCAGCTGTGGCAGGGGACCGTTGGGTTTGAGGGGGAAGCGTGGTGGAGGCAGGGAGGCCATCTTGGAAGCTAGTGCAGCTTTCTGTCTGTGAGGTGGCCGGATGGAAGCAGGGGGACTGGAGGGCAGAGGACTTGCAGGGAATCTGCCTTCAGAGAGCTAGTGTGGGACAGGGTAGGCTCACAGGGCAGGTGACAGAGTTGTAACAACACAACTTGGGAGAGATCAGCAGGCAGGGTCACTGCGGGTTTTTCTTGCCCTGGTGGTGGGGGTGTCAGCCGCCTTGCCGGCCTTGGGAAGAGTGAGTCACGGAATGTTTGTGGGGACTGGAAGTTCTGGGGGTCCCTGCAGAAGATCGGGCTCCACCCCTACGGTCCTGGGGGAATAATCAGCCTTGTGCGTTAGCTGTTACAAGTGGCTGCCTGCCCAGGACGGGGCTGTAGGCAGCCCCACGGGAGCGGCCGCAAGTGCCGGAGGGGTTGGGGGTGAGTGAGGGTTCAGCCCCTGAAGGGTGGCTCCGAGGAGGGGCGGGGGTGGGAAGGGTCCTTCGATGTCCCTGGCATGGGGATGGCGGTGGCAGGTGGAGGGAGGCCGAAGTACTTTCATACTTTCCGAGTGATGAGGCCCTAGTTGAAACAAAGGGTCTGGACATCAGAGGGGAGCGCCCAGGAGACAGAAGGAAGCGGCACCCATCTGCTCTGGTGCCCAAGGCAGTGCCTGGTCTTCTCACTCCTACTTCTTGATCACTGTGACAACTGTCTCCTCTCTCAATTCCTTACTTAGCACAGGCCTCTGCAGACAAAGCTGTTTGTTCAAAACCCTCCAGGCCAGCTGCAGCTCTGGGATGGAACTTCTGCATCCTCCCCGCCCCTCCCTCCCTTTCCTTCCTTTCCTGTCTCCTTCTTCCTCTTTTCCTTTTCCTCACCCTCATTTTCTTTCAAAAAATAATTTATTGAGGTGAAAATTACATAATACAAAATTAACCATTTCAAAGTGAACAATACATTCACAATATTGTGCAACCACCACCTCTATCTTGTTCCAAACTATTTTCATCTCCTTGACCAGTTCCTCCCCAGTCGTCCCTCCCCCTAGCAACCATCAATCTGCTTTCTGTTTCCATGGATTTATTTGTTCTAGATATTTCATATAAATAGAATCACATGATATGTAACCTTTTGTGTGTCTATTTATTTTGAAGAGCAGGTACATTCACAAGGTTCATAACTGAAAAGTCAGTAGATACATAGTGAAAAGTTCTCTGCTGCAGGGTCACCTAGTTTCCCTCGCTGAGGTAAAGTGTAACCTCAGCAGTTTTTGTTTATTTTTGTTTTTCTATCCTCCCAGATATGTTTTATGCAGATATAGGTAAATATAGATATGTCTACACACATGTTCTATCATGTATCTGTCATCTACCTGTTTGGATCTGATTTTTTTTCTCCTAACATATCTTGGAGATAGTTTCATATCAATATGTAAAGAGCTTCCTTCTTCTCTTTCTAATGATTGTTTTATATTCTTATGAATGGATGTATCATAATTTATGTAACCATTCCTCCCACCAATGGACTTTTAGGTTGTTTCCAATCTTTTGGTATTATAAACAATGTCACAATGAGTCATTTTGTACATTGGCCAATGTATCTGTAGATGAATTAGGAGTCCGAAATTCTGGGTTCAAACTTGGACACATTTAGGCAAGATAAGAGTGGACTCCTGTTACATTATATAATAAATAACATTCATGGATTGGGAAATATGCATTAGACACTGTGCTAAGCATTTTTAAGCAGCTTTATTGCAATATAATTTATATATCATAGAATTCACTCATTTAAAGCATACAATTCAATATTTTTTAGTATTTTCACAGAGTTGTGCAATCACCACCACAATCGATTTTAGAACATTTCATCACCCCGAAGAAACCCCGTACCCATTAACCGTTACTTCCTACGCTCCTCTGCCTCCAACCCATGGAAACCACTCATCTATTTTTTGTCTCTGGATTTGCCCATTATGGGCATCTCATACAGATGAAATCATACGCTATGTGGCCTTTTACGTATGGCTTCTTTCACTTAGCATAATGTTTTCAAGGTTCATCCATGTTGTCATTATTCCATTCCTTTTTATTGCAGAAAATCCCTGTGTTTTTACATCTTCAATCAATCTAGCGTTTCCACTTAGGCAACCCAAGTCCTTTGACCAGGGCAGTTACAGGCAGGTGTACCCCAAAATTTGCAGGGCCTGGGAAACAAAAAATGGGAGCCCCTAAGTCAGATGCCTAAATATTTAAAGGCTGTAAATCAAGCCAAACAATTGTTGAATAAATTATATTTGATCCTCCTACATTGACAAATAGGTGTAAAGTTATGGCTTCTATAGGACTAAAAATTGGCAAAATATCAAAGATGACTAAATTCAATTATTACAAAATTAGAATATATTATGGTAATAATAGATTCATTTTCAAAATGAATTGAATAACTGCAATTTCAAAATGAATTGAATAAATTCAATTTCAAAATATTTTTTATGCTTTCAAGAGCTATTTTTCTAAAATATTCAAAATTATCTACAAAAGTTAAAGGAAAGAAATATAATTGATAATTAACCTGTGAAAAATTAAATTTCAAGTATTTACAGTTAAAATTTTTACTTGACTTTTTGAGAATATAATGAAATCTTATTAAATATGATTATGAAGAAGCTATTTGTGATTCTGGTGTTCCATGTCTTTGACTTAGTAGCATGTTTCATGTATGTTATGCCTAGACCTACATCTGTACACGAGAGAGTAATATGAATTGTTTCGTAATGAAAAATATTCCTTAGCCTCTACGTGAACTGTTGCATTTACTGCACTAATTTTTGGGAGTCCCTCTGGAATTTTATGTTAGAGAAACAGGAAGATGGAGACTTGGCACTGGCGGGAAATGGCATGTTGTTACCTAAGGATCTACTGCAGTCAAGGTGTCTCAGTGGAGGGATGTGACAGGTGGATTTGTCTTTTACTTTTATTTTATTTTTTAAAAGATTTTATTTATTGGGCGCCTGGGTGGCTCAGTTGGTTAAGCGACTGCCTTCGGCTCAGGTCATGATCCTGGAGTCCCGGGATCGAGTCCCGCATCGGGCTCCCTGCTCGGCAGGGAGCCTGCTTCTCCCTCTGACCCTCCCCCCTCTCATGTGCTCTCTCTCTCTCATTCTCTCTGTCTCAAATAAATAAAAATCTTAAAAAAAAAAAAAAAAGAAAGAAAAAAAAAGATTTTATTTATTTATTTGACAGAGAGAGAGACAGGAGAGGGGGAACACAAGCAGGGGGAGTGGGAGAGGGAGAAGCAGGCTTCCAACATGGAGCAAGGAGCCGGGACCTGAGCCAAAGGCAGACGATTAACGACTGAGCCACCCAGGCACCGTGGATTTGTCTTTTACCGAATCACCCCCACGGTTCCTATCCCACTGGCCCTCTGAAGCAGCGTGTCCACACTGGTGGTGGTACAACCCACAAGCCCCGCACGTTCACATGCCTTTTGTTTCAAGGGCAGAAGGCAGGACACACGGAGAAGCAGTGCCCTGGGGTCTAAACGGTGTTACTTGTGAGAGGGGGCATCCTGGTGCTAGTGCCACATCTCAAGTAAGAGAAGAGCCACGTGTTCTTTCACACATTTGTGTGTGTGTGTGTGATTTGCAGGCTCCCCTACAAGCATGGGCCGAGAGGAGAGGCCATCCTGCCCAGTTCTGAAAGAAATGTGGCTCTTACGCTTGAGCTGAGATTACAGATAAGGCCTTTCTGAACAAAACCTCTTTTACTGTGATGAGTGGTGCCTGGCTGGCTCAGTCCGTGGAGCGTGAGACTTTTGATTTCTGGGTTGTGAGTTCGAGTCCCACGCTGGGTATAGAGATTACTTAAAAATAAAATCTTCAAACAAACAAACAGCCTCTTTTACTCTGATGAATGCAGGGAGTGGAGGTGGAGGAGGAGGGCAGACCAATTGTCTTACCCGGTGGACAAAAACAAACCTATCTATACCTGCTGACTTGCACAGCATGGCCATTTTAAGTGTTGCCCATCTGCCCATCTGTCTGTTACAATTCACACAATCGCAAAAGCAGACACAAAGTCTCTCATTCACTCATTCATTCATTCACTTGATGGTATTAACTGAGCACATCTTCTAGGTGCCTTTCTGGGTTGGCAGAGTAAAAAAATGACTGGAACTGTGAGGACTCACAAGGTATAGGGGACAGACTTGAACATGAATAATGGCAACAGCGCGGGGTTTAAAATGCTATGGGAGGACAGAGGAAGGAGCAACTGCCACGTCAGTGTGGACTGGGCTAGAGGAGGCTTCAGGGGAGATGGTGGAGTAATACTAGCTTCCATAGATGCCACAGAATGCCTGTCATGTTCCAGGCTCTCCTCACATACTGTCACGTGTACTTCCCACAAAATCTCTCAGAGGTACCCGTTTATGTCCATTTTACAGATGAGAAAATTGAGGACCAGAAAGCTTAGGTAACTTGTTCAGTGCCACATAGCTGGTAACTGATGGTTCTATAGTTGCACCTCCCAGATCTTCCTAACTTCACAATGGATGAACTTTCCACCGTGTCTTGGTATTTGAGGAGTCTTGAAGGATGTGTAGGAATGTACCTGAGTGGAACAACGGCGTAAGAGCAACAGGGGAAAAACAACAGCATTTGTTATTGGAGATCTGAGATGTAAACGAAAATTGTGGCAGAGCATGTTTGAGTATCTATAAAGATGAGGTCACATGATTACAGCCATCTGACTGACTTGAATAGGGTCCTGTGCAAATCCCTTTTGCCTGGTTGATTTATAATTCCCAAGAGGCCCAAGTTCTAGGTAACATCTAAATTCTCTCCTCCCAGACACACATTCCTACTCTTTCACAAGTGTTCTTGGAGAGGGGGGCGGTGAGGGAGACAGCGGGGAGATTCTCCAGTGTGTGCTCCCCACAACCTCACTGTGGATTTGCTTTTCTGAGCCGATCTAATCTTGAAGTTAGCTTTCCAGACATTCCCCAGGCAGCAGTCCGACATGCGAGCCTATGTGTCTCCGGCCCTGTCCTGGGGGTTGCACGGGCGACACGGATTCTCCAACCGGAAATCATTAGCGCTGGAATCCGCTTCGAGGGCGGCCCAACAAGCTACTATGCCTTTCTCCACTCCCTCATCCAAGTTCTACCCTCTCCTCGAGTTTCTGCCCAAATCATACCTCTAGAAGCATTTTCAGTTGGGATCACAGGAGCTTGGTCTAGACTTTTTAAAAAAATCGTTTCACTTGAGACCACCTGGAATAAGTTCCATCTAGAACAAGCGCTGTGGCAACATTAACAAGAAAAACACTCCTGTGCCCGGTAGGCACGCAGCGTTTGTTGACTGAACTCAGGAGGGCCGGGAGGGGGGCGGGTCCGGCTTCCACCCGGGCGCGGGAAGGAGGCCAGGCCGCCGAGCGAGGCTGGGCGGAACTTAACCCCCGCGCCCCCAGGGCGTCCCGCCTCCCGCCCCCGCGGCCGGCCCGTGAAAGCGGCGGGGCGCCTGCGCGGGCGGCCGCCAGGTGGGCAGGTACCTGGGCGGGGCGCGCCGTGGTTGGCGGCCGGCGGCGGCGGACCCGGCACCCGGAAGAGCCGCCGACTCCGCGAGTGCAGCAGGGGGCTGAGCGGGGCTGCGTCGTGTGGACCCGGCCCGGGATGGACAAGCTGAAGAAGGTGCTGAGCGGCCAGGACACCGAGGACCGGGGCGGCCTGGCCGAGGTGAGCGCGCCCCGGAACCGTGCGGGACTTCCAGGCTTTCCTGGAAAGCCGCGCCGCGCCCGTGCGTCCTCCCGGCGGCGGGCCCCGCGCTCCCCGCGCCCCTGCAGGTGCCGCGCCGGGCCCTCCGCTCCAGGCGGTCGGCCTGTGCGTGCTCTGTTGCCCGGCGCCCCCTCAGCCCTCCCCGCCCCAGCGGCCCACTCGAGAGGGCGGCGCCGGAGCAGAACCCCGGGAACGCCCGCGGGGGCGGGCGCCGTCCCGGCCGGTCCCTCCAGCCCCGCCGGCCTCCCCGAGCTCCGGGGCCGAGACGGGCAGGGCGGGCGGGCCCCGAGAGCCTGGCGGAGGGAACCCGCGTCCGGGTAGGTCGCCTGGGCCTGGCGACGGGCCCGCAGCTTCCCCTGCTCGCTGCCGGGGTACGGCGGGGCTTAGTTGTCGGTGTGACACTCCCACCCGACCTTGGGCACCTGTCGTTGTTGTGACGCGTCTCCACCGCGGACCCGTGAACTCCCGGAGGGCAGGGCTCACTCTTGTTTCTTTGCGCCCCCAGTCCGTCCGTAGACGCGGCAGACGCCCAGCACGTCTGGGACTGCCGGCGCGTGTTTGTGTGACTGTTTCGCTAGCGAGGCTGGGTCGAGAGGGAATCTGGGCGCTCGGGCCGTGTCTTCTAGAGCCACACAGAATGATCATTTCCTGTTTCGAGTGCTTTTTTTCGCTCTTGTTTTTGTTTTCCTTTCTGGATGACAGAATAACATTTTACTTTTTGGTGTGTATTCCACGGGCCTCAGTTTCCCCAGCTGTAAAGTGAGGGTGTTGAACAAGAGACTGCGGCTTCTTTCAACTCGAAACCCACGTTTTCCTTCTAACTTTAATCAGTGTCTCTCGTGGTTTGTTCTCAGCATCTTCTTTCACCCACTTTGGTGGTTGCTGATTTTTTTCTGCATTTTGTGTGATACTGGTACCCCCTCTGTGAGATCTCAGAACTTGTAAAGCTTACTCTCTTAATCCTCACTTTGAAGAAGCAACACTATAGGAATTGGAATTGAGTATCATAGGAATTGGGGTCTTATTTTTTTGACATTTCAAAACAGCTCTGTGGGTTCCTTTTAATTGGTTGCCTTTATTAGTTGGTCAAAGCTCAGGAGTAATTTCATGCATTTTTTTTGTTTTTCATTTCTGGCTTCTGTTATGAACTGCCAAGTCAAACCCCAGACCAGGCCTGAGAATACCCGGGTAGTTGACAGTCATGTGGTTCTAAAAGCATTATGCCCTGTGGACTGTCATCACGCTTTTAGGAGCAGCTAGGGTTCAAGAGGGAGACACTTTATCATCCTGAAGGCTCTTGGGGGGGAGTGTTGACAGCGAGATGATGCAGATATTATATATTTAGAAAAAAACCATGAAGCAGACGCGTAAGAGTGAATGATTAGTGCAGATTGAAGATGTAAATGCTGAGTTTGTTTTTACCTACAATGGTGCATGCCTGCGTTGGATGCAGTGAAGGGCTTTAAAGTGTTGTAGGCTCAACCACGTCTTAAATCTGTTTAAAAAAGAGTAGGTGCTGCTCTCTTGTGAAGTAGTGTTGTCCGTTTCCTCTAAGTGTGAGATTCCTGTTTTCATACATCATTGTATGCCATTTCCTGAGTCCCAGACTCCTGAGAAACATCTTGTAGCTGGCTGAATTCATTTTCAGGATTGTTTTTGGCTTAATTTTTACTAATTCGGGCCTCCTTTAAAATGTTGCTATTGACTTGATTGTTTCACATTTCCCATGGCTTTGAAGCTGGCAAAGAGAGTTGTGTGCTGAAGTTTCTGTTTTGTGTGGTAGATTGGACTACGTGGCCTTATGGGCTCTTCAGATTAAATTGTCAGAGGTCCCGTAAGTGAGTGCTTTTCAAATTTTTATCCTTTTAATGTAAACAATAAAAGCATGGCTAGTTCTGTTTCTCCTACATATGAAACTGGGTATAAAAACGACTTGGCAGGGCCTAATCACCAATACCCTCCTGACGAGGTTTTTAATTGATACCTCACCTTCATAAATCCGCCTTCAACCTTTAGTTTTAGTGGGCGTATTTCTTTCTTTCTTTTTTTTTTTTTAAAGATTTTATTTATTTGAGAGCGAGAGAATGAGAGAGAAAGAACACATGAGAGGGGATAGGGTCAGAGGGCGAAGCAGACTCTCCGCCGAGCAGGGAGCCCCATGCGGGACTCGATCCCGGGACTCCAGGATCATGACCTGAGCCACCCAGGCGCCCCTAGTGGGCGTATTTCTTAAAGTATAGGTTTTATTTTTTTCATAGAGGATTCCAGGGATGAGGAGGGAATGAGTGGTACCTGGTTTGAAAGCACAGGTATGAAGCAGTATTCATTTCTCACCGTCTTCTGGTTACCAGCCCTGTTTCCTCAAACAGCTCTTAGCTTTACTTCATTTTGGCGAGCACCTTTCTTCTCTCCACATCCCCAAGTCAAAGGGACCTTTGTTCCTAACTGCCAGTCAGACAGCTTGGGTGCAGATCGCCTGTAAATTCTAGCCAGGGACTATTTTAGCTACTCCGATTTCCAGAAGGTGCCCCAGCAGCCATGAATTTAGAGAGGCGTTTTATAAGAACTGAGTTTGTTTTTATAAATTGGCAAAAAGAAGGGCTTAGCCTTCACTGAGTCCAGCCGGTGAAAGAAGTGCGATGACACAGAGTGGGAAGACACGGTGATGAAAGGTTATCTGCGCCCCCTCCCCCCATTTTGCCAACTAGGGTGACATCTGGGTGGAAATTCAGCTTGAGGGACTTGTGGAGCCAACACTTCCTCCTTTCTGAAGGAAGAAACCAGAACTGTGTCCTCTCGTCCACGAGTTTGATTTTTACGAGGACTGGAACGTGGAGACCATATTTAGTTCTCTAAATGCCAAGGCCAGCTCACACTTGACACTTAACCTTACGGATTATCCTCTTCACAAAAAAAAATAATAAAGGTCGAATCTCTTAAAATATCCCTGTTGGTGCCAAGTGGTGCTCAAGCCATGAATCCAGTCCAGTTCTGCTTCGACGCTTTTCTCCCCGCGTGCAGCTCACTTCTTTTTTTCCACCTGGCAAAGTAAGTTCTTTGTTTCTTGCATGAGTAGGAGTGGTGGCTTCTGATTTTATTTTCTTCTTGGTGGGAGGTTGCCCATGTTAGTCAGAAGGCTGACCTGATTGTGGGGGCTGCCAGTGCAGCCTGCTAGCAGCGTCACATGGCTCATTTGGGAGGTGAGCTGTGCCTGAGCACGGAACCAGGTGGCCCGTCTGTCAGGTCCTGACACCCTGTTCCCACGGCGTGGTTACCATCCCCGATGGCGCCTTTCTGTGCAGTGTCCTGTGGTGCCCCGTGTTTCCGCAAGTGCTGTGTGTGTGGTGGGGGATTGCAGTGTCACGAGCCCACTTTAAATATGTGTGAACAGGGTCGCCTGGGCGGCTCAGTCGGTTAAGTGTCTGACTCTTGATTTCGGCTCAGGTCATGGTCTCAGGGTCGTGAGATCAAGCCCAGCGTCGGGCTCCGTGCTGGGTGTGGAGCCTGCTTGGGATTCTCTCCCTCTCCCTCTCCCTCTCCCTCTCTAGAGAAGATAAAAAGTGTGAATAAATGTGGTAGGAGGAAAACCCCTTTTGATAACCTGCCCTTAAGACTGCCTTTCTCCTGAATGGAAATTAAGCCGTCTGTAGCAATGCTGGCCACACCCGGGAGAGCCGCTCTTCCTTCTTTCCAGGCATCTGGTTTGACAGGAAGTTTGGAGACAGGGCTGAAGACAGGTCCCTGAGCTGGGAGCAGTCAAGGCCGAAGGAGTTGCCAGTCCGGTGTCCCTTGCAGCTTCTGCCACCGCCTTCGTTCATCAGGGAGTGGAAATGTTACTGGCAGCTTTCCCCCACTGCCGGAGGGAGACTGTGCTGGCCACACGAGGTGAGCCTGGTGTGAATACACTGGGTTGCCTGGGCAGGAGGCAGGACCTTTGGTCTCAGTGGCAGCTGTCTGTCCCCAGCCTGGAGCAGCTGTGGCCACTTTCATGATGTGGACAGACTAGGAAGGTCTCTGGCGTAAGTTCCGGGCTGTCCTCTTTGACACGGGGGGAAAACCCTTGGGAGCTACTTGCAGGCTCCCCTGTTCTAGCAGAGTTGTCTTGGGAAAAGTTGGCATCCTCAGAGCTTTACTCTTGGGAGGGGTTAGTTATGGTAGCGGAGAGTCAGACGAGTAGGGCCGTAATGAATTACCTAGGATTTGTATCACGCTTGCGTGACTTGGCTGATGCCAGCACCCCAAAGCTCGGCATGAATTGATTCAGCTCAGGGCCCTGACACAGATGAGAGCCTTAGTCCTTCGGCGTCTCAGAGATGCCGGTAGGAGTAGCTACTGCCCAAGTTGGGCTGGTTGATGTAGGCGACCATGCCCGGTGGATCCAGCCCCGAGTGCCGGCCCCCGACCGGCCCCCGTTTCCTGGGTCCCTGCCTGGCGGAGCTCATGGCTTTCTGGTTGTCCTTGTCCGGCCCGGGCTGTGTAAGGGCTTGGGCTACTCTAGGGTCTACTGCCTTGCCATGCTGTGTGTGAAATGGTTTGTGCTTCAGGTGGAGAGTTTCCAGCTCTGGGGATGTTCACCTAGAGGCTCGGTAACCTCTTATCTGCTGCCAGAGAGGAGATTTGTGGCTGGATAAGGAGCCGGCTTCCAGGACTCAGGAGGGCTCTTGTAGCCATGAGTGAGTCGGATTCTTTGTTCCTGCCTTCCGCAGGTCAAACTCACACGCTCAATCTAATTATGTGCTTCCCTTGTTTCTGGTGCTTAAACATGCATATACGTGTATGTAATCCATTTTTTAAAAATTTCAGGTTGTTGAGGCATCTTCATTAAGCTGGGGTACCAGAATAAAAGGCTTCATTGCATGTTTTGCTGCAGGAATTGTCTGCTCACTGCTGGTAAGATGTCCCTCCTCTCCCCTGGTCTTTTTCCCACCCTGTTCCTCCTTCCCTCTGTCTTTCCCCTTTTGTCCACCTCCTTTTCTCTTTCTCTTCATGAGATGCCTGGATGAGAGAAAGAGGGAGGTACTGAGGAGGGTGGGGAGGGGACTGGGTGTCTCTGTGCACTCTTGGCTGTAGACTGTCGTAGGAGGGGTCCTCTGTGCAAACGCCCTGTGCTTTATCTTCCAGGGAACTCTTCTGCTCTGGGTGCCCAGGAAGGGACTATACCTCTTTGCAGTGTTTTATACCTTTGGTAACATCGCATCAATTGGGAGGTAACAGGTGTTTCTTTTTTTTTAATTTAACCATAGCCAATCACTGGATGGGAAACTGGGTGTGGATTGTGCTTGAGGGAGGTGAAGGAGGATGCTTTAATAGTTTTAAGGATTTGGTTTCTCACCAAATGTAGTAAAAATACATCATATCCAACTTTATCACATAAAGTTAATTAATGGTAAATGCTAAGAACCCTATGCTAAATTTCCTTTTAAAAAATTACTGAAAAGGGGTGCCTGGATGGCTCAGTTGTTAAGCGTCTGCCTTTGGCTCAGGTCATGATCCCAGGGACCTGGGATTGAGTCCCGCATCAGGCTCCCTGCTCGGCGGGAAGCCTGCTTCTCCTTCTCCCACTCCCCCTGCTTGTGTTCCCTCTCTTCTTGTGTCTCTCTCTGTCAAATAAATAATAAAATCTTTAAAAAAAAATGTTTTAGTATTTTTTTTTTTTTTAAGATTTTATTGGGTGCCTGGGTGGCTTAGTCAATTAAGTGTCTGACTTTGGCTCAGGTCATGATCTTGGGGTCCTGGGATCGAGCCCCATGTCAGGCTCCCCATTCAGCAGGGGAGTCTGCTTCTCTCTCTCCCTCTGCCCCTCCCCCTGCTTGTGTATTCTCTCTCTCTAAGTAAATAATAAATAATTTATTTGAGAGAGAGATTGGGTGAATGAGGGGTAGGTGGGGAGGAGCAGAAGAGGGACAAGCAGACTCCGGGGTGAGTGCAAAGCCCGACATAGGGCTTGATCCCACAACTTTGAGATCATGACCAAAATCAAGAGTTGGACATTTAACTGACTGAGTCACCTGCGCATCCCAGTATTTTGTATCTTAGTTTATTTTTTTTAATTTTTATTTTTTTAAAGATTTTATTTATTTTTTTGAGAGAGCGAGAGACAGAGACAGAGCATGGGGGGGAGGGGCAGAGGGAGAGGGAGAAGCAGACTCCCCGCTGAGCAGGGAGCCCCGCCTGTGGGCTCCATCTCAGGACCCTGAGATCATGACCTGAGCCGAAGGCAGATGCTTAACCAACTGAGCCACCCAGGCGCCCTTATCTTAGTTTATTTTTGAAATCTCCTGGGATAAAGTTACTGTTGAGGTTTTATATATGAGGGAACCGTGGCGGCCCGTTTTGCATGCTGCAGGTACACAGATAGCCCAGGTCAAGTGCAGTTCATGCTTCAACCACACTGTGTGCAGACAGCAACAGTCCTGCTCCCAGCTGGGAGTGCTGGCCTGACTTCGGCCTACATGGCCGCCTGGAACCTGAACTCTGTGACCTTTCCTCTCCTGTCGCCTTCCCTTGTATCTCAGTCAATGGCCTCAGAGTCCTGGGTGTCCAAGCCCCGGCCCCTGTTATTACTCACCATGGCTTGGTGCCGACCCCTTCCTGGCTCCTTCCTCTTTGTCTCCGTGGCTCTTGTCCCTGACCATGGGACTCACGTGCTCAGTGACTAAGCCTTGATCACACCCTGGGCTGGGCTCTGAGCGCGCACAGACATTGCTGCCGAGGTGGAGCCCACCGGTCGGCCAGACAGACAGACACGTGAACTGATAATACAGGGCATGGAGAAAGAAGTGCTCAGGGAGGGGCAGCTGCTGAGATCTGACCCGGGGAGCCAGGGAGGGCTTTCTAGAGATGGTGATACCTGAGCTGCTCTTAGCTCTGGCTCGTATCACTTCCCATCTGAACTACCACAGGATTCCTCTGCTGGCTTCTCTGTGTCCTTTTGTGTCCCTCCAGGCCATTTTCAGCATTCGGTTACAGCCCTGGCTCACTCTCTTTAGCGGTACCTCATTTCCGCCACAGGTGTGTGCATGCAGGAGAGGCCCTTCGAGATGTGGCTTTACCCAGTTCCACTCCCCAGCCAGGCCGACCTGCATTTCCCCAAACGTCTTTGTGTCTATTCTGGGGCTAATTTCTCTGCCTAGAATGCTGCCCCACCTGTATCTCCCTCTTTGTGCCCTACCCCCCTCATTTTGGTGAATTCTTGCTCATTTGTGACGACTTGGCTCAGAAATCACCACTCCTATGAATCTTCTCCTCGTTACCTCTCCCCACCCCCACCCAGAACAATGACCTCTTCTTTCATATGGGACTCTGTATGTCCCAAATACATTTTTGTGACAGCACAGATAGCATTTTATTACATTGACTTGTTACAAGTCTCTGAGCCACTTGACAAGGGCTATACGTCTGCCTTGCCTGTCCCTAATTCTCCCCAAACCTAGCTCTGTTTTTGGCTGGAAATGTTAACCAAATGATTGAGTACACGACTCTGGCTACCTTCTAAAAACTTAATTTATGAATGCTTATGATAGTAAATGCTGGCTCTCAGAGATGTCTCATCTCGCCTCTAAAGCCCTCTCAAATACTAACTTTTGGAGGGTTTTGCTTTGGGCAGACAGTGTAGGTTTACTGTTGAGTCTATAAATAGAGCATAAGTACTGGCGTGTGTTGGTTAGTCTAGAAGAACTATTTAGCAAACCCTAATAGGGTCGACTCTTGATAGCACTGCCTACAGAAGTACTAAAGGGAGCAAATGATTATTTCCAGGGTGTGTCTAGGAGTTTATGGCTTTACCCATAATCTGTTACTTTTTTTTTAAAGATTTTATTTACTTATTTGACAGAGAGAGGGAGAGAGGGTGGGAGGGAGGGAGAGAGCACAAGCAGGGGGAGTGGCAGGCAGAGGGAGAGGGAGAAGCAGGGAGCCCGATGACATGGGGCTGCATCCCAGGACCCTGAGATCATGACCTGAGCCTAAGGCAGATGTTTAACCCACTGAGCCACCCAGGCGCCCCTATAATCTGTTATGTTTTTGTATATATGCTGCATTTAATTTTTAAGGCCAGTCTTGGCTCTTGCTTCTTGTTCAGTGTTGGCTAAGAGTGCAGCTGTGAGTTCTGGTTGAAACTTAATGGTACTTCAAAGAGAGGTAGACTAATTTTTTAAATTTCTGTTTTTACCAAATACCCGGTAGCTAATGCTAAAACTCTGGCTGTTACAGGGCTTTAGGGGTGAGCCACCTGGGGCATTTCTTTCAGGAATCTAGAGACATGACAGACCTAACCCTCGGGTTCGGCGTGAGGATCTGCTTGGGTTACTGTCCCACACAGCCCCCTCTCAAGTTCCGTTCACACTGAAAGTGCATGAGGGATGCCTTTCGGAGCTTTGGATCCAGTAGATGGGGGTTTGAATGCTGGCTCTTCAAGTTCCTAGCTGTGTGGTTGTGGATAAGTAAATGAACCTTTCTGAGCTTCATTTTCTCATCTCTGAAATAAGTAAGTGTAATAACATCTAACTTACAGAGTTGCTGAGGGATGGAATGAGGTCGAGTATGTCCTATCTGGCATTTAGCAAACACTGAACAAATCATAGATGATATGATCGGTAGAAATATTCTCTGGAGACTATGAAAGAGAGTGAAGCGCTCTACTTTTTAATATCAGCAACCTAAACCTGTCATATGGATGAATGGCTTGTGTGTGTTTGCCTCTCAGCACTGTCTTCCTCATGGGGCCAATGAAGCAGCTGAAACGAATGTTTGAGCCGACGCGTTTGATTGCAACTATCGTGGTGCTGGTAAGGCCTCCCTTTTAGCCGCACTTGTGAAATGGGACTTTTTATTTCTGTGGCCTGGAGTTTTTTTCGTCTTTAACCTAAAAACCTCTTTTCTTTTTCCTTTCGTCTCGACTTACTCCGATGCCTATAACCACAGAGGAGACATAGGGAGAATTCTGCGTCTGATCATTACGCCCTTGGTGTTTCACTTGGTGTTCGGGTTCTGCCAGCGCTTGCCCCCCCGCAGCGGGCTGCTCAGAGTAGCCACACTGATGTGGATGAGGTCCTCCTGGACACTGGGGAAGCCACACACAGGCAGAGCTTAGAGGGAGTGACTCAGAAACACAGGCTTCGCCCCCTGGAGTGGGTGTCTGGTCTCCCGGAGCGGGCTTGCTCTTCCCTCCGCATTATCTGACTGATGTTTGTTTCCATCCATATTTCTGATGCGGGTCTGCGCTCCTCGTGGCCCCTTCTCTCTGTTCCCTGCTTGGACAGCACAGTGCCTTCATCTTGTCCCACCCTCCTGTCCTGTTGGTTCAAATGCCCCTTCCTCCTCTGGACTGCTGCCTTCCAGACCACATTCGCTGGCCTTCGGTTAAAATTACCTTTATTGCAACATTTGGGACTTGATCAGTGCGCTTTTAGTTTTAGTTTTAATTCTGTCCATGTTGTTTGTTCAGACTTCTGTTGTGAGTTCTCTAAAGCTGTGTCCACGTTTGCTGTTCATTGCATATGCACTGGCCCAGTGCTGGCCACAGAAGAAATACTTGGGGCGTGTTTATTGAGTAGTTACCCTATAGATGGACAGAGAGGACGGGCATGACCTGCAGCTCGAGTGCCATTGTTCTTGGCCAGCCCTGGGATGTAGATGGTCCGGACAGGTCTCTTGTAGAAACAACTTTCTAAGAAAGGACTCAGGGAACGTGTTAGGTGACACATAAACAACCGACTGCCTGATGTCTCGTGTTACTCTTCGTCCTTGCTTGCCTTCTCTGCTCCAGACACAAGTGTTTTTGGCAGGGGTTCAAATACAGAGCTGTGTGTTCGACCAATGTTAGTGCGTTTGAATGAAAAGATGGATGGATGAGGGGTGGACCAGGTTTTATTTTCTGGGCAGAGAATTTGGGAAAATTTGAAAGTTGAAGAGGATCCATTTCTTTTTAATCTACATCCGATCTTATTGGCTGGTTTCATTTCATCGGGATTTTAACTCTTCTGCTAAACATGGGTGCTCACGTGGGTCCAGCGCTTTGAGAGGGAGGACAGCTTTGGTCGCTGTGATCATCACAGAATCTGGTTACTGTGTGGGGATAAGTCTTGTAAGTTTGCCAAGAATGGCGAAGTCTTAACAGTATTTTTCTCCATGTTGTCACTGTATTAATTAATGTTTTTCCTCTCTCTCTAGTTGTGTTTTGCACTTACTCTGTGTTCTGCCTTTTGGGTAAGCGTGGATTTTCATTTTCTTGAACCTTTTTGGCTTGTGCCTCTTGTCGCACACACTGTGCGGTAACCGTCCATTTTTCTTTCAGTGGCATAACAAGGGGCTTGCGCTCATCTTCTGCATTTTGCAGTCCTTGGCCCTGACGTGGTAAGTGATGTTTTAGTCTCCTCCCATGTCGCTGTCTGACTAATGCAGCGGAAGGAGATAAAATCCCACAGGGTGCGGGGGGAGGATAGAAAAACATAGAAACTTTTCAAGTTAAGAATTCTCAATTATGCAAGTGAAATCAGACTCCAGAGCGAAAAGTCTGTGGACTCAGCCCCGTGTCCAGTAGATGGCATCAGTGGTCTTGGGTGGTTGGCGGAGGCTGTTTGCCTGCTGCAGTGTTTGTTTTTTTTTTTTTTTTTTTGCGGGGCTCTTGGTTGATTTTGAGATGTCATAAATGTTATTCAATCACTTCTGTCTGGTAGGAGCAAGGACAGTGAAGTATTATGGGGGCTGGTAGAAAGAGGCTTGTGAGTCAGATAGATGTTGAAGGAAGGCGAGTGGTGAGAAGTGATGAGCTGCATTTGTGATGGGATGGATGATTTAGCCGAAGCACAAAGAGGGAATTGTCAGCAGGAGATGAGGGACAGTGAGTGATGAAACGGAAAACCACGTGGCCGTGGGCAGTGCGATCGACAGGTGCCCTTGCAGGCTGTTGGCAAGACCAGGGGGTGTAGCTCAAGAGCCACGCATGGGGAAAGGGGCGCTGGAGACGTCGTTACTGGGGGCTGCGGATGGGGCTGTAGGTTCCGGTCCAACATCAGAGTGAGAGCGGTTCTGGCAGGCATGAAATTGATGGCTTCTGAGATGTTGCTATAGTCCTTCCAGAGTTTATGAAGGGATGAGGCCTGCCTGAACAGTTTCCATAGAGATGTGCTCATCTGCTTCTGAAAAAAAAAATGTTTTCTCTAGTGCAAAGGAGACAGGACTGAAAGTTTTAAAGCCTCCAAGGATCAACTGTACTCCTATGTGGTAGAAATGGGGCTTGAGGCTGCAAGCTGAGAACCCATCCCTCCCTTTAGTCATTTGGGACTTTTGAATAAATACACTTCTCAAATGCTTTTTGGAATTTACTGTGTTCACAAGTAAGTGAGTTTTGTACATGGGGAACGTAAGAAGAATGATGGCCTGATTTTAATGACACACATGTTTTGGGAATAGGTACCAAAAGACCTGGTTTGATGGCTTATATTTCTATTTTGCTTTTTTTCCCCAGGGGATGAACTTGGTACTCAAATGTACATCCCTTTTTTTTTTTTTTTTTTGCTTATAGACTGAATTTGAAGCCAGTTTTCAGAGGTTTAGCGTTCATATGGGCTCAAGCAAATGGCAGTATTCACTCCAACACTGACTGTGTTGTGTTTTTCTCAGGGCTGGTCCTTTAGTGTTGTGGCCTCCTCCCTGCATGGGCCTCCCTTGGGTGAGGGGCCTGAGCCAACTGGGATCACCAAGTTATCTTTGGGCTTAGGTTCTCGAAGAATCATAGCTTGCTTATATTTTTATCCATAGTATAGTTGGTAGTGGGTTTTTTTTTTCTTTCTGTTCTCTTTTCTCTTCTTTTAAAATTAATAGGAGCAGAGCAGAAAATTATCCCATTCGGATAGAAGTTCATTCTGTTGAGGATTTGTAAAATATTAGAGGATAGCTGATCTGGGTTTTATTTGGTGTTGTTTTTAGAATAGGGCTCTGTGCCATCCCGATATGTGGGATCTGCTGACCCTGTGAGGCTGAGGTGATGGTTACCTCCACATGGGCCTTTTGCCCTTCTTCTCTGGCCACTGATGACACCTCCCCCCCCCCAACCTGTACGTGTGGCGTGGCGTGTGTGTTCACGTGTGTATGTGAGTGTGCATGGGTATGCGTGTACCCCCCACGCTGAGGAAGGAGAGGGTCTGGGCCCATCATGGCAGGTGCCTCATGGCTCGGGGCCCATTCCTTCCAGTGATTCCCTCCATCTGATTTCGTCTCTTATTTGTTTTCATTGCAGGTATAGCCTTTCCTTCATACCCTATGCAAGGTAAGACTGTGTTTACTACTGTGACTTCTGTCACTTGGGGATGATGGTGTGTTTGCAAAGGGCCTTTGTTTTGAGTGCTTTCAGAGAACACATATTCTATCTTCACTAAAGTTCTTTTAGACAAAGAGGTTAAGTGTTCTATACCTATTTTATAGATTAGTAAGCTGAGGGTCCTCTCCACCCCCTCCCCTCCCTGCAGTACAGGGTGATAGGCATTGGCCCAGGACCACCAGTTCCAGTGGCATGAACATTCTCCTGTGATATGTAGTGCGCATGGGCACCCAATCACTCTTTGAACTTGTAGCTTTGCGGAGATCTTCTTAAAGGTGAATATCACTCTAATATCCCTGAGGAGGAGGTGGAGGGATCCAAGCTCATGCTTGTTTTCTTGCAGTGTCCCATCGATGAGAATGTTCCAGAAGAGTTTATGAAGGGAAAGTCAACAGGGCCAGGACTCGGAGGACCAGGGTTTCCTAATTAGCAGTGTGACCTTGGGCAGCTCACTGGACCCCTGTGGCCTGAGTCTCAGGGATAAGCAGAGTGGGCTGGGCCAGGTCATCCCCAGAGGCCCCTTCCAGCCGCCACACCTCCTTTATTTATTTATTTTTTTAAAAGATTTTATTTATTTATTTGACAGAGAGAGACACAGTGAGAGAGGGAATACAAGCAGGGGGAGTGTGAGAGGGAGAAGCAGGCTTCCCGCTGAGCAGGGAGCCCGATGCGGGGCTCGATCCCAGGATCCTGGGATCATGACCTGAGCCGAAGGCAGACACTTAACAACTGAGCCACCCAGGCGCCCCTGCCACACCTCTTTTAATTGGCCCTTTCAGGGATGGGCCTCTCAAAACTGGCCATGTGATCTTTGCTGACTCTGCTTTCAGGCAGTGGTTTAATTTCCATACATCCCTGTCATTACCTGTAGCTAAAAAGCAGCTTTTCTTTAGCTGTGTTGAGAAGATGAAAAATTGCATGGGAGCTGGGGAGGAAGAAGAGCAGGCTTGCATCTTATGTGCTCAACTCCAGTGCTGACAGTGATTTGAAGATGCTGGGGAGTGTCAGATGAGAAGTTCGCAAGCTCATCACAAGCTGCGTGGCTTGGGAATAAGTTCTAGGGGGATAACAGGAAGTACTCTGCTGACCAGCCAGTTTGGGGGGATGGTGGCTTGTCTGGGAAGAGTATGGGTAGAGCTGTCTTGGGCTACTAGGTTTTTATGTGAAATAAGTCAGAACCTATCATCCCTGAGCATCCAGTGACCTATTTATCAGTTTGCCAACAATTTGAATGTATCCTCATGCCGGTACCAGTTCCATAATTTTCAGGGTCCAGTGCAAAACGTAAACGTGGGCTCCTTGTTAAAAAATGATAGAGGATTTCAAGATGGCAGCCTCAGAGCATTAAACCAGAGGCGGAACCCTTGAAGTATGGGGCCCCGTGAAACTGCACACGTCTCTGACCCATGAAGCTGGGCCTGCTTGGTGCCATTCTTCAGGGCTGCAGACTTGACCTGGATTGGCATTTATAGAGCTTAGGCCTTTCCCACAGTGTTCCACAGGAATAGTGGTTACATGGTAGAAAAGGGTTCCATGGTCAAATAAGTTTGGGAAGGGGTTAAGCAAAATTAGATGGGTTCCTTGTTATGCAGCTTTCCAGGTCCTTTGATAATGTGTGTTGTTAGCTGCCATGAGGAATCTTTTTTTTTTTTTTTTAAAGATTTTATTTATTTATTTGACAGAGAGAGACATAGCGAGAAAGGGAACACAAGCAGGGGGAGTGGGAGAGGGAGAAGCAGGCTCCCCACTGAGCAGGGAGCCCGATTCGGGGCTTGATCCCAGGACCCTGGGTTCATGACCTGAGCCGAAGGCAGATGCTTAACCAACTGAGCCACCCAGGCGTCCCTGCCATGAGGAATCTTATTTGGTTGTAAAACTCTTTCTTGTGCAAAGCATCTCCTGAGACTACAGTGTAGAGCTTATCTTAAGAAATGCTGCTCTAGAATTATCTTACTGTTAAAGCACCATGGCCACCCATGCAAATGCATTCATTTACCTCTCCCTCCCTCCGTGACTACCGGGATCCTTGGCGCAAGTGCAGCTGGGAGCAGAGTGACAGAGTCGGGGTGGGGAGCCCTCATACTAGCCACACGGGGTGCCTCAGATGGCCGTGCTTGCTTGAATAGGACAGTAATTGATCGAGCACCCACTCTTTCCTTGCATGCTGTGCAGTGACTTCTGGGACAGACCTAACAGCAGGTTAATAAGTACTCCGTCACTACAGAGAGTCCCCTGTGCTTGGGAACTCCTGCAAACTGTCCCTTAGCAAGTTCCTGCTGTTTGGAAGAAAGGCCCGAGTGACTACCCGATCTGATGTTTTCAGTGCATCTGGTGATTCCGGTTGACATTAAAGTGCACAGTCCTGTGTTCTTGGTTTCTGATAACCTCTACTTTCTTCTGGTCTTTTCCTTTGGTTATCATGAATAGCTGTCTGTTATTTGATACCTACTCTATTCACTGTATTAATTCCTGCAGTTTGTCTTTAGGGTAAGTGGGACATCCCCTTTTACAGATGTGGAGTTTAAAACTCAGTAAGACAAATCACTTGCCCATAGTAATACCGCTAATGTTGAAGCTGATGTTTGATGCCAGGGAGCTCGGCCCCACAATCTAGGTGCTCTCTGCCCCGCAGGATGCTACTCTGGGTGCCCAGGAAATCTACAGGAGGGTCTTTACCACTTACAGGGGCCTTTGGGGTGATGATCTCCCACTGATGTTTGTGTGTTTTCCTCCTAGGGATGCTGTGAAGAAGTGTTTTGCTGTCTGTCTTGCATAGCACATGGTCAGTTGTGCAAGGCTTTGGAAGGCGCCGTGGACGGAAGCTGGTGGACAGTTTTGTAAATACCTTCTAAACCTCTGTCTTACAGACATGTGCCTTTTCTCTTGCAGCAGTGTGTTGCTTGTGATCTGAACATTTGAGGGTAGCTTTTGGAGGCATTGTTGTGGTCCCAAACCCAAATGTCTGTAGCATGGTATGAGAGGTGGGTTCTGTTATCTCATGGGGTAGATTATTCCTCATGCACCTGTTTCCTCTTTAGATGAAGTGTTCCACTGAAATTTCCTAAATAAAAACCTTGTTAAGCAGCGGCAGGTCAGCTTGGGAGCCAGGGCTCTTCTGGGGGTGACAGGCAGCCCCATCAGAGCTGGCAGGGGTACGGTCATAAGGGACAGGGTTTTGGGGTCTGCGGGGACTTTGTGGACTTGCCCTCAGCATGGAGAACCGCCCCCCCGCCCCACCCGCCTCACCCAGCGTGGACGTGCTTCTGCTCTGGGGTCTGCCCCCCCGACAGCTGCACACAAGCCCGTGGAGAGCCTGCTCGTAGAGTGACCTGGGAAAGGAGCACTTTTTGGGGATATGTGTTGTTTTTAAATCTGCATGTTGGCTTTGTTCTTCTGATTCCACACCTGACGATGGAATGTATCTTCTGACATTCCGTGCACTCTTTTTCTCTCGGGGTTTTCTTTCTTTCTCCCCCTCCACGTAGCTTTTCTCATGGCCTCCTGGAACTGGACTGGGGACGAAGCATGGACAGAACAGACACTGTTTTCTTTTGCACAAGAGCTGACGGGAGGGAAAAGTCTTGCTGCTTTCCACTCTTTTTTTTCTTCCCCATTATTTATTAATGTTGCTTTTAAACTGATTCTGTTTTCCGTTCTCCCCTGGAACGGGGCCAGGGTAGAGTGGTGGGAAGGCAGAGCCCCATTGTGGGGCCCATGGGAAGGAGGCACGCCTGGCTGGTGACCTTTCAGCGGTGCCAGGGTTTCCACCGGAGCCCGCGCTACAGCACTGGGGGTGGGACACCGTGGGTGGCAGGGGGCGCGCATCGCAGCCCCTGCCTCACCACGCACGGTGCTTTGTGCCCGGGATTCTGTCTGGTCCCACAAGAGCCTGGTGACGAAGTGGCGATGGTTATCTCACTGGGCAGTCAAGGAGATCAGACTCAGAGAGGTCAGCAGATTGCCTCAAAGCCACAGTTGGTGGCAGAACTGGGCCCGGAGTCTGGGTGCCCCAGCTTCAGTCCCCTCTGTGCCCCCGTGTTTCCCGGGCTGGCTCTGGAGGCACCTCCTCTGACTGTTCTGCCTGTTCTCATCAGCCAAGCCTGTGCCTTTTCTGCTCCCAGTCCCTTTACGTCACTGCACTGTCTCCTGCCCAGTTTCCCTTTTGGGATGCTTCCTCCTGGTTCTGTGGGCTCTCCGTTGTTCAGTTGTGTGCCCTTGTAGCTCCTTGCTGCCTGACCAGCATAAATGCCCTATCTTGATTGCCAGAGTTCTTGGCATTGCGGGGCCTCTGAAGCAAGCCCACAAGTGAAATCTCTTTGGGGTTGCCTTTCTGTTCTTACCCAGGTCTAGCTGGCCCGCTCGGGTTCTTGCTCTGGAACCTCCACACCAAAGGCTGTGGTCCACGTGTCGTCTCCTTGCTTGTGGCCAGTTGCTAAGTTCTTTGTCCTGTTGCAGCTGAGACCTCAGACCGGCTAGCCTTTTCCTCTGAGCTGGGGAGCTGTGAGCAGGTCTGAGAGGCCTAGAGTGAGGAGGCAGTCTCACCGGGTCCTCTCTAGGCTATGGAGGGCACCCTGGCTTATCCTGAGGTTCCTAACCTGCCTTCAGCCAGGAAGGGAAATTATGTGCTACCCTCTGGCTTTTGTGGAGTTCTTTTACATCTGAGGCGTCCCTCGGAAATAGCTCAGATCTTGGAGGCACTCTAGAAAGGGGCCCAAAGGAGATCTGGCATGTCCATCGTGCCCTCTCGTAAGAGCAGGTGTGGGGCTAGCCTGTCTCTACGAGCTCCAACCAGCCTGGAGTAACTAGAAGGCTGAACCCTCTGGCCCTTTGCAATGTCTGGACTTGACATTGTGGGACATGAGGTCGAGGTGCCTTTTGCGATGTCACCGGGGCTGTGTAGCATAGTGGTAGTGGATGTGGGCTTTGACGGCACACAGGTTTGGGCGTGAGTTGTGGTTCGGTCACATACCGGTGTCAGGTTGAGCAAGTTACTTAAGCTCTGGCTCCCTTTAAAGACAACAGAGGTAACAGCCACTGCTGGATCACTCTCCATCAGTGAGCTGTGCGTCAGGTGCTTCGCCTGGAGCCCAGGGGACGGAGACGGTATCTCAGGAAAAGGAAGGTGTTATTACTACGTCCCAGAAGTAACCGATGACCTTTGAAGGTGGCAGGTGAATGTCTCTGACCATTAACTTATCTACAAAATATGTATCGAGCATTATGCGTCCAGCACAGTACTGTTGCCACGCCTGGTCTCATTTAATAGTCACAGTGGCTTTGCAGGCTGGTGGTCCTGTTTGCCTTGCTGAAGAAACGAGCTGCCTCGGGGAGGGTAGGCGTCCCTCCAGATCTCACCAGTAGAGGGCGGTGGTTCTTGTGTTAAAGCGCCTGCTTTGCCCTAACGCGGGGCCTGTGGCCAGTTTGCACAGACCGCTCCAGCCAGGACACTGTGGGCAGCTTTTGGATGATCCTGCCATTCGGGATCTTCCAGACTCCTGCATTTCCGTTCTGCCACCTCACCCTTTGGTTTTCCCTGTTTGTTTTTGCCTCCTGCACGGTGGGAGAAAGAAGAAATCCATGTTAAAGGTGCTGAAAGCTGTTACCAGGCAACAGCGCTAGTTTGCAAGCACCGTGGTGGACGAGAGAGTGGGGAATTAGGGTTCAGACCCTGCGGCTGGCAGGCTGGCAGTCCCGTCTTGTTCCTGCAACACCCCCCCTCCCCCCCCCCCACTGCTGGGGGAAGGAGAGGGAGAGGTCGTTGCGTTCTTGCAGTGAAAGGAATCATTCAGGCGACTCTCTCAGCGCTGCGTACTCCCTGGAGGTGAGGTGGTGCCTCCAGCTGCGTGTGAGGCTCCCTCTGTGGGTGCTGTGTTGGGCGCTGTGCCGCTCCCCAGGCCCAGACAGCTGTCTCCCGGGCCCCGGAGCCTGCCGTGTGACTCCCTGCCGCCCGTGTCCCTACCTGGGAGGTTCCCCTTCTGCCGACCGTGCTCCTGGGCAACTCTGGCTGCCAGATCCTGTGTGTGGCCATGCCCCTGGCCGCTGCTGCCCAGGCCCAGCTGGAGGTTCCGTTGGAAAGTGGGACACCATCCCCCGTGGGGCATTTCCACTGGGTTGACGATCTCAGTGCTCCTTCATTCTGTATGGGGACTTCCGGGGGGGGTACCCCCCAGCTGCCCCCTCCCTCCTACCCTAATCAGGGTACGCTCAGGGAGCAGGAAATAAAATCATGAAGTGCATCTAAATAAATTCCTTTTGGACACTTGCATTGGAGAAGATGATTAGGAAGTGGGGCATATCTTGAGAAAAGGGTGTGGGAGGTACTGGTTTAGCTGCTGCTGCTTTTGACAGCTCCAGGAGAGTGACAAGTGTGGCGGTGTGACGGTCGGGGCAGTGAATTAGGCAACTGAGCTCAGCCCATGGCTGTGCGTTCCCTTTTCTGTGGGGCAGCCCGCACCAGGCCCGCCTTACCTTCTCTTCCTTCAGACGTCTGACTGGAGTCAGCTGCAGGATTACAAACTAGTTAAAAATTCACAACCCACCCTTGACCCTCATTTTCAGCAAATAAATGAAAAAAAAAAAACCCATGTTTGCTCAATTTTTGGCATAGTTTTTTATTTTAAAATTTAAAATTTTTTAGGATGTTTTAAGGGGTAGTTTTTTGTAGATAGCAGTTTTTAAAAAGCTAACAGACCCACAACTGAAGTTAAATACAGATTTATATCTGAAACTCTTGATAAGATATAAAAAAAAGAACTTAGATTTAGAATTTTATTTTGTTTTTTTTGGAAATTCTTATTTAAAAAGTTAGTTGGGAGGTTAAATCATGTGACTTTAAAGTACCTTCTCATTCATAGTTTATGAAATTCTGAGATCTTGAGCATTTTCAGTCAAAGAGAAAACTGTTGTGCACTTTATTTGATCCCAGTTCCCTCAAAGATAGGCTGCTTAGTTCCACTTTGGGCTATTTCCAGGTCTACCCCAAAGGCGTAGGTGACACTCCCAGGTCCCTGGTACACTTAAGCTTTGTTGTGGGGTGCTCAGGTTTCTGTTGAGCAGAAAGGCCTCGCGAAGCTTGGGCCGAGATCTCGCACTAGAGTTGGTGAGCATAGCCCCGTGAGGCAACCCTTGGCTAATGTACATTGACAACATAAAATTCCATTCTCTCGAGCAGGAGCCCATAGGCTAATAATGGGCTTAGAAATGCACAAAATTTTTCTCTGGGTGGGATGAGCTGAGAGCAGAGAAGATTGAGTTCACTAGGCAGGTGCTATATCGTCCTCTCATGGACCAGACTTGGCTATTTGAAATGAAAAATCCATCCACAGCATTGTAGTAAACAGCTAATGCTGAGGTACGTGTTTACAACGTGTGTTGTAAACACGTGTTTACTACATGTGATAAATAGTACGAAAAAACCCCATACATCACAGACAAACATTCCCTGATATAAGTGGGCTGCCTGGGCCTTGTGAGGTATCCTTTACGACCAAATGAAGACTGGTATCTAGGCAGAATGTTGTTCTCTGTCGAACTTCCATACTGCCGGTAATGAGCCTTATTCTAAGTACAAGCAAACCTTGTATTTGTAAAATATCCTAAAGGAGAAGCATGGTTTACATTCAATTTTGCAGTCTTTCTGCTACGAGAAGTGTTTATTTTGCTTTTTTCAATCTGTTTACTTGATGTAGCCGCTTTGAACAAGGAAAGGAAAAATTTAAAATCCTCTCAACTCTGTTCTTTTGCTGCTTTTGTAAATTCTGATTGTGAAGTTGGGGATAAAGATGTTCAAAAGCCCATGGAGAATTTACATGCCTTCAGAACACTGTGCCTGTTCTAATATGATGAGCTTTTAAAAAATACTTTGTTAAAACATGAATCAGTTTTTGTAGTTGTACAGAGATATTCAACTAATTTTGAGTGCTGGTGATTGCATAACTGAATTTTGTATATCCAAAAATATATTCTTGTGTGCTACTTTTCCTACCTTGAGATTCTATTTAATACAACAAATGTTTTCTTTTTACTGATGCATTTCAAAGAGAAAGAATTTTGCTGGTAATTAAGCTGTTTTTTTCCCCCAAGACATCATAAAACTGTTCTTAATTTTTCTTGTTTTGCTTTTTCTTTCCTTCTCAATAAATGATAGCATTATGATCTTTAATAAATCTGGTATTGTCTCTTATTCATATTTGTTTTCCCAGGAGTCACTAAACCAAATGAAGGTTGTATGACTACAAGAAAAGACCATGTCCTTATTTTTCAATTGTAGTATGTAGCATGCGTTGTAAACACTTAAAGTTGTTTTTGAGCTAAATTGGTATGTAGTCCTCTCTTTCCAATGACGTGGGATAACAGGGTCTAAGTTTTGAAGATTTTTGAAGGTAAGAAATGTCAAATGTTTTATTTTGGAATATTCCTACACACCTACTTGGTTTAATCACTGCGTAAACTGGGTTGTCAAATTAGTATAAAGTTGTTCATAAGATTTCCATATTCTTTTAATGTTCCAAGATTTAGAGTCAGGCCATTCTTTCTCTGCTGATACTGGTAATTTGTATCTCCTTGCTTTATCTTGGTCAGTCTGGTTTGGGGTTTATGATTTTATTGATCATTTCAGAGACAAACTAGTTGAAAAGATTTGAACAGACATTTTACAAAAGAAGTATATGAATGGCTAGCATACACGTGTAATATATACTGTGTTATCCTGTAAGTTGAAAAAACAGGTAAAACCCAACTCTAGACCAAAGCTGCATTCTTAGGTGGTAAAATTATATTGAAAAGTAGGATGTTATTTGCATAAAGTTAGGATAGTGATGGCTTTTTGAGGTATGGAGAGGTTTAGTGATTGAGAAGGGACACTGTGGAGGGGGACTCTGGGTGATGGTTGTCCTATTTTTTTTTTTTTTTTTTGAGAGAGAGAGAGAGCTTGAGCAGATGGTGAGGGGCAGAGGGAGACAGAGTGAGACTCTCAAGCAGGCTCCATGCTCAGTGCAGAGCCTGACATGGGGCTCGATGCCACGACCCTGAGATCATGACCTGAGGCAAAATCAAGAGTCGGATGCTTCACTGACTGAACCACCCAGGCGCCCCTGTCCCATTTCTTGATCAAGTGGTACTTACAAGGTGTTCACTCTGATCAATCATTGCACTATGTTTTTTTGTGTATGTGTGCTTTTATGATGTGTTATATTTTATAATAAACCTGCTTTGGTTTCATTGCTTTTCACTATTTTTTTTTTTTAATTTAATTGGTTTCTTTTCTTACCTTTATTCCTTCTTTCCTTATACTTACTTTGGGTTTAGCTTAACTCTTGTAGCTTTTTAAGGTAGGAGCTTAAAGAATTGATTTTAGATTTTTTTCTTTTTTTTTTTTAAGATTTTACTTATCTATTTGATAGAGGGAGAGCACAAGCAGGTGGAGTGGCAGGCCAGAGGGAGAGGGAGAAGCAGGCTCCCCACTGAGGAAGGAGCCTGACGTCGGGCTCGATCCCAGGACCCTGGGATCATGACCTGAGCTGAAGGCAGCCGCTTAACCAACTGAGCCACCCAGGTGCCCCTAGATCTTTTTTTCTAATATAATTTAATACTACAAATTTCCTTCTGAGCATGGCTTTAGTTGCATCTCACAAATTTTGATACGTTTTCATTTTAATAAAGTACAAAATATTTTCTTTTTTTCCTTTTTCCTGTTTACTACCATCTACCTCTGGACTACCTGCTCAGTCCCAGCTCACCACCCTGCCTTCCCTCCCCTCTTCCTCCCCCTGCCTCTGGCTTCACCACATCCTCACCTCCCCTGCCTCTCCTCCCCTGCCTTTCCCCACCCTCCACTTACACCTCCCACCCCATCTCCACCCCCTACCCCTCCCAATGGCCCAGTTCAAAATACTTGATTTCCTTGTGATTTCTTCCACCCATTGATTACTTAGATGTGTGTTTAATTTTCAAACATTTGGGGATTTTCCAGATACCTATTACTGGTTTATAATTTAATTCTTTTGTAGTCAGAGAACATATTCTTTTTTTTTTTTTTTTAAGAATTTATTAGGGTGGGAGGGCGAGAGCATGAGTTGGGGGGGGTGGGGCAGAGGGAGAGGGAGAAGTGGACTCCCCACTGAGCAGGGAGCCCTAACTCTGGGCTCCATCCCAGGACCCTGAGCCGAAGGCAAACATGTAAACCGACTGAGCCACCCAGACGCCCCCAGAGAACATACTCTAAATGATTTCAATCCTTTAACATTTATTGGGACTTGTTTTAGGCCCTGCATATAGTCTGTCTTGGTAGATGTCCCATGTGTATTTGAAAAGAATGTGTATTCAGCAGTTGAGTGGAAAGTTCTAGAAATACCAAATTGGTTGACGGTGTTGTTCAGGTTCTAACCATACTGAGTTTGTATACTTCTATCAATTATTGAGAGAGACATGTGAATTAGAATGTGGATTTAACTGACTTTTCCATTCAGTTAATTTTTAAAAACTTTGTTGATTTTATTATTTTTTTATTTTTTATTTTTTTAAAGATTATTTATTTATTTGAGAGAGAGACTGAGATAGAGAGAGCATGAGAGGGGGGAGGGTCAGAGGGAGAAGCAGACTCCCTGCCGAGCAGGGAGCCCGATGCGGGACTCGATCCCGGGACTCCAGGATCGTGACCTGAGCCGAAGGCAGTCGCTTAACCAACTGAGCCACCCAGGCGCCCAAAATTTTGTTGATTTTAAACAAAAAAATAAAATACAAAACAAAAATGTACGGCTCAGTGAATTATTTCAAAGTGATGGTATCACCACCGCCCAGGTCAAGAGCTAGAACGTTGCCAGCATCTCAGGGTTCCCGAGTGTTCCTGTATGATTATTACCCCCTGGGTCCCTCCACGAAGTGACCACTATCCTGGCTTTATCGCGCCACTGCCTTGCTTTTCTTCAGAGTTGTTTTTTTTCTTTTCAGTTTTATCAAGCTTTAATTGACAGAACCGTGTAAGGTTAAGGTGTACAGCATCATGATTTGACTTACATATATAGCAAAATGATTACCACAGTAAGTTTAGTTAACATCCATCATCTCATGTAGATACCAAAAAAAAAAAAAAAGTAAAAATGTTTTTTTTCCCTTTGCTAAGAACTTTCAGGATTTACTCTCTCAGCACCCAGCAGTGTTAACTGCAGTCGTCATGCTGTACATCACATCCTCCGTCCTTACAATTGAAAGGCGGTCGCTTCTGACAGCCTTCCTTCTCTCACCTCCCACACCCGCCTCTGGCAGCTGCAAATCTGATCTCTGTGAATTTGTTTGTTTTTGGATTCCACATATATGTGTGACATACAGCATTTGTCTTTGACTTGTTTTGCTTAGCATGGTGTCCTCAAGGTCCATTCATGTTGCAAATGGCATGATTTTCTTTCTTATGGCTGAGTAGTATTCTCTTGTGTCTGCATACCATGTTTTCTTTCTCTGTTCACCCATCGATAGACACTTAGGTTGTTTCCCTATGTTGGCTGTTGTAAGTAATGCTGTAATGGACATGGGGTTGCAGACACTTCTCTGACAGGGCTTTTGTTTCCTGGGGTTTTAATTCTCAGAAGTGGAATTCCTGGATCATGTGGTAATTCCGTGTTTAGTTTTTTGAGGAAACTCCATACTGTTTTCTGCAGTGGCTGCACGAGTTCGCATTCCCATCTACAGTGCACAAGGTTCCCCATTTTCCACATCGCATTCCCATCTACAGTGCACAAGGTTCCCCATTTTCCACATCGCATTCCCATCTACAGTGCACAAGGTTCCCCATTTTCCACATCGCATTCCCATCTACAGTGCACAAGGTTCCCCATTTTCCACATCCCCATTTTGATCATAGCCATTTTAATAGATGTGCAGTGATATCTCATCGTGGTTTTGATTTGCATTTCCCTAACGATTAGTGATGTTGAACATCTTTTCATGCACCTGTTGGCCATTTGAATATCTTTGGAAGCTGGCTTTTTATTGGATTTTTTAAATTTTTAATTGGATTTTTAATTAGGTTACTTTTTAATCGGATTTTTAATTGGTTTACTTGTGGTTTTGCTATTGAGTTGAGTTCTTTATAGATTTTGGCTTTTAACCCTTTATCATATGATTCGCAAATATTTTCTCCCATTCCATAGGTTGTCTTTTCATTTTGTTGATTTTTTTTTCTGTGGTTTAGTTTGATGTCGTCCTCCCTGTTTATTTTTGATTTTGTTAGCTTTTGGTTTGGGTGTCATATCTGAAAAATCATTGCCAAGACCTATGTCAGGGAGATTTTTTCCTGTGTTCAGATCTTATATTTAATTCTTTAATCCATTTCAAATTAATTTTTGTGAGTAGTGTATGGTTAAGATAGGGGTCCAGTTTCATTCTTTTTCATGTAAATATCCACTTTTCTCAGCACCATTTATTTATTTAAAGATTTACCATCTTAACCATTTTTTACTCTATAGTTCAGTGGTTTTAAATATGTTCATACCATTACCTAACCTAATATTGTGAAATTTTTCCCTGTGTCTTCTTCCAGGAATTTTATAGTTTCAGGTCTTTTTTTGTTTTGTTTTGTTTTTAAGATTTTATTTCTTTATTTGAGAGAGAGAGTGAGTGAAAGAGTGCACAAGCTTGGGGGAGAGGCAGAGGGAGAGGGAGAAGTAGACTCCCCACTGAGCAGGGAGCTTGATGTGGGGCTTGATCCCAGGACCCTGGGATCATGACCTGAGCCGAAGGCAGATGCTTAACTGACTGAGCCACCTAGGCACCCCAGTTTTAGGTCTTATAATTAGGTCTTTGATCCATTTTTAGTTATTATTGTGTTAAATGAAGATTCAACTTCATTCTTTTGCATTTGGTTATCTGGCTTTCTTAGCACCATTTGTTGAAGAGACTGTCCTTGAGACTGTCCTTTCACTATTGAATGGTCTTGGCAGCCTTGTCAAAGATCATTTGACCACATATGTGAGGTTTTATCTCTGGGATCTTTATGACATTCCATTGGTTTATGTATCTGTCTTTACTGTCTTTACTTGTCTTTACTCTCTTGATGACTATAGTTTGTAGTAAGTTTTTATTTTTTTTTAAAGATTTTATTTATTTATTTGACAGAGAGAGACAGCGAAAGAGGGAATACAAGCAGGGGGAATGGGAGAGGGAGAAGCAGGCTTCCCGCGGAGCAGGGAGCCCGATGCGGGGCTCGATCCCAGGACCCTGGGATCATGACCTGAGCCGAAGGCAGACGCTTAACGACTGAGCCACCCAGGCACCCCTGTAGTAAGTTTTTAAATCAGGAAACGAATCCTCCAGTTTTGTTCTTTTTCAAGATTGTTTTGGTTATTCAGTTCCTTGGAGATTCCATATGAATTTTAGGATTTTTTTTTTTAATCTCTGCAAAAAATGTCACCGGGATTTTGATAGGGATTGAATTGAATCTGTAGATTGCTTTGAGAAGTATGGACATCTTATTGAGTCTTAAAATCAGTGTACAAGGGATATATTTACATTCATTTATATCTTTAATTATGTTTTGTGGTTTTCATTGTACAAGTCTCTCACCTCCTTGGTTAAGTTAATTTTTAAAATATTTTATTCTTTTTGATACTATTATAAATGGAATTGCTTTTGTAATTTCTTTTTCAGAATGTTCATTTTTCTTGAATAGAAATGCGACTGATTTTGTGTGTTGACTTTGTATCCTGTTAATTTCTTGAATTCATTTATTAGCTGTAAAAGGTTTTGTGTGTGTGAAATCTTTAGGGTTTTCTACGTGTAAGATCATACCTGCAAACAAAGATAGTTTTACTTCCTCCTTTCCAGTTTGGATGCTTTTTATTTCTCTTCCTTGTCTAATTGCTCTGGATAGAACTTATAGTACTGTGTTGAATAGAAGTGGCAGAAGTGGGCATCCTTCCCTTGTTCATGATCTTAGAGGAAATTGCTTTCAGTTTTGTACCATTGAGTATGATGTTAGCTGTGGATTTTTCATATGCAACTTTTATTATGCTGAGATGGTTTCCTTCTATTTCTAGTTTGAGTGTTTTTATCATGAAAGGGTGTTGAATTTTGTCAGATGCCTTGTCTGCATCAATTGTAATGATCATGTGTTTTTTTTCCTCCATTCTGTTAATGGGGTGTATTGTATTGATTGATTTTCCTATGTTGAACCATTCTGAACCAAGGAATAATCCCACTTGGTTATGGCTTACACTCTTTTTAGTATGCTGCTAAATTCAGTTTGTTAGTATTTTGTGGTGCTTTTTTTTGCATTGATGTTCATAAGGGATATTGGTCTGTAGTTTCCTCTCATAGTGTCTTTGGCCTTACAGAATGAATTAGGAAGTCTTCCCTTCTCTTCAAGTTTTTGGAAAAATTTCTAAGAATTAGTTCATTAAATGTTTCATAGAACTCACCAGTGAAGTCATTAGGTCCAGGACTTTTCTTTGGCAGGAGATTCTTTTTTTCTTTTTCTTTTTTTTAAGATTTATTTATTTTAGAGAAAGAGCGAGAGAAGGGGCAGAAGGAGAGGGTGAGGGAGAGAAGGCTGAGTGGGGGAGCCTGACACAGGGCTTGATTTCACCACCCCAAGATCATGACTGGAACTGAAATCAAGAGTAGGATGCTCAACCGACTGAGCCACCCAGGCACCCACAGCAGGAGATTTTTGAGTACCAATTGATTCCATCTTATTAGTTATAAGTCTATTCAGATTTTTTATTTCTTCATGATTTAGTGTTGGTAGGTTTTGTGTTCTTAGAAATTTGTCCACTTCAACTAGGTTTTCCTATTTTTTGGCATATACTTGTGCATAGTATACTCATAATCCTTTTTATTTCTGTGGGATTGGTAGTAATGTCCCCATTTTGATTTCTGCTCTTAGTAATTTAAATCTTATGTCTTTTTTTTTTTTATTTCATCTGGTAAAAGGTTTGTCGAGATTGTTGATCTTTTCAAAGAACCAACTTTTTGTTTTATTTTTCTTTTTATCTCTTTATTTCATTTATCTCTGTTCTAATCTTTATTTCCTTCCTTTTCGTAGTTTTGGGTTTAGGTTGATCTTTTTCTAGTTCCTTAAGTTGTAAAGTTAGGTTGTTGATTGGAGATCTTATTTTTTAATGTAAACATTTATGGCTATAAATTTCCCCCTTAGCGCTGCTTTTGCTGCATCCCATGAATTTTGGCATATTGTGTTTTTGTTTTCATTCATCTCTAGGTATTTTCTAATTTCCTTTGTGATTTATTCTTTGATCCAAACGGCTGGGTGGCTCAGTTGGTTAAGCGTCTGCCTTTGGCTCAGGTCATGATCCCAGGGTCCTGGGATCGAGTTCC
>NC_138374.1:86716506-86751698 GCF_054177405.1 Leptonychotes weddellii
ATCATGACCTGAGCCGAAGGCAGTCGCTTAACCAACTGAGCCACCCAGGTGCCCACAAATAAATAAAATCTTAAAAAAAATAAATAAAAGTGTGTTGTTTAAGTTTCACAATTTTGTGGATTTTCCAGTTTTTTTTATGTTACTGATTTCTAATTTCATTCCGTTGTGGTGAGAGAAGATATGTTGTGTGCTATCTGTGTTTTAAAATCTTTTGAGACTTAATTCATGGCCTAACATATCTTCTATCCTGAAAAATTTCCCATGTGTACTTGAGAAGAATGTTTATGCTGTTGTTTTTGGGTAGAGTGTTTTATATTTGTCTATTAGATTAAGTTGAGTTATTATGTTCTTTATGTCTTTGCTTTCCTAACTGCTGTTTGGTTGTTCCATCCATTATTCCAAGTGGGGTATTGATATCTCCAATGATTATTATAGAACTATTTCTCTCATCAATTCTGTCAGTTTTTGTTTCTTACATTTCGATGGTCTGTCTTTGGGTGTGTAAATGTTTATAATTGTTAAAAATTCTTGCCATATTGAACCTTTTATTAATATATAGTGTTCTTTTCATCTCATAAACTTTTTTGATTTACAGTCTATTTTTCTGTTATGAGAATAGATACTTCTACTCGTTTTTGGTTACTATTTGCATGGAGTATCTTTTTCCATCCTTTCATTTTCAACCTGTTTATGTGTTTGGATCTCAGATGAGTGTCTTAGAGGCAGCATATAATCGGATTGTGTGTTTTTTATTCATTCTGCCAATCTGTCTTTTGATCAGAGAGTTTAATACACATATTAAAAGTAATTACTGATCAGAGGGACTTACTTCTGTTACTGTGTTATTTGTTCTTTTATAGGCCCCATGGCTTTTTTTGCCCCTGATTTCTTGCACTCCTGTCTTTTTTTATATTTGGTTGGTTTTTTGTAGTGAAATGTTTAAATTCCTTTTTAATTTCCTTTTGTGTATATTCTGTAGTGATTTCTTTTTGGTTACCATGGGGATTACATTTATTTTTATTATTTTTTTTAAACTTTTTTTTTAATTTATTTATTTGACAGAGAGAGACACAGCGAGAGAGGGAACACAAGCAGGGGGAGTGGGAGAGGGAGAAGCAGGCTTCCCATGGAGCAGGGAGCCCGACGCAGGGCTTGATCCCAGGACCCTGGGATCATGACTTGAGCTGAAGGCAGACGCTTAACTACTGAGCCACCCAGGCGCCCCTGGGGATTACATTTAACATCCTAAAGTTGTCACATTCTAATTTGAATGTATAACAGCCTAATTTCAATAACACACTAAAACTGCTCCTTTATAGCTGTGTACCTACCTCTTCTGGTTGTTGATGTCACAGAATTACACCTCTGTATATGTTGTGTACCCCCAAACACAAACTAATAATGATTTTTAAATGCATTAGTCTCCTGAATTATGTAGAAAACAGGATTTGGAGTTACAAACCAAGGTTTCAATAATACTAGCTTTTACAGTAATCCTTTTTTTGCTTTAAATGTATTAAAGTATATTGTCTCTAAAATCATGTAGAAAACAAGAATACCATTACAAACCATTCTTAGAACAAAATTAGCTTTCATAATTGCTTATGTGTTTTCATTTATTGAGATCTTACTTCTCCATATGGTTTCGAGGTATTGGCTAGTGTGCTTTCATTTCACCTTGCAGAGCTACTGGGCATTCTTGCAGGGCAGGTCTAGTAGTCATGAACTCCCTTAGCTTTTGTTTCTCTGTGATTGTCTTGAGTTCTCTCTCACTTTTGAAGGGCAGTTTTGTTGGATATAGAATTCTTAGTTGACAGTTTCTGTTTTCTTTTAGCACTTTGAATATATTGGCTTCCTGTCTTCCAGCCTCCAAAATTTCTGATGAGAAATCTGCAGATAATTTTACTGAGGTTCCCTTGTATGTGATGATTCACTTTTCTCTTGCTGCTTTCAAGATTCACTTCTTTGTCTTTGTCTTTCAAAAGTTTGACTATAATGTGTCTTGGTGTGGGTCTCAGAGTTCATTTTACTTGGAGTTTGTTGAGCTTCTTGGATGTTTATATTCTTATGTTCTTATCAAATTTGGGAAGTTTTCAGTCATATCTTCAGATATTCTCTCTGTCCCTTTCTCTCTTCTTTAGGGACACCCACAGTGCATATGTTGGTCCACTTGACAGTATCCCAGTGGTCCCTTAGGCTCTCTTCCCTTTTCTTTGGTCTTTTCTGTTTCTCAGTCTTGATAGTTTCCATTGTTCTACCTTCAAGTTTAATAAATTCTTCCTTCTGCCTGCTCAAATCTGCCTTTGAATCTCTCTAGGGAATTTTTCATTTCAGTTATTATACTTTTCAGTGCCAGAATTTCTTCTTTTTTTTAGGCTTTCTATCTCCTTATTGCTATTTCCATTTTGATCCCACATCATTTTCTTGACTTTCCCCACGTCTTCTTTTGGTTCTTTAAGCCTCTTTAGGACTGTTGTTTTAAAGTCTTTGCTAATCTATCTGTCATTAAATCTTTTTCAGGGACAGATGCTGTTGAATTCTTTCTTTCCTTTGAATGGGCCATTCAAAGGGCCATTTCCTGTCCTTGTATGCCTTGTGACCTTTTTTTTTTTTTGTCGAATAGTGGACATTTGAATATAGTAATGTGGTAACTCTGGGAATCAGGTTTTCTCTCTTCTCCAGGATTTGCTGTTTTGTTGTTGTTTGTTTGTTTGTTTTTATGCAGGCTCCATGCCCAGCATAGAGCCCAAAGGGGCTCAAATCCATGACCCTGAGATCAAGACTTGAGCCAAGATCAAGAGCTGGATGCTCAACAGACACTGAGCCACCCAGGCACCCCTTGTTACTGTTTTTTTGATTGTTGTAGGCTGTCTCTGTGCCAAGGATAAGCCTGAGGTGTAGTAGTTTCTGAGCCTTTTCTTGGACGTGCACTTCCTATTTTTCCCAGTATATGTCTCGTTTTTGAATATCTTAGTCTTGAACGTATGGTTCCCAAACGGGAAAAGAAAAGAATGAAGGTGGGTGGGGAGAGGGTACTGGCCCTTTAAATCTGGAAGTGACTTCAGCTGGAGGGGGTGGAGCTTGCAATAAGTGGGGGGAGTGTGCAACAACAATGGCTGCTTGCCTCTTTTGTGCACCTCTGTGATAAGGAGCAGCAGTCAGCCACCAGAGCACAGATCTCCGACATTTAGAGGTCAGGGTCCTTTTTACCCTTGCTTTCGCAAGCTGAGTGTCTCTGCCCCAGGAACCTGTGCACAGCTGCCTGTCAGGTGCCCAGGGGTTGGGGACGGGTGGCTCTTCCTGTGCTAAGAGCTGAAATTCGCTGAAATACGCTGCAGTTTACTGTCCAAGCCTTCCCTTGGAAGTTGCAAGCCTTCAACAGATTCCGGAGTTCCAGCGTAGTTCTCTCAGATTCCGCCAGTGCAGTTGTTACCTAGGTGGGAAGACAGATTTCAGGTTCTTCCTAGTGTGCCATCTTTCCAGAATCCTCCTCAGCAGTCTGTTGTCCTTTTACTTCCATTGTTTCTGTTAGGAAGTCTGCTTTATGATAATCGGTGTGTCTTTGAAGAAAGTCTGCCGTTTGCCATCTTTGTACTTAGTTTTCAGTATTTTACTGTGATGTACTTGGGTGCCAGTTTCTTTTCAGCATCTTCTTAAGATGGGCTTCACGAACCTTTAGCTCCAAGTCTTTCTTTCGTTTTGGGAAGGTCTTAGCCTTTATCTCTTCAACTACTGCTTCATTGTTTTTCTTCTCCTTCTGGGACTCTAATATGATCTCTCTCTCCCTCTCCTCTGTGTGCTTTAGTTCTCTTGTTTCTTCAGACTTCATTCTAGATATCCTGGCTTCTTCTAGTTTAGGTGGTCTTCAGCTGTGTCTAATTGTTGAACCTATCCACATTGAGTTCTTATTTTCAGTTGTATTTTTAGTTCTAGAATTTCCATTTAGTTCTAGAATTTCCATTTAGTTCTTTTAATAGTTTTCAGTTTCCTGTGGAAAAATCCCTACACTTTTACCTCCCTGATAATGGTCAGCATGTATCTGTCAAATCCATTATCTGAAGCCCTTATAGTTCTGTTTGTAGTGTCCTTTGGTTTTTCTGGTGTTCCTTCATATTGTCTTTTTTCCTTGTTTGCCTCTTTTTATTATAGGCATTGGTGTTGCATTTGCAGAATGCTTAGTTGAAATCATTTGAAGCCTGGGATCTTCAGAGACAATTTACACTTGCTCTGCCAACTGGCTGGGGGGTACCAGCCCTCAGGGTAAATTCAAGGCGCTTAGTAGCTAAGTTACGCCTGGTTTATTCACCCGGGGCACAGCTCTTCAAGGCCAAATCCAAAGATAAGGATGTATCAGTTGTTCGACCTCTTTGCACCCTAGTCTCCCTGGCCCCCAGACTCTGGAGGCCTTCAAAGTGCTCGTCAGATTGTTAGCCGCCTCTTTTGAAATCAGCAAAAATCTTCCCAAGAAAAGCACTGCAAACACCCAGATCACTTCCCTAGCCTCTAACTTCCTCTGTACCCTGACCTTGTAATTCTTTGCCATCTTGTTGGTTCTCTGATGACTTCAAGGAGATGAATCTATTTTGTTCAGATTACCTATTTGTCCTCAGCATGAGGACTTGTTCCGGATTATTTAGTTTGCCATTAGTGGAAACAAAAATACCCTCCTATTAACTTTTGAGATTCTATCATAGCCTCAAATGGCCTTTTTATGCTTTTTTATAATTCTTAAGCTTTGACTAATTGACTAATAAGGGTAATGACCATTTTAGTTCCCCTTCCTGGCTTTTTTTTGTGTGTGTGTGTTTTTTTTTTTTTTTCTCAGCTCTCACATTTTCCTTTATTTGCCATCTTCTTTCAAGTTCTATCAAAGCAGATGCAAAACAAAAGAATAGTTAAGTATTGTGAATATGTCTGTGTAGGCAGGGTGAAATTTGATTTCATTCTTCCTACTTTCCTCATAACGAGAGTAGTTTGTTGGGCTGCCTTAGAATTTTTGTGCTTCAGCATTTAGTTTTAGAAGATTACATTTAATTTAGGTAAAATGCTTCAGTTGTACATTAAAAAAGCCTGTTCATTTGGTTCCTCATCTATATGTATATGTTTTTTATTATAAAAGACATTTCTCATTAGATTTAGATATATATACATAGTGGGTATTAAAAGCCTCTTTTTTGGGGCACCTGGGTGGTGCAGTCCGTTAACCATCAGACTCTTGGTTTTGGCTCATGTCCTGATCTCAGGGTTGTGAGATCAAGCCCTGTGTTGGGCTCCATATTCAGCATGAAGTCTGCTTAGAGTTTCTCTCTCCCTCTCTCCCTCCCCCTCCCCCCTTTATTTAGTAAAGAAATAAAGGTTCATTTATTAGAGAACACAAGCAAGAGGAGGGGCATAGGAGGGGGGAGAGAGAGAGAGAGAGAGAGAAGCAGATTCCCCACTGAGCGGAACCTGATGAGGGGCTTGATCTCACGACCCTGAGATCACGACCTTAGCCGAGATCACGACCTTAGCCAAGATCAAGAGTCAGAGGCTTAACCACCCAGGCCCACCCCCCAAAGTCTCCTTTTTTAAACTTTTTTAATTTAAATTCATTCATTCATTCATTCATTTCAATTGAAGTATAGCTGACACATTAGTTTCAGGTGTACAATAGAGTGATTTGACAATTATATACATTAGGAAATGCTTACATGGTAAATACAGTTACCATTTGTCACCATACAAAGTTGTTATAACATCTTGACTATATTCCCTATGCTGTACTTTTCTTTCTTTCTTTCTTTCTTTCTTTCTTTCTTTCTTTCTTTCTTTCTTTCTTTCTTTCTTTATTTGAGAGAGAGAATGAGATAGAGAGAGCATGAGAGGGGGGAGGGTCAGAGGGAGAAGCAGACTCCCTGCTGAGCAGGGAGCCCGATGCGGGATTCGATCCCGGGACTCCAGGATCATGACCTGAGCCGAAGGCAGTCGCTTAACCAACTGAGCCACCCAGGTGCCCTCCTATGCTGTACTTTTCATCCCTATGACTTACTTGTCTTATAACTAGAAGTTTGTACCTCTTAATCTCCTTCACCTATTTTGCCCATCCCCCCACTCCCAAAAATCTAGTTTCAACTTACTTTCTTCTGAACTGTTGGATAGAACTCATGCTTCTGTTTTCTGGAGTCATGTTTATCCTTAAGGTAACTCAAGAAGGAGAAAATGTTAGCTTCTATTTAGAAAGTCAAAGAACTTGATTTGAGGTAGATAAGACAATCAACCAATGGACAATGTCTAAAGAAAAAAAAAATCACTAACAAGTTTGTATATAGAAATGATTTTGGGGCGCCTGGGTGGCTCAGTTGGTTAAGCGACTGCCTTCGGCTCGGGTCATGATCCTGGAGTCCCTGGATCGAGTCCCGCATCGGGCTCCCTGCTCGGCAGGGAGTCTGCTTCTCCCTCTGACCCTCCGCCCTCTCATGTGCTCTCTCTCTCTCATTCTCTCTCTCAAATAAATAAATAAAATCTTTAAAAAAAAAGAAATGATTTTGGACCAGGGGCACAAGTCAGGGAGGTGAGGGTAGGTCTCCCAGAGGAAGCAAGGCTTATGCTGAAATCTGAAGGGGAGGTAGGAAGGAACTTGGCAAAAAGGAGAAATACAGGAAGATGAAACCGTATATGCAAAGCCCACACGGCCAGAGAACAAGGAGGGAAGAGACTAACAAAGGAAGGTGGGCAGGGAGGTAGGGGCCGGAACAGACGAGACCGTAGTGATTATTAAATTATCATGAGGTTGAGGGGATTAAAATAAGAAAGAAGGGAATATGTCAGGTAGTGAGGTCCACTGAGGATCAAAATTGAAATTGCTTCTATTTTAATGTTTTCATAAACATTCCTCAAGAGGAAGTACAAGGTGAAATTGAGAAATTTATAGATAGTACAAAGTTCACCTGAAAATAAAAATTCTGCAGCTGATATAAAAGTGCAGGAATATCCAAGCAATTCTTAGGACTGGGCAGAAAAGTGGTGATTGACTAAGCGTACAGTGAAAAACAGCTCAAAGTGTGTGTGTGTGTGTGTGTGTGTGTGTGCGCTCCAACTTGCCATGAAGGTCTTTGGATGTTCATGTGGATATGGTGGGAAGGTATTGTCAACAGAGCAGAAAATCCTTCTGCGGCATTTTTAACCAAAACCCTGGGAATAATTATGAAAGCCCACCTCGAGAAATCTGTGATAGAGCTGGAAATTGTTCACAAATTCCCAGGGTTTGTGAAGAGAAAGGTTTTGTGAAGAGAAAGGGCCAGAAGAGAAAGGTTTGTGGTCTTCATGACAGAAAACCGCAGCTGGCTGACAGTCTATAAGAGGACATCGGGTATGGAGAGGATGCGTGTCCTACAAGAAAGCAAACACAGGCTGGTGCCCCAGATTCTTGATCCAAGAACAGGAGCTGTTCCTTGAGAACCAACAGAGGCCATTTTAGATTCGAGTTACTGCTGTACAGTGGGGGGGCGATGTGACCTTGTGATTCTGAGAGATAGTGTGGGGGTGGGGGGTGGTCCAAGTCCCCACTGTCACTTGTTGGAGATACAAAACGCCCCTAATTTGTCCACTCCTCCAGTACATTCCCTTCATTGTAACCAGAATGGTCTTCTCGAGATGGATTACTTTTAGGATGAGGCAATGTCTCACACCCTGACCCACAAGACTGAACCGTCTCGCCTGGTCTGGCCCCTACCTCCCTTCCCACCTTCCTTCTTTAGTCACTTCCCCGTCATGCTCTCTGGCCGTGTGGGCCTGGTGTATGCGGTGTCATCTTCCTGTATTTCTCCTTTTTGCCTGTATTTCTCCCACTTGCCCTTCAGATTTCAGCGTAAGCCTCGCTTCCTCTGGGAGACTGACCGTCACCTCCCTGACTTGTGCCCCTGCCCTTAGCAGACTCTGTTCCAAGAGGGCGTGGGCTGTGTCTGTTCTTGCCAACTGCTCTACCCCCGGCCCTTCGCACAGCGCCTGACGGAGAATAGGCACTTGAGAAATATATTCTGAATAAATGAAAGTATAAATAGGGAAATGAGGTCACAAGCAGGCAGGTAGACTGAGTCTGTGGACACATTTTGTTTATCCGCCATACAGTATTTAAGATGTCTTTTGACACCTTTGGCTACACATGTGTCTTTCTACTTCCCTGGTCTCTGACGTGCTCAGCCTTCCCACGCATTGTCCGTGTGTCCGACAGTTTAGCTGCAGCGGGGGTGGTGGATGTATGGTGGGTAGCTATATAGGGAAGGCACTGATCTTTCAACTTTGTCCACATGGAGACGGTCATATTCCTGTCCCTGTGCTGTGCCTTCTTATCACTGTCAGGGACTGAATTGGGGATTTAGAATGACATTCACATAGATACCTAGAAACTCCGAGCAGAATTCATTTTTGAGTGATCTTTCTGATGAAAAATTGCAGCTATTCGGGGGTCTGAAAAATAGTAGGTTGCCAGTGGCTTTGTAAAATCTAACCTTTTAGACATGGAAAGGGATGGGCTGTTGGCCTCGGAGGGCATCTTAAAAGGCTCTGATGACATTGTATTGGAACTGACCCCAGACACTAATGAAAGAGTAATCCTCCCTAAGTCCCCCCAAAGCTAGTAATCCCCAGGGCTGCATGTTGGTGATTAAAAAAGAAAGGTAGGAGCAGCTGTCTTTTGGTTCAGTTTAATTCTGACCAGTACCTGGGCGAGTGTTAATTTCCCGGTGTCACTGGAGGTGGGTGGAGAGAGGTGTTAGGTTTCCGCGGGCTGCGGGCCCCCAGTGTGCAGACGTGGGTTCTGTGGCTGTGCTCGGCGATCCGGGCAGTGTTCGGGGCGCTCCAGCCCATGAGCTCAGGTTGCCTGGCTTTCAATTCCTGCCCTTTAAGTCCAAGACACGGGCCGCTGTGTGCCAGAGGACAGAGCAGTGCTATCGGGTATCAGCTAGACTGCACACCCTAATTAATGCTCCCCCCCCCAACAGCAGCTGCTGGGCCCGAGAGATAGAACTTTATTGAATCATCAGGCGGGAGAGGAACATTTTGCCCTCAATCCCTTCAGCAGCGTTCAAGACCGGAGGTCACGGAACCGGGCATCTACTTGGCCCAGCTCCCAGTTCCGAACATTGAGGTGGTGTCCAAGGGTGTGTTCACAGCCAGGCTGTGCTGACTTTTCCTGGAAGTGAATGGCCCTGCCCGTGGGGAACATGGAACCCGTTCCTCCCAGCTCTTCTCCGTGTTCTGTCCTGGGGAACCGTCCTGTCCCCCACCTGGCTGTCCAGCCAGACACTTGAGTGTGACTGCACATGCCTTCTCTTTTGACCACCATACCAGGGGCAACAGCTTCCGTGGACCCTGCCTTCTCAAGAGCACTCACCCCTGCAGAGTCCTCCTTCCCCGTTGGCCCTCCTTGCTCTCCCTCACCCCCACCAGGGCTCCCCTGCCTGCCTGCTTTCCCACCGCGCTCCTACACCACCTGAAGCACTCACCCTAAAATACTATTCTCAGTGTGTCTACTCGCCTCAAATCACCCTGCAACTCCTCATCACGCACGGCAGCTTTTGCTAAGCACTGGTCAGCTCACCGCCTTTGTGAGGTTCGAGTTTTACCTTCACTATTGCCTTATTAACATTTTAATTTAAACTACATCTCTTTTCTAGTTTTACTTTTTACTTGGCCTAAGAAATATTATCCTTAGAGGCATGGGTTTCCCATGCTGGTTACATTTCTCTATTATAATAACCAGCGTGAGTCCATGTGCCACCTAAAATCATTTACTTGTGCCAACACTGAACATCCAAAGCCCACTGTCATGTGGTCCAGTATTCCATGGGCTGACCTCCTTGATGTTATTTAAATGCTCAGTGTTTTTAGTCCTCTGACCTTTTTATTGCGTATTCTCTCTTCCTGAAATATAGTTCCTTCTGTGCCCAAGGCAAACCACTATTCTTTCAAAACTCAGCTTAAGTGTCTCCTGCTCTGTGAAGGAGTCCCTGGCTCTCCCTTTCCTGTTCCTCCTCCTTGGGAGAACTCCCTGCTAAACTTGCATTGCAGGTAACTCATCAGTCTCCTCCAACCCCAAGCTCCTTGCGGTCAGACGTGGTGCCTAGCACAGAGTGAGCACCAAGCCCTCTTCGAAGTAGGCCCATAAGTGTAAATCCAGATCCACACGAAATTCTTAGGCAGGTGGATTTTTACAGAAGAAGGTCTTTGCTCTCTTATAGAATTCACAATAGAATTACTTACATAGCAAGTTTCCTCGTTACACTTCACATGCTCTGTAAAGAGGATTTTGGCACATGGGTTGTGTAGTTGTGTATCTGTTTCTTCATGAGGAATGTGGGGCAGGCCCTGTACACCACTCGTGCCTGTTGGGAAGCGTTGGTGAGAACCTGGAGCAGCAATTACACTGGTGGATTGTGGACGAGACATGGTGTGTGGCTGAGCACCCCAGAGTGTTGCTTGTCTCTGCAGCTAGCAAGGGGCCAGGATTTTAGGAGCTTAGGGTTTTGTGTGACATCTCAGTTCCTCATCTCCGTTCTATTTTATTTTATTTCATTTCATTTCATTTCATGTTATTTTATAGAGAGAGCATGGGTTGGGGGGAGGAGCAGACGCGGCACTCGATCCCAGGACCCCGGGATCATGACCTGAGTTGAAGGCAGACGCTTCACCGACTGAGCTACCCAGGCGCCCCCTCATCTCCATTCTGATATTAAATCACCAGGGCATAGCTTCTTCACAGATTAGGAATAGTATGTATATTTTTAGTTGTGTTGAGTTTTTTTGGTTGTGTGTGTGTGTTTTTTTGTTTTTTGTTTTTTGACACTTTGTTGAAAGTGCAGCATTCCCCAATCTAGGAAGAACTATGTAATATATGACTTAAAATCTACTAGTTTTATTATTCATTATTTTCCTTTAAAACTATTTTTAGCTTTCTTTTTTTTTTTTTTTAAAGATTTTATTTATTTATTTGACAAAGAGCGAGAGAGGGAACACAAGCAGGGGGAGTGGGAGAGGGAGAAGCAGGTTTCCTGCTGAGCAGGGAGCCCGATGCGGGGCTCGATCCCAGGACCCTGAGATCATGACCTGAGCCGAAGGCAGTCGCTTAACCAACTGAGCCACCCAGGCGCCCCTATTTTTAGCTTTCTTAATAGAATATTATCTTTCAATGTTTTTCATCAAAATACCTTTAGGTTATCTCAAAGATAGCAATATGTTTTATTTTATTTTTTAGCAATGTGTTTTAAAAACAAAAATATTCTTGAAAAAATGCTTATGAAATATTAGTAGTCTCTTAAAAATGTCTCAATAAATATTATAATGCCGGGGCGCCTGGGTGGCTCAGTCGTTAAGCGTCTGCCTTCCGGTCAGGTCATGATCCCAGGGTCCTGGGATTGAGTCCTGCATCGGGCTCCCTGCTCTGCGGGAAGCCTGCTTCTCCCTCTCCCACTCCCCCTGCTAGTGTTCCCTCTCTCGCTGTGTCTCTCTCTGTCAAATAAATAAATAAAATCTTTAAAAAAATACAATGCCTCTAAAAGCATATAATTAAACAAAAACAGTGATTTGTCTTAAATAGCAGTTTCTACCTCATTGCATCTTGATATATTAAACAATAAACAGTAATTATAGAGGGCGTTCTAGCTAGCTGCTAGGTTTTAGGTTAAAGTAATATGGCATATGATACTGGAGGCAAAACAGTTTAGTGATTTAGCTCTAAGATGCAGGTATGAAGTTCTATTTTTAAATGATGAAGATATGACATTAAATCATGTATTATCTAAGATTGAACTCTGCATTTTAGGAAAGCATTGTGCTGTAAAGAGACGTGAAGAGAGAACAGATGAGTAACTTGTTTTCTTTCTTTCTTTCTTTCTTTTTTTTTAAGATTTTATGTATTTGAGAGAGAGTGAGAGAGAGCACTAGTCGGGGGAGAGCATTAAGAGTAGGGGGAGAGGCAGACTCCCCGCTGAGCAGGGACCTGATGCGGGGGCTACGTCCCAGGACCCTGGGATCATGACCTGAGCCGAAGGCAGATGCTCAACAGATTGAGACGCCCAGGCACCCCGAGTGACTTATTTTCTAAGAAGCTTGACCAGAACACCTACTTATAAAATATGTGAGGGATGCAAAACAGAGGCTCTTAGAGAGTAATTCAGAAAGCAGCAACCCGCTGTAATGGAAAGCCGGAGTAGCATATTATCTCTGAGCAAGACAAGCACTCCATGAGTGGTTCTGAGCCTTTTTTTCCCTTAAATATATACAATGATTGATCCCTTGCTAGTACATAAAATAATAATAATAGCCTTTGGAATGAGAATAACCCAGACTGAAATGGCTTTACAATTTTCTTGGTATGTGACATGAGCAGGGTATCTAATTCCTTAGAGCCTGAGTGCCCTCCCTGCATTTAAAAATGAAAGAGTGGTGGTGGTGGCAATGATTCTTTACCAGGTTATGAATATTATGTGAGGTCATGTATATAAGCAGTGTTTACTTACTTAGTAAGTACTTGGTATAACATAATGGTTAAGAGAATAAACTACTCCTTGGGCTCAAATACTGGCCTTACTATTTGTTGGCTAGATGCCTGTGGGCAAATTACTAAAACCATTCTGAGTTTCAATGTTTTTTTCTCACCTAAAAATGGATTGGTTATAATCATAGCACTCCCCTTATGGGATTGTGATAAGGATTAAATGAGATAATGCATATGAAGTGCTTAGCATGTTTTGTTCTCATCAACTAGCATTATTTCTGAAAATACAGTGTAAGAAAATAATTATGGATGTTTCCAGATATTTATTGTCTAGAATTTTTGTCAAATTTTTTAAAATTATAAAAAAAACCCAGAGAAGAGACCCAGTAAATATTTAAGAATAGAAGATAGGTTAAATAAAACATTTATAAGATGGAATGATTTATAAACATTAAAATAATAATGTAGGCTATTATTTGATAACATTGGAAAACATTCTTATAAACTGTAATATTTTAAAAATTGGCTTATAGGGGTGCCTGGGTGGCTCATTCGTTAAGTGTCTGCTTTCAGCTCAGGTCATGATCCCAGGGTCCTGGGATCGAGCCCCGCATCGGGCTCCCTACTCTGTGGGAAGCCTGCTTCTCCCTCTCCCACTCCCCCTGCTTGTGTTCCCTCTCTCGCTGTGTCTCTCTGTGTCAAATAAATAAGATCTTAAAAAAAAAATTTGATTATAAAATAAATTTTATTAGTGTTTTATTTACCCATAAGGTTAAAAACTTATTATAAGAAAAAAAACAGCATTCATCTGTTTCTCTCTTTCTAGACGCGATCACTTTCCTCTCTTTTTGCTGTTACTTCTGTCAGTTTTCTTGAGATTTCTAAACATTATGTCTATACTGCTGTTTCTTGCTTTTTCAGTTTTAGACATTATTTACTATCTTCCCACTATAGGAGATGAGAATTTAGCACCCCCTTTTCCTTACAATATAAATTTCTCCTTCTCTCATCATCTTATATCATGACTTTTGTTGAAATCAACATTTAATATTTATGTTTTTACAATTGTGTTTCCAGTTAAGCCACAGTATACTGTGATTACATTTTTTTGGACAACTTGTTTTTTCCCTTGTAGTTCGTAGTTGCTTCAGGTTTTCCACTTGTTTATTTTTAATGTACTCTGGTAGGCAGAATTTGAAGATGGCTGCCAAGATTTCTGTCCCTGGTGGACATGCCCCATATAATCCCCTCCCTTTGAGTCTTTGCAGGACCTCTGAAGATGATGAGATATCTCTCCTGTGATTATGTTACCTTATATGGCAAAAAGAACTTTGTAGATGTAATTAAGATTCCTAATTAGTTGATTGTGGCTTAATATAAGGGAGATCATCTTGGGTGGGTCTGACCTAATCATATCAGCTCTTAAAAGCAAAATGAAGCAGCAGCAGATGTTCTGCTGGCCTGGAGGAAAAAAGTAAACAGCCAAGTTCTGAAATGGTAATGGAGAGGGTGGCTCCTAGGAGCTGCAGGCCTCAGTCCTTCAACCAGAAGGAACAGAGTTCTGCCAACAACCTGAATGAGGTTGGAAAAGGACTCCAAGTCTTAGGTGAGATTACAGAATGGACTCTGTTTTCTCAGAATTCCTTTTTTAACTTATTCTTTTCCTTTGGTCTGACTGGCATGTCTGATATCTGATGATATGTGTGGTTATATTTAAGGGTGAGGTACATAAATGCTGACGGAATGCCTGTGTGCCTGGGTAGGGCTTTACAAATGTTGGCTTTTCCCATTTGATTGGCATCAGTGGTAATTGGGGATGGGTCATTTCACTGAGGACTCATCATATCTGTTACCTAAGGACTGTGTCTTAATCCTCTGTTTTCAATATGGTCCTCACCCCTGCCCCCCAACAGTGACTGCTGTCTCTGAGTACAAATCCTCTCAAACCCTCTCTCTTCTGAAAGTCAGTTTCTTGTTTTTTGCTGCAATGGGGGCCTGGCTGAAGGGTGGGGATCTCAAAAGGTAACTGTTTCTTCAGTAAAATTTCAAGAACTCTTCCCATTTGGTCCTAGCCAGAAGCACCCACCCCCTCCATTTCAGAGGTATGTGATGTATCCAATGCCTGAGATATTTCAGAGTTCTGTGGCACACGTTGGCTTGCTTCTTACTGGCTTCTGCCTGCAAAGCTTAGATTTCAACGTTCTCAGATCTGCTCCAATAGTCACCACTCAGCCATGTGTTTTGTCAGTTTCCAGCATTGGTTGACATCTCTTATCTGCCCCCATTTCCTCTTCCCTATGCTTCAACTTTGTGGGTTCACATTTTATATTTCCTTAGTGCCATTTTAGAGGGGCTTGGTGGGAAGCAGATATAAAAGCATGTGTTCAAGCTGCCATGCTGTTTTTAAATCCTGTTTTTTTTTTTTTAAAGATTTTATTTATTTATTTGACAGAGAGAGACACAGCGACAGAGGGAACACAAGCAGAGGGAGTGGGGGAGGGAGAAGCAGGCTTCCCGCAGAGCAGGGAGCCCGATGCGGGGCTAGATCCCAGGACCCCGGGATCATGACCTGAGCCGAAGGCAGACGCTTATCAACTGAGCCACCCAGGCGCCCCTAAATCCTGTTTTTTAAAGCAGAAAGTATGTGTATATTTGTGGGTAAAAAAATATCTATGCCAGACTTGTTAAGAGAAGTCATCTCTGTGTGTCAAGATTATGTGTAGTTTCTATTTTCTTATGTTTCTCAAAGTCTATGATAAGATAACTTAGTAACTAGAAAACAATTATCCAAGTAAAATGGTATTATTATATAGATGTATCAAGCAAGGCATTTTATATTAGTTTCAAATCCAAGAATTAGGTTGAGCCATATGAAATTGCTGTTTTTGTTTTTTTTTTTTTCAGGTAAAACAGAGGTTGAGTATCAGCATTTTCATGTGGTTCCATCTAAAATATCTAATATAATACAATAAAAAAAGAAAATAGAATATTTTTATAAAGATCTCATAAATAAAAAAAATAAAATATATAATACAGATCTCAGAGGAGAGACAGACTAGAAAGTGGAGTAGCTGTCTAGAGAGGCCAGACTGAAAGCCAAGAGAGTGTACACCATTTTTTATTGTGAGGGGACCCTCTCTTGGGGCTGGCCATTGCATGTGCTATTCCCTAAGAGCTGTACTCTCCTGGGCCCCCAGGTTGAGGAGACTCATGAGCTAACCTGCTAACCTAGTTTTCAGGAGCTCATGATTTGGGATGTAACTGACAAGAAACAAACACTATTATTTCCTACTTTTCTCCCTTATTGGTACTTCCAAAACACTTTGTACACTCTGTATTAGAGTTCTCTGGGCTGATGCCTTTTTCTCCCTCTTAGATTGTTAAATTCTTTGAAGGCAGGGATCCTCATTTTGGTGATATTATGGACTATTTGGGGAAACACTGTTCACTGTATCACTCAGTGTTTTCTTCATAAAGATTCATGGGAAAAATTTCTCCCAGGCAAATGGCATGTTTTTATTTTAGGAACACAGTGTAATTATGCCAGATTTGATCCCCCCTCTTTGGAAGAGAAAGCTCAGAGCCACACTTACGCCTTGGTTCTAAGCCGTGCCTTCTTGAAATCTCCACTTGGATGGATGTGTTGTGGTCTTTGTATTAGTTTCTTATTGTTGCTGAAACAAAGTACCACAGACTTAGTGTCTTCATACATCACAAACTGATCTTCTAGTTCTGGAGGTCCAAAGTCTTAAATCAGTTTCATTGGGCTAAAATCCAGGTGTTGGCAGATGTTCCTTCCAGAAGCTCTAGGGGAGAATCCATTTCCTTGTCTTTCCATCTTTTGGGGGCTTCTTACATTCCTCGGCTTGTGACTCCTTCCTCCATTTTCAAAGTCAGCAGTGTAGCATCTTCTCTCTTCTCTGACAGCTGCTCTCCTTCCTTACACCTCTGTTTGACTCTGATCCTTTTGCTCCTTCATATAAAGACCTCTGTGATTACATTGGGCTCTCCCTGATAATTCTGGATAATCTCCCCATCTCCAGATCCTTAATTTAGTCACATATGCAGAGTGCCCTCCCACTCCCTGCACTTAATAGATTTTAGTTTTTAGAGCAGTTTTAATTTTACAGCAATATTGAGCTGAAGGTATACAGATTTCCCATATACCTTCTGCCCCCTGCTCTGCTATCAACATCCTGCACCAGAATGGTAAATTTGTTATAATTGATGAACTATATTGACACATTATCATTACCCTAAGTCCAGGGCTTGCTTGCTTTCTTTCTTTTTTTCAAAGCAAAGTTTATTTATTTTTATTAATTTTTAAAAAATTTTTAAAAAGATTTTATTTGACAGAGAGCACAAGCAGGGGGAGCGGCAGAGGGAGAGGGAGAAGCAGGCTCCCCACTGAGCAGGAAGTCTGATTAGGGGCTTGATCTCAAGACCCTGAGATACTGACCTGAGCCTTGATCCCAAGACCCTGAGATCATGACCTGAGCTGAAGGCAGATGCTTAACCGACTGAGCTCCCCCAGGCTCCTCCCAGGGTTTTCATTAGGGTTCTTTCTTGGTGTTATACATTCTGTGGTTTTGGACAAATGTATAATGACATGTATCCATCGTTATGGTACCTTATGGAGTGTTTTCTCTACCTTAAAAATCCTCTCTGTTCTACCTATTCATCCCTCTTTCTCCCCAACCCCTGTCCACTACCAGTCTTTTCACCATCTCCATAGTTTTGCCTTTTCTAAAATGTCACAGGCTCTAGTATGTAGCCTTTTCAAATGGGCTTCTTTCACTTAATAGTATGAATGTAAGGTTTTTCCATGTCTTTTCATATTTGATAGCTCATTTCTTTTTAGTGTTGAATAATATTCCATTGGCTGGATGTACCACTGTTTATCCATTCACCTATTAAAAAACATCTTGGTGGCTTCCAACTTTTGGCAATTATGAATAAAGCTGCTAAAAACCTCTGTGTGCAGGTTTTGTATGGACATAAATTTTCAACAACTTTGGATAAACACCAAGGAAAGTGATTGCTGGATCATACAGTAAGAGTATATTTAGTTTTTTTTTTTTAAAGATTTATTTATTTATTTTTTAGAGAGAGCGTGAGTGGGGGTGGGGGGAGGGGCAGGGAGAGAATCTCAAGCAGGCTCCCCGCTGAGCATGGAGCCCAACGTCAACACGGGGCTCGATCCTACGAAGCTGAGATCACGACCTGAGCCAAAACCAAGAGCAGGAAGCTTAACCCACTGAGCCACCCAGGCACCTCTGCCCTGAGTGCATTTTAAGTATTATCTTTACCCTAACTTTATCTTATCATTTTTGCTTTTATTTTTCCTTTCGTTTTGATCCTCTTTTAGTTGTATTGAGAGAAAAACTCATAACCCCCAGGATCTACTCTGGGTTGGGAAGGTAGAGCTAGCTACCTCTGTCCTTTCGCTCACCTCCCCAATTTGTACTGTGTGTCATGGTAAGAGAAGCATTTTCCACTGGTAGTATATTACCAGGGCATGTGGGCATTCACCCCAGAATGCCAGATAGGTCATGGACTGTCTAATAGAAAAGCCAGGGAGCCCTTCTGGATCCTTCTGGATCAAAGTTGCTCTGCATCGTAATGTCAACAGCTTATTTTCAGTCACTGAGGGCAGAGTGCCTCCATAGAGAGAGAGTAATACGGTGCTAAATGAGTTTTTTTGTCCCTCTGGCGAGGGCTGGACAAAAACAAATTGGGGCTTTGAGTTCTAAGGGAGGCAGGACAAGGTTCAGAGCCCTTCTGTTTGCTGGAGGCGCTGAGGGCCTTTGGAATGAGCAGGGTGTGTGTGTGCATAGGATCTCTCAGGAGGGAGAGGAGCAGAAGGGGGTGCCCGGGGAGAAAGGAGACCTTAGCTCTTTCCTTTCCTCTGGACCTTGACCCTTGAGTGGGTGGTGCACAGAGCATCTTCCTTCACTCTCTGGTACAACTGTCATATTCCTGGCACAGTGCCTTTGGCCTTCCATGTATGCTATTCTATCTGGGGCTAGTAGATAGCTGCGGGATTTGGGTTCTCGACTGTGTCTGGAAAGCCTGCTTTGGCATCAAGTTCCAATCCTCCCCAGGACTTCTTTTCCTATAGGTGCCACATGCCACGATTTATACACAAACATGATTTGCCTGATTGTTGCAGTCTGGGCCTGGAACAATTTTAATTAATGGGAAAATGGTCCTCAAAACAGTGATTAGACCTCTTCAGGTACAACAAGATAAAAGCCTGATAATTTGGATGGAGTACTCTTCTTAAACATCTATTCTATGCACAGCAGCCAATGGGAAAGCCAGGCTCTCTCCCACCTGATCCAATGAGTAATTAAGAGAGGGCTTTTTCTTCCTACCTCTCCCCTCCCTCCCCCTCCCCACTAAAGCTTAACAGGTTGGTGGTATAATTTGGAGACTTTAAGGGGTGTCATGCTAGGAGCTTAGGCAAGAGCCAGGGCATCTTCTCTCCAGCTCTCCAGGCACTGCCCAGCTGGGTTTGCAAAGCAGGCAAGTGAGAGGAGGAAGGAGGTGGTAGCAGGCGAGATAGGTGACGCTTCTCAACCAAGTTTGAGAGGGGCCTATGGCCATGAGCGAGCTGGGCACCCAGAAGGGCAGCGATGGTACTGTTTCTCGCCTGCTCAACGTGGTAGAAAGTGAGCTGCAGGCAGGGAGGGAGAAAGGCGACCCTACAGAGAAGCAACTTCAGATCATCCTGGAGGATGCCCCTCTCTGGCAGAGATTCAAGGAAGTCACTAACGAAATGATCGTGACCAAGAATGGCAGGTGAGTTTCTCCGCGGCCCTGCTTGGGCTGGGAGGGCTCGGCAAGGGTGGTGAGTCCCCTGAATATCGAAGAGGCTGCCCTTCTTCACTCAGAGGCAGTGGGGGCTGATTAAAATGCTCAGGAGAAGGACAGTCTCACTCGGCTCTCCCCCAGCCAACTTAATTAATTTCCCGAGATCAACAGAGAAGTAGAGGACGAAGCCACCTTGCATGCATTTTCAACGGAGAAATTCTGGGAAGGTACCAGAAGTGGGGGCCTGCCCTATGCGTTAGGGAAATTAGTCCGAAGAGAATATTACTTTTTGACTGACTGCCTATCTTGGGGCAGACCTGAGCTCCAACTCAGTTCAGATAAGGTGAAAGTCAACTTTATTTGGAAGCTGAATGTTTCCTCTTAAGTATAGCAAACTTGCCAGAAATTCTGGACCAGCTGAAGATCGGGAGCCAAAGGGCAAATGTAATCTCATTGCTAATTGCTCGCTACCTCTGCTTCCTGGTGTGGGTTTGTGGTGAGTGTTCATTTGATATTGTGTATGTTTGTGATGATGTGAGAGCCGTGGAAGTGATAATACCATCCTGAAGCCGTAATGCACTGCCTGAGAAAAGAGAAGATACCTTCCTTTTTCTCACTGCAGCAAATTAGAGATGAACAGAAACTGATCTCTGTTGGCATTTCTTGGATTCTATTAAATCCAGCCCTGCTAAGTGGCTGTCAGAGGTAACTGTGGGAGCTTTCATTAGTAGAGGAAATGCAAATATTTGGAAAGAAAATCTCTCTGCTCCCAGCTTGGCCAGACTGGCTCCCAACATTCAGTTGATGCTCACAGATCCTTTGCTTCACAAGGTCAAGAAGCACAAAAGTCAGAAGACATTTTCAGTATGGTTAGTTTCAACAGGACTCTGATCGTGGCCCTTAGGAGAAATTCTGCTAAGGGAGAAAAGTTGAGGCCAATGGGACTTCTGGCAGGCTTTTGTCCTTGTGCAAAATGCTTCCTTTCCCAATGTCTTGCTTTCCTATTTTTGAATAAAATGCACACTATAGAAAACGAACCATCCCTTGTCTCTCTGGGAGAATTAAGAACTCCAACGCTGCTGCATGGCGTTAAAGTGTTCTGTAAGGGGAAGGTGTGCCAGAAATAAGGGCATTTCAATAAATTGTGATCACTCCTAGTAGAAGGAATATTAATCTTGCTTGGAATACCAACGAAACAAGCTTGATATTTCTATTTGCTATCTCTAAATGTGTCCCCTACTTATTTCATATATAGGATTTGTTACTTTTAATATTTGCAGTTGTAACGACCTCCGTTCCTACTCTTGATCTGTATTTATCCATTATTTTTGGTAGAAAGAAATAGAAAATCTGTTTTTAATTTCAAAGGATCACCCCTAAATTTCTAGTTGGATTTACTTTCTTTCCTTTCACAGATGAATGATGATGCGATTGTAAAAGTTTTGTGATGTCCAGTAATAGGTGGAACTGTTTATTATTCCTTGTACTCAGTGGGTAGTGGTTGTGCTAATATTTAGCCTCGTGCTATCTATTTGGCTGTCAAAGGGGCCATCTATGAAAGTAAAATAAGCACAGTCACCAAGTAAAAATACAGTTTATCTATTCCTATGGGGAAGAAATTACAGTTTCTGAAACCATCTCAGATTTAGTTTAATAATATGATATATTGGCATGTACTTTTACAATTTAGGAAGAGCTTCCTCTTGCCTGTGTTCACCTATATGATATTTTTCTGCATATTTAAAATGTAAAATCCTTCCCATGTTTAATGTCCTTTAATATTAAATATGTGAAAAATATTCTTTGTAGAAAAGTCTCATTACAATCAACTTGGTTATTCTTATCTCTGGAGGTCCTGCTGCCCTTTCCCATTTTCCAGTGAACTGAATCTTCTCTTGGGTTCTCTTATGGTCTCTGAACCCCTTAGGGTCAAGATTTTGCCAGGAGAGAGACAGTTCCCTTTACACTTCGGATAGAGAAGGGAAGACACACGTCTAAGAAATTGATGTGTTGGTAATGAACGAGCTTGGCCTGGAATTACTCTCAATCTTTTATTTTCACAGATTAAATTGTTAGCGACACCTTATTGTTCTTGATACAGAAAGATCTTGTTTCCTGTCCCCTCTTCTCTTATCCATCTGTTCCTGTGAATCTCCCTTGTACCCCCTGTCCTCTGCCTGCAGACACAGCCCGTCTCCTCCGGATGCTTCACCCCTGCCTTTCACACCAACTCCTGAGCCCAGGGAACTTGCCCCTGTGGCTGTTCTCTGTGGAGAAGATGATTTCTGTTATTTTACACCCAGCTCCAGCCCTTTTCATTCATATAACCTGCCAGCCCCTGTGGGTAGACTTCTGGATTTCTAGAAGCATTAGTGGGGTCATCAGATAGTTCCTGTCCATTATAAGAGTCTTAACTCTAGGAAACAAACCGAGGGTTGCTGGAGGGGAGGTGGGTAGGGGGATGGGGTAACTGGGCGCTGGGCATTAAGGAGGGCACATGATGTGATGAGCACTGGGTGTTCTATGCAACTGATGAATCACAGAACTCTACCTCTGAAACTAATAATACACTCTATTTAATTAACTGATTTTAAATAAAATTAAAAAAGAGAAAGTTTTGAAGTAACATAGGATGGACTGATTCAGTCTCATTTTCAAACAGAGACCCATTTGTATATATAAACAGGAGGCTTGCCTCTGACATGGATCAGAAGTAGAGGGATTTCCTCTGGATTATCCCCAGAAACTGGGATCCTGACGACCTTCATTCCTCCCTCCGTCTCTCCTGCCTCCCTCTCTCTCCCTGCTTTACTTCCCCTGCTTTTTTCTTCCCTCTTTTTAAATATAACTTTTAGTTTTCCATACTCAGTTGTCTTTCAGATATAACAACAATTATGATACCTCTTTACTAGAACATCTTCACTTTAGGGGACAATGCTATATTTCATATATATTTCCAGGCAGTTGAATAATTTTGACTCAGTTCTGATTAGATTTGCCTTGAACAGGTTTTCAGAAATTGGAAGCATTTCGAATGTAACTGATGTGTCCATTTGTTGTCAGGAAATAAGTATTGGGAATCATTAAGTTGAATTTGCCAGTGATTCAGGGCAGCGAGCTGACGTGAGGACCGTGCAGGAGGGGAGAAAATGGAGGTTGTGCATCAGGCAAATAAATTTCTGTGCCCTGTAGGCCACAGACATTTTTCTCCCAAGTTTACAATTACGATTCATGAGGATCGTGTGTGTTTGTGTAATCTGCTTCTAACCAGGTCATGTGAGCTTCAATATACACATGCGCATATGCGCCAAACACCCACACACACCCACCCACACACACACACACTCCAAAGCTCCGATGAGCATTTCATGAATATTATAGTTCTGTGAGGAGATAGAGGAAGGTGTTTACAGGTGCGAGTGAATTTTATCTTTAACCATCTCTGCTATTTCCCCACCTACAAAAGCTGCCCCCTTCCTTCCTGCAAACTTCACTCCTCATAGCCTCCTTCAGCAGCACTGGCTCTCGAGATCACCTGTTAGGAAAATAGAAACTGAGAAACTGACCTCCTGGCAAAGGCACGTGGAGCTCATGGGCAAAGCCAAACCACCTATGGTTCTTCAGCATGGTTTGGGGGAGTGCTTGTTCATCCTGCCACGTTTGCTTTCCTGTTCCTTCTCCCTCTCTCTCTCTTTCTCTCTCCTTTTCCCCCACTCCTGAATTAGGGACCAATTTACATGTTTCTCAGCTCTTCTAAGACTCTGGGGCTTCTCTGTGGTTAGCCAGACCTTGGAAAGAAAAGGAGGAAAGGTTAACTGGGTTAGAAGTGCAGTTCATCCTGGACAACAAAGCCTGGGCGTGCATGCTGCCCGCAGGTAAATACATAGAGTATCCCCAGACGATGCATCCTGCTCATTGTGAAGTGGAAAGAGAGGCGGAGGTGAGGTGCAGGAGCTGAACTTGGCCTAGAGTTAGGATGAGTTCCAGTCCCTGTTACAAGATTTGTGGCAAGGTGACTGACTTATTTATTCCTCCTCGGGATAACGGAGGTTAAAAAATACATAGCATCTCTTAGTTCATTCGTGTGGTGATAAAAGAATAAAAGCATTTTTAAAATAAGTTTTTTTTATTTGAGTATATTGACACGGTGTTGCATTATTTTCGACATAGTGATTTGGCAAGTTTATACATTATGCTATGCTTACCACAAGTGTAGCTGTTTAACAAAATAAAAATATAAGTCTTGGCAGATGAAGACTAAAGAGAATAAAGCAATAAACCATTATGTAACTTTTCACAAAGGTTTTTTTTTTCCCCCTTTAAGTAGACTCCACACCCAGCATGGAGCCCAGTGCAGGGCTTGAACTCACAAACCCTAGATCAAGACCTGAGCTGAGATCAAGAGTCAGACACTTAACCAACTGAGCCACCCAGCTGCCCTGTAACTTTTTAGCTGTGTCCTTCTAAAAGCCAGGGCACTATGACTTCTTTACTTTTTCTTTCTTTACTTTTAAAAAAGAGCTTTATTGTGATCATTCACATACCATACAATTCACCCACTGAAAGTGTACAATTCAATGGTTTTTGGTATATTCACAGAGTTATACATATATTCCCTCAAATAATTTTTGAACATTTTCATTATCCCCAAAAGAAATCCTGCACCTCTAGCCATCACCCCCATAGTCCCCCATCCTACTCAGCCCTGGCAACCACTAATCTTCTTTCAATCTGTATGGATTTGCCTACTTTGGACATTTCGTATGAATGGAATCATACAATATGTAATTGGCTTCTTTCACTTAGCATAATGTCTTCAAGGTTCATCCATGTTGTAGCATTTTTTCTTGCCAAGTCATATTCCCCTGTATACATGAGCCCTATTTTTTTTTATCCATTCATTATTTGCTGGGCATGTGGGGTGTGTCTGCTTTCTTTGCTATTAGGAATAATGCTGCTATGAACATTCGGATACAAGTTTTTGTGTAAATGTGTGTTTTCATGTCTCTTGCATATACGTCTAGGGACGGAATTGCTGGGTCATATGGCAGCAGGGTCTTTAACTGGTGGAGGAACGACCAGACTGTTTTCCAAAGTGGTTCCACCATTTTACATCCCCACCAGCAATGTACAAGGGTTCCAGTTTCTCTACCTCCTCAACACTTGTCATTGTCCACTTTTTAATCACAGTCATCCTAGTGAATGGGGAGATGATCCCTCCCTGCACTTTTGATTTGCATTTCTCTGCTGGCTGATGATGTTGAGAACCTTTTCATGTGGTCATGGGTTCTTTAGAACATCAGGTATAGCTCCTGAACATAGCAGGAAAGGAGAAAAGCCATTACACAGTCCCTTATTCTGGAATTAAAGGTCATGCTATGTTCTTTGTGAGACCTAGCGTGATACAGTTAGGAGGGAGAGCAGAAATGAAAATTAGATCCCCCCTCCTCATTTTGCCTTAGTCACACTGGTTTTCTCTTTCCTCAGTAGTCCTCAATGGTCCAGGCTTATAGGACCCCAGGGCCATTTACTTGCTATTCCTTTTGTGTGTAGTTGCATTTATAGAAGTCATTTCTGGTGTCTATAGGACTCATTTCCTCTCCTTATTTGGGTCTTAGCTTACTGTCCCCCTGGACCTACTAATATCCATCTAGAGTAGTTCCTCACTCTTAATTTCCCTATGTGACATCACCTACTTTTGTTCCTTCATAGCACTCTTGCAGTTGAAAATTATCTCCTATATTTAAAAAAAGAAGCCTGTTTACATTTTTTGTTGCCTGACTTCTGGTGTTTCAAGGTAAGCTTCATGAACAAGACACTGGGTCCGTATTTTTTTTTTTTTTACCAGTGAACCCTCACCTTGGACAGTTCCTGCCATAGAGCAGGCGCTCAAAAATCATTCTTTTCAATGAGTGAATAAACCTCTAATTAGGTATTGAGATTTGGGAAAACATTGAGGGGACTTTTCCGTTCTTTGTGACCCATATTTATTTTCTAGAAAAATCAAAAAGGAGAGACACCGTGTTCTACACCTGAAACTAATGTAACATTGTGTGTCAGCTATACTTCAATTTTTTTTTTAAAGATTTTATTTATTTATTTGACAGAGAGAGACACAGCAAGAGAGGGAACACAAGCAGGGGGAGTGGGAGAGGGAGAAGCAGGCTCCCGCGGAGCAGGGAGCCCGATGCGGGGCTCGATCCCAGGACCCTGAGATCATGACCTGAGCCGAAGGCAGCCACTCAACCGACTGAGGCACCCAGGCGCCCCTCATTCCTGTGTGTTCTTAAAACAAAACCAAACCAGACATCTTTAGCATTTCAGAAAAAGCAATGGACCGGATATCAGATAATCTGTGTACCTCACAGAAACAAGCCAGGCTCTTGACAGTGACCCAGTGTGGCCCCTGGGATCATTTCTGATGTCCACTTCGGTGATTCTTGGCAAATGGCATTTGTGCCTTTCAGGGGGCTTCTGCTTTCTATACTTGGCCAATATTATTAAAATAATTGAAAATGTTAAAATATGTTGTGGAAGGGAATAGTTTCCTCTGATATGAAGAGAAAAGAATAGATGAAATCCTTCTGTTGAAGAAAAAGCAAAAGAATATGCAAGTGGACAAATTTCGATGCCACAGGTAGCTCCCGAGGGAAGGACCATCATTTTCCTTTACATGAAAGTTATCATCATGTCATTAAGGGACAGGAGTGACGAGGTGAGTCACTCAGCGCTCAGGCAGGACCTGGACTCGAGATGCATCATCTGATGCAGGTTTTCCCCTAGGAGTTTCATTTAATTCATATACTTGTCCTAACCTCCTATTTAGATTTTCTCTCCTTGAGCCCACCAATACTGAGGGAGGGGAGAGACAGCTCTGCTGGGAGCCGAGGGAGGGAGGGAGCCTTCAGCATTTCCCATGCATAATCCCAAGGCCAGGGTCTCCTTTTTTTTTTTTTTTTTTAAGATTTTATTTATTTATTTTTGAGAGAGAGCGAGAGAAAGAACGAGCTGGGTGGGGAGAGGGGCAGAGGGAGAAACAGACTCGCTGCTGAGCAGGGAGCCCAATGCGGGACTCGATCCCAGGACCCTGGGATCCTGACCCAAGCTGAAGGCAGACACTTAACCGACTGAGCCACCCAGGCGCCCCAAGGCCAGGGTCTCCTTGCAAATGACTGTGAGCCAGCTGGAGAATAAAAGCTGAGATGGTATAAGTTATTGATTTGCTCTGTTTTTTAAAAATAATTCATATGCCATCAAATTCACCCTTCGTAAGTATACAGTTCAGTAGATTTTAGAATGGTCACAAAGTTGTGCAACCATCGGCACCATCTAATTCCAGAACATTTGCATCACCCTTAAAAAGAAACCCAAAGCCATTAGCAGTCACTCCCCTTTCTGCCTAGACTTCTCTCCAGAGAGAAAAGTGGAGGCAAGTGGTAACTGTCAGCCAGGCGGGAGAGAGGTGAAGCTGATGTCCTTCGTGTTTTCAGCTTCTGAAGTCACTGCCCCACGGTCGGATTTTGGAACAGAAGGAGAGCGGGGCCAGCTGAAGGGCTTGGTTGTGATGACAGGATAGCCAACACTTGCAAAGCCCTTGTTAGGTGGCAGGCATTAGAATAAGCACTTTGATGAAGTAGCTCATGGAGTTCTTGTCACAACTCAGTGAGGCTGGGTAAGCAAGACCATGAGATGGAAGCTTGGAGGGCAGCTTCAGGAAGGGCAGGAGATGGAGCCAGAACCTTCACTCAAAATCACCCTTCTATCTGACCTCTCAGAGGGACTGTCGAATCCTTGCCAAGTGTCGGACCAGAGACACGGACCAGAGACACGGACCAGGCTGTGTATTCTGCACAAAGAGATGGGAAGTGGTCTCGAAGGCAGGGCGTTTAGAAAAGGGGACTGCGGGGTGCGGGTCTAAGGACTAAGTTGGAAGAGGAGCCAGGAAAGGAAATATCAGTGAGGTGGGATGCGCCAAGGGAAAACGATTCCCATCTATGTCCAGATTGCTCAGGAAGCCCATGTAATTTCAGCTCAGGAGACCGGGAGCCTGCGTGGCTGGAGTCCGTCTCTAGGTCCGTCCCTTGTCATCTGTCTGTCAGTTCCTTCATTTTCCATACGTATCAATTCCATTCTACCTCCTCTCAACGCTAGCCACCTCTGGCCATAGTAGGATGTCCTTGGTGACCTTCCAGATCCTCGTGTGCGCCCCTCCCTGCTTTCAACACCCCATTCCTGGCATCCGCAGACCCCTGCTCTCAGTAGCAGCCGGTCCAGTCCATCCCAGCTTCCCGCTCCGGCCACCTGCCCCGTTCTCCTCCCAGCCTCGTAGAGCACAGTCCTCTGACTCCCCCTGCCCTCACTTCCTCGCACATCTCCTGAGTTATTTTCTCAAAAGCTAAAGATGCTCTATACCAGCACATCTTAAGCTTTAATGTTCCTGTGACTCACCTGGGGATTTTGGAAAAGCACAGCTTCTGATTAAGTAGGTCTAGAGTGAGGTCTGAGGTTCTGCATTTCGAATGACCTTCCACCTGATCCCGATGCTGCTGGTTCAGGGACCGATTTGAGCAGCAAGTGTCTAGACTCTGGATTGTTAGCTTCTCATTTTGGGGATTCAGATTTTAAAAGAGGTACTGACAAATAAGACAGTGTCTGGGGCAATCAGGTGGTGGTGGGGGGCATGTCTAGAAACCAGGTCTTTTAAGGATAACCTGGAGCAACTTAGTACATTTGGTGAAGGAAAAACAAACCAGCGGGAATGAGAAGCCAGGTGAGGGGCCTCTGCAAATATGTGAGAGCAAACTTGCTGGTACTGTTCTCAAGGATGGCAGCAGGACCGAGGAATCCAGGTCGGTGCGTCTTGAGCACAAATTCCCACAAAATGCTCAGTTTAGGGACGGTTCCACAGTCATGTAAGTTCAGTGTGTGCACAGACCCTATCTTCGCAGAGGTTTATAGGCACCTTAGCATATTAAAGGCTCTGAGAAGTCACGCAGGGAAGGAACTGGTCTAACTCTGTAGAGCCAAGCATTCCCTCACTTCCTTTACCCTGAAACCACGTTTTCACTGTTCATGCCATGACTGTCATTCTGAGCTGGTGTTCTCTCTGAGAGGGGGAAGGACTGGTTTGTGGCATTCGTGTGAAAACTGAGGCACCCCAGGGGGAAGTCTTTGAAGAAAGCTCTCTGTGAGAATGTGGCATCTGATTGAACCACTTTGGGCTTTAGGTTCCTCTGTCAAATGACTACATCAGTGGTTTTCAGACTTTAAAATGGAGCACAATGGTTTGAAGTGAAAACCCCAATATAACATGCATTTGTAAAAAGAGGCTCTGTTGGGACTGGGGATGCTGCCCTGGGGCATTCTCTGCACCCTGAGGTGCTCCACGGCAGGTCTCCTGACAGCAGAGAGATGGCTGGACAAAGCGCAAGGTGTCCCGCACACGCTAACGTCCGTCCTGTGCCTCAGTTTCTGCCTTTTCTTTTAGACGGATGTTCCCCGTCCTCAAGATTAGTGTCACGGGGCTGGACCCCAATGCCATGTACTCCCTCCTGCTGGACTTTGTCCCCACGGACAGTCACCGCTGGAAGTACGTCAATGGGGAGTGGGTGCCCGCAGGCAAGCCAGAGGTCTCCGGCCACAGCTGCGTCTACATCCACCCGGATTCCCCCAACTTCGGGGCCCACTGGATGAAAGCTCCCATCTCCTTCAGCAAAGTCAAGCTGACGAACAAGCTCAACGGAGGTGGGCAGGTACGATCGGGTCGCCCGGCCACCCGGCCGCCCCGCAACACCAATCAAGAAATATCAAGGGTGCATTTAGGCAATTAGAGGGGTCCTCACCGGCCTCTTCTCCCACGGAAGCCAATTATTCCCTGGACTCCAAATGTGAACAGGAATAAACAGCTCTTAATTGGTGCTTTCGGTTTTTAATGGACTTCCTGATGTTAAGAGAGTGAGAGAGTGCTGCCGTTTACTTAATCATCAAGAGTCCTTTCATAGTTTTGTCTTGTGTGTGGTGCTTTTTACCCAGCCCTGGGGAGGAGATGTTTGTGGGTACCAGGGTTCTGTTTTTCTCTCTCCTCTTTTTTGGTGTAAGTGGCATGTTGGCAATAGACAAATGCCTTAATAAAAAGCTGCTCCTAAATGAAATAATTGCTGTCTCCGCTGGGACATTATGATAATTGTCAATAGAATAGTGAAGCGGCTTTGGGTTTTCAGAAAAACAAACAAACCTTAAATAAGGAAGGTTTTATTTAAGGTCTCCAATTAGAGGGAACAAGAATTCGGGGCTTTTTCCTCTTTTGTTTTCTCTGGGAGGGTTGTGAATACTAGGGTATCGGGTAGGGTTGTGATTTATGTTAGAAAATGTGGACGGTTTCGGGGGCAGCGCTGTGCCTGGGGGAGAGGTTTGCCGACCCCGCTGTTTCGTGTTGTGAGCCTCTCAGCCCTGGGTCTTCGTGCCTCCTCTGACCCCTGTGCTTAGCCTGCGGGGACCCGGGAGCTCAGGCTTTAGCAGGAGGAGGTGAGACACCCAAGTCCTGGCAGTGTTCAGAAGGTTCCAGGTGTTTATTAAAACAGGAAATTGAAAAGTAAACGGTTCTTGCCCCCCCCGTTTCACAGCATAAGACTTGCAGTAAACCTCCGTGTGAGTCACAGAGAGTGGACGCAGTGTGACCGGCAGGTGTCCGATGTCATCACCCCTCAGGTAGTCGCTTGCGAAATGCGGCCATGCCAGTGTTTTGAGATCTCAGGTTTCCTCTTATGAAGAACAACAATATATCTTAATGGATCAAAATCTGCATCGTTGTTCTGAAAATAGGGAGAGAAAGGAAAAAAAGGACGAAGGATTTGGGCAGAGAACTGACACTCTTTAGGAACAACTTTCTGGCAAGTCCGGCATAAGCGCTGATGTTAGGCTCCCTGGAAACTTCCGGAAAACTGCCCCCCTCTTCAGTTCTCAAGCGAGGGGAATGGTGTGGTGGCCCTGGCCAGGCGGGCCATCAAGCCGCACGCTCTGCAAGGCTTCTCTTTCTCTCCTTCTCCCACTTCCACAGATAATGTTGAATTCTCTGCATAAATATGAGCCCCAGGTTCACATAGTGCGTGTTGGAGGTGCCCATCGAATGGTGATGAACTGCTCCTTCCCTGAAACCCAGTTCATAGCTGTGACGGCCTATCAGAACGAGGAGGTAAGTGTGCATGGGCGCGTGTGCAGAAATGCCCCCTGGAAGGGTGTGGGAGGATGGGGACCACGTGTGGATGAAAGCTGGGTTTCCAGGATCTCAGTGATCTCAGCAGAGATGAAGTTAAACAGTGGAGTAGCCCTTTCCACTCTCTCTTGCCTGTTTGCCAACGGCCTGCCAGAGCTTCATCTCTGGGTGCCAAGAAGGCGAGGTTGTGCATTGCATGGAAGCCAACAGAAGCCCAGGGGTCTTTGTTCTCAGGGCCCCGTGGGCCCTTGGCCCGCACAGAGCTGGGTGAGCTCCCGCTCCAGGAGCAAGTCTGTGAGACTTGAGCCGCGCCTGCAGTCCTCTGGGTTGTGTTATGCTATCCGTCCTGTTTGCTAGATCTTCTGAGCACGCTTAGGTCTTTCCTGCCTGAAGGAAGCCACGGCCCTTAGAACCGAGGAGCCAGAGTCCGGCCTCTGTGGATTAGCTGCGGGCACGATGTTCGGGTCCATCTGCACACTCAAGAGCTTCCCAGGTCTGCTCGTCATCAGAAGTGCCAGGGGAGGGTTGGATTCTTTCTGACTAAACTTAAAAAAAAAAATTTTTTTTAAAGTAATACATGTTCATTAAAGAAACCCCCACATAATAAATAAATAGTACAGAAGTATGTTCAGTGAAAATGAAGAAGAAAAGGTACAAATGAGCTCTTTCTGTCCTGCCTTTTGAATCCCACTCCCCAAGGACACTACAAATAATAGCTTCAAGTGTGTTTTTCCCCCACCCATATTCTGTGTATATATAAATATATATGAGAATATGGGCTTCCTCACATAAGTTGGCTCATGTCATACATATTAGTCTGCAAATTTCTTTTTTTCAGGTTTATCTCTTTTTCTGAAGTGCCTGCAGAGGATATACTGTATTTCAGGCAATCAGCTCCCCACCGATGGACATTAGGTTGTTTATAGTCGTTTTATTTGCTATCATAAATAATGCAGCAAAGAATGTCCCAGAACATCCACATCCACTATTGTTTGCTTGCATGGATGAACACCCAGCAATGGCATTGCTCTATCAAGGAGGGTGTGGGTTTAGAATCCTGAAATATCACCAAATTGCCTCCCTCAGAGAGCATACTCATCTCAGTCCCCACACCATTCCTGACAGTGGGGATTAGCAGCCTTTTGCAGCGTTGATAACCTGATAGGTTAAACAAACAAACAAACAAAAAACCCCAAAACCAAAAACAAACAAACAAAAAAACCCCAAACAAACCCCAAAAGGTATCTTATTGCTGCTTTCATCTGCATTTCTTTATTTGGAAGCTCTTAAAGAATTTGGGCTCCCTCCCAGCCAACTGAGTCTGAATCTCCAGGGATGGTACCCAGAATCTGTAGTTTCTAAAGTCTCCCTAAAGGATTCTGATGAGCATCCGGGCTTGGAAATACTACCTTAGTGCCTACAGGTAACATTGAGCTGTCGGCTGAACTCGCATCACAGATGTGCAGAGAAAAATGTACCTTCTTTTCTACAAGTAGTCTGGCCTCTTGGCTGAGCCCCTCTGACAGGCCGGTGGGAACAGAGGTTAAATATTTGATCATTTCAACAGGTACTGTCTTTGTTGGCGAAAACATGCTGTGTTCAAGATGGCCAGCCCTCTCCTGCTTCTCTTCCTCGGATGGAGTCTGGGTCTTTGAGGGGAGGGTCTGGCTTTAGCAACTCTCGAGAGTGTGTGTTTGTGTATGTTGGGGGGTGTTGGGACTCTATCTTAGCCGCCTGATGCCGTATTTCAGCCTTGATTATGCCCCATGGGAATCAAGCCCAGGGAAGTCCAACCTCAGAGCCTCCCTCTGCCGTCAGCACTTTCCTGCCGAGTCAATGTTGGTGCACCCTGAGAGGGAGCGGGCCCGTGGGTAGATGCTGGTCTCACTATGCACCTTGACCCCTCCAGGTTTAGACCAGGAGAAAGACCTGGACATCAGACCCTGTGGTTCTCCTCCCTCTTCTGACTTCTCCCCCGTTCCCCGGGTCAGAAAGAGTGGTGCTTTCATTTAACTCTTCTTCCTTCTACCAGGCCCTTGCTGAAATAAACATTCTTTTCAATGCTTTCTTATCTAGCAAAGATTTGTCAACTGTGACCGCCTGCTGGGAACGCCGCGGTGGGCATCACAGATGTGTGCTGCCCTCACATCTGTACATCCCGCGGGGAGAGGCCATGAGCAAATATACATCATGTATGTGTGTATGATGTCGGTGGCTCTGAAGAATGAAGCCGGCAAAGGCCGTGGGATGGAGTGGCAGCGGGTGGGAGTGATAAACTGTGTTTCTGTGATCTGAATCACCGAGTAAGTGATCATTTAAACTCAGGGAGTGATGCTGGACCGTGCTGTCTGGGAGACGTGGATTCACACCTGCATCACTCCGACCGTGTTCCCGGGGACTAGAAGAGTAACTGATGTGAGGGGGATGTTCAATATGTTTAAAAAAAAAACCGGATGAATAAATAAAAGAAGGGATGCCGGGTTTAGCTACTTCGGGCTTTGCACATTTCTAATGCTTTGCCCTTTCTTTGCTCACATCACATTGCATTTCCCATTTTCACCACGGGCCACAACACAATGTTCTTTGTCAGAGACAGCGCACTGGTAATTTCGTGTAGAATTGAGCAAAGAAACATGGAGAGGGAGAACAAGCGAGGGGGGTTATTCTGACTTTACAGAAATTCACAGGTGAAGATAAAGGGCTCTATCCGTTCATACATGTTCCACTTTCACTAACGCTTCTTGTCTTTGCAAACGTAAGATAACAGCTCTCAAAATCAAGTACAACCCTTTTGCCAAAGCCTTCTTGGATGCCAAGGAAAGGTGAGTAGAGAAATTTCAGTAAAATCTTATGAGTTGACTTCTGCAAATGTGAAATTTATGCTCATCTTGAAAGGAGCTTGCATTAGCTTTGATAGAAATAGGTTGGTAACATTCAATTCCATATTCAACAAAATCAACAAAATTCAATGAACTCCTAATCATCTGTCCCTCGGAACAGAGCTCCAGGAGAACCTCTAACTGGCAATGTTTGCTCAGCTCTGTTTTACTACTGGTTCTTGAAAGTAACACAGGCACATGCAAAAGAAATAATGAAGTGATTTAGATTTTTAATAATTCACTCTGCCCTTCCTCCTCAATTCTGAGTAGTATGGTTTCAATAATGTTTTTTTAAACTACATGTAGTCCAGGAAAGGGAGTGATTCAGATGAGTAGTTCATAAAGATGAGAGCTTCATATCTTTCAGGTCCAAGGGAAGACCATTCAGAGACTTCTGGGGATCGCTTCTTGGCCTTTTGGCTAAGATCAAGTGTAGTATCCGTTCTTATCAGTTTAGAGACTTCTGGGATGGTGAATGGTAATGCTACCACTTGAGGCTAGTGATTCTACATCTTCGTGTTTTTCTTTTCCATTCTTGGAAAAAAAAGAACATTGGTACTTAATTGACTTCAATTGACAGACTTTGTCTGTCCTGTTAATATTTGATTTAATTTAATTTCAGATAACTAAGAGCCTGAGGAAAATCTCATGTGTGAGATGAACAGGACTTTTAGTAGGTGGTCCTGACTTGGAGTTTGGAGTCCTGACTTTGCCTTTTCCTGGCTGTTGGATCTTACATAAGTCACGTTGCCTCTCTGAAACCCACTTTTTAACATCTGCAAAGTGGGCATAGCAATATTTTCCTTGCAGGATTATTGGGGGATCTAGCATATCACAGATGTGCTCATGCCCCGAAGTCCTATGCAAATCCCAGCTGCTGTTATTGCTTGAATTTCATCAGGCAGGACCAATGACCACAAACCAGTGAGATCATACTAAGTAGGGATAGCTGTAAATACGGCAAATTGGAGTAACATTAGATTGCAATTCAAAGAGGAATTGCACATTAGATAAAATACCCTGGATGAAGAAGGGGGGAAAGATCTGAGACAAAAGGTGTTTGATTTTCTTATTCCAAGAAATGTATTGCTTTCCAAAGAGAATTTGGGGTAGATTTTCTGCTGGACTTGTATAATATGCTGGACAGCCAGGGCGCCCTTTTGCTCTCTTTCAGGAATCACCTCAAAGATGTTCCGGAAGCCGTCTCTGAGAGCCAGCACGTGGCCTACTCTCACCGTGAGTTGGGCGAACACTGGGTGGGATGCGCCTGGGGGGCACTGGGACCCATTGCCCACCACACTCAGACGCTACCTGTCATGAGTGCTCATGGCCTGTTCCAGAGCTTCTCTCAAGACTCAACAGGTTATTTCTTCCACTCGAGACAAGTGTATGCCCTTTCCAGAATTCCCAGAGAGAACTGGTGCTCCTGAGGGGCTGGATGGAATCTCAGGTGGGAGATAGGAACGGGAGTGATGGACTTCTCAGACTGGTGTGTTCCTGTCCCAGAGGCTAAGGACTGTCCCAAGTGCATTCTGGGAGTATCTCCTACCTCTCCACTCTCCCCTCTTGGCGGTCTGGCCTGGGTTGCCCCTGTTCTTAGTGTTTGCTCATTTTCTTTTTTTTTTTTTTTAAAGATTTTATTTATTTATTTGAGACAGAGAGAATGAGAGACAGAGAGCATGAGAGGGAGGAGGGTCAGAGGGAGAAGCAGACTCCCTGCCGAGCAGGGAGCCCAATGCGGGACTCGATCCCGGGACTCCAGGATCATGACCTGAGCCGAAGGCAGTCGCTTAACCAACTGAGCCACCCAGGC
>NC_138374.1:86752198-86774807 GCF_054177405.1 Leptonychotes weddellii
TGAGACCACACTGTCCCGGAGGGTTCCACCCCCCTCTTAGCCACCAGAGTGACGTCCCTCAGCGGAGCAGCCTTTTAAAAGTTCCGATTTTGTGCTCCGCGGTTCTATCACTTGCCAGAAGCGGCCGATGGAGGCCCCTCCCCCGCCGTCTATCCTCCCGAATATCGCCTCGGATTCACTTCTCCGTATGTCCTACCTTCCAGAAAGTGGTCGCTTTTCTGTTCAGAGAGTTGTTGCTATTCCTTTCTTCGATCTCCTGTTGAGTTTGTAGGTGTTCAGAATGGTTTGATCCCTATCCAGCTGAATTCCTGAGAGGAGACGAAATCCAGGTCTCCTACTCCTCCGCCATCTTGCTCCGCCCCCCCTCCAAAGCACTTTCAATGGATCCCAGTCTTGATTTTAATGTTACTTTTGCAACTTGGGGTTTGCTTGTTCCCAAATGTTGAGCCAGTGCTAAGTCCAGAGTCTCAGATCCAAGGTTTTAGACTAACTGACCTTAAATCCAATGTCTCAGTTCAAAGTTTTAAACTATGAAGGGAGAACTTTTCTCCCACTCAGAGCCCAGACAAAGATGGATAATCTTCCATGTAATTCTTCCAGTGCCAGTTGGTGGACTTTCCCAAGTTCGCTCTTTTATGGACAATGTCACCTTTTGAAAGTCAGGGTTCCTATAACTGCCTCTGTTTTATTTTTTTAGGCCTTTTCTCCCACATTGGATGAAGCTCCCCCAGAACGGCGGCTATATCTCCATCTTTGTATTTCTTTTTTTTTTTTAAAGATTTTATTTATTTATTTGACAGAGACACAGCGAGAGAGGGAACACAAGCAGGGGGAGTGGGAGAGGGAGAAGCAGGCCTCCTGCGGAGCAGGGAGCCTGATGCGGGGCTCGATCCCAGGACCTTGGGATTGTGACCTGAGCTGAAGGCAGACGCTTAACGACTGAGCCACCCAGGCGCCCACATCTTTGTATTTCTAACAATAAACACAAACACCCGTTCTGTGGTAGAGGCTCAACCAGTGTTTCTGAATGGAAATGAACTTCTTTCTTCTATTTTGACCTCATGCTTCTGTCCTTTATTAAGTATCCATTCATTCCTGCTGACTTCATTATTTTATCTTGGAATTTTTTTTAAAAAGTTATTTGTCATTTAACAACTCCCTGACATTCCTGGAGCTAAAGGCCTGTAGATATCCAATAAATTAATAATGTTATGAGTTTAGCATTTATATGATTCTGTATATTTGCAAAGCAGCAAGCATAAATATTTCAGTGCAATGCACTTAAAAGGTAGCAGGGTAGAAAAGCATCTCCTTAGTTCTGTGCTCCTGTGGGGTGATGTTTCTATTTCTGTTCGACCCACATTCAAAAGAAAATACAAATTCCATACTTCCTCCCTCCAGTGCATATGAAGGTCTGCGTCTTTGTTAAGGACCTGGATGTGGCAGCAGGTAAAACCCTGAATCTCAGTGGTTTTATTCAACAAGACTGTAGCGATCACTCACTTGACCCTCCCACATGGCTTCCCAGTGAGAAGAAGCCATTTTGCTTCACAAGAGGTGTGCATACAGAAAGGAGTGACAAATGCGGGTCATTTTTGTACTCATTCTACTGCAGTGTCTTCCACGTCAAGAGACTTAGGAACAAGGAACGTCCAGTGCCTTGGCATTTTGCCACTGAGGCTTCATCTCTTGCTCTTAGGATCCTATCTTCTCTGTTCCAAGGAAGGGCTTTGCTCTCAACTGCATGGCAGCTACTTCCGACTGCAGGTTTTCATAGGAAATGGCTAAAATGATGACAGGATGTTAACTCCACTTAAAAAATAAAGTCCTGGAAATGAAAAGGAATGGGTCTCACACTGTGGCAATTCAGGTGCTCAGAGGTGGCTTGTGACACCTCTGCTTGCAGGCCCTTAAACCCTACGATGGAGATGGCTGGCGTTCCTCTTGTCAGGCTCCTCGGGAGCCTGATGCATCCGAGTGACAACCATAATCGGCTTTCCTAGAGACATCTGGCCCTCTCTCTTGTAGCAACTAGAATCTATTAACAGTTCAATCTTGATAATTTAACCCCAATCCATTACATATGTCCTGTGTTACTGGGAAGAATATTATTTATTTGCCAATTCATTGGCTCGTGGACTTCAGATGCACCTTAATTGGCATGAACCCAACAGAGGATTGGGGCTTTTTGATCTTGAATTGAGGACAGCTTCAGGGCCAGGCCTGAGACAGGGTTCAGTCGAACAAAACACAGTGTGCCAACCCCCAAAAAGACCACCAGGAAAACCTGCTGACGAAGCAAAATTGAGTTTATTACTTATTGCAGTAAAGGAGTATAAACCACCTTGACAGAGTCTTAATGGTCTCAGGAGAGAAAGATCAAGGATGGATGTTTATAGAATTTGAGGGTCTGATTTACAGTGGGCATTTCAATGATGATATCTGATTGGGAATGGACAAAGCCCATGATATAACAGTTTAAGTTTGGCAGGAACAGTGACATGAGGCTTTTGAAGCAGGTCTTGATGAATAAATAGTTTAATAAGCAAGTGGTTTGTCTAGTTGCCTGAGAAAGGGACTATTTGAATGATGTATTATTCAGATGCATGGGTTTTTAGGACATCTCTGTGTTTTTTTAAAAAGATTTTATTTATTCATTTGACAGAGAGAGAGAGAGCACGAGCAGGGGGAGCAGCAGAGGGAGAGGGAGAAGCAGGCTCTCCACTGAGCAGCGAGCCCGATGTGGGGCTTGATCCCAGGACCCTGGGACCATGACCTGAGCTGAAGGCAGATGCTTAACCAACTGAGCCACCCAGGCGCCCTAGGACATTTAAGCAAACAATAGTGTAATTTGCTATTTCATCTTTCTGGGAAAGAATATCCTGGAATAGTAAAGTCATGTGAGTGTGGACAGTCTTAGGTCTTCATCGTCTCATGCTGTGGGGTTGTAGGCAGCATGTACGTTCTCACGGTACATCACAGACATTGAATATTGACTCTGTGCCAAGTCAGGGGCATCTGAATGGAAGAAGGACTGGACAAGTGGATCTGGTAGCGCTGGTCAACAACAGAAGACATCTCTTTAGGTAAGCTGTACAGAATTTTAAAGTAGATGCAAACTAAAAGGAAAGGGAGGTGAAATACCTACGAATACCTCTGATTTCAACTAAACGCGGTACGGTGCACTAAATGCTCACTGGGCACTGGCCCTGCCAGGCGCGGGTGCTGGTGACCCTGAGCTGAAGCAAACCCGATTCCCGTTCACGGGGAGGGAGACAGGTGCTCTGTGAACAGGCCGGGCGGACCCTGCAGTGGTGTTGTGCACCACGTGGTGAGCACGGAGGCCGCGGCGATGACTTCTGGGGCAGATCCGGAAGCCTTCATCACGCAGGAGCTGGTTCTGTGTCTGACGGTAAGATTCATCCCTATTTCTCTAGCCACTAGATGGACATCTCAGCCTGGATATCAGCCATCATGTCGGTCATACATCCTTATCTTTGGAGAAGATGAGAGTGTGTCCCAAAGAGCCAAGCCTTGCCCAAGGGCAGACAGGACTCCTCAAGGAATCTCTGAGAAGGGAATGGAACTTCCGCTGGCAGGAGCAGAGGAGTTAGAAAGGGAATGAGATCTGGGCCAGTGCTGTCCCTGAGCAAGCCTTCAAGGACTTACTGTAGCAAGAACCCAATCAGGTAATCCATGTGAAGTGATCTGTGATCAACAGACATTTTTTCACTTACTCTGTTTACTACCTTAGATTGTTATTTACCTTTTAATGAGTACACCATGTCTCTTGGACTGCTCTGTAATCTCTTTATAGATAGGTATCATGTCTCTTTGTGTTTCAAGTGGCCCATCAGCATGCCCTGCTCATAGAAAGTTTAAACACTTGGGGCCTCTGGATCCAGCTGGAAAGCACTTCTTGGTGGGAGAACCCTCCGCTGGAGAGCCAGGCCCTTTCCCCAGATTTGCTGTCTGCCAATGAGCTTCGTGTCATTGGGCAGTTGCTTTAGCCTCAGTGCCATGGGGCTTTGGGATGGTCCCAGCTCTCCTCAGCTGCCAGGCATTGGGCTATGTGAGACAGCTGCTCATTTGGCTGAGGCTTTTCCATGGTCCAGGATGGATCCTCTTAGCACGGGGCAAAGGGTCAACTTAATATATGGCACTCCAGCGTTCCAAAGGAAAGACAGCCCTGGTCCCCTGCTCCCAAGTGGGATCTATGTAGGCAAATTCAAGACTGAAGCCAAGGCAGGGATCCAGCAAATGGGTCCAGAGACTGCATGGGCAAGATTCTGAGGGGAATATAACAGGGGCTGGTAGTTGGATAATGAGAGGAAAAGAGCTATGTGAATCTAGGGTGATTGGTAAGTTGAAATTGGGCTTGACTATGCTTCACACCTTTAATTCCTGAGCCTGTGAGAAAGGGGAGGGTAGAGTTACCTTTTGTGGAACCTTAATGCTGAATATTCTCATATTTAGCCATGCCCTGGGGGAATGCCAGAGTTGGCTATGGTCACACCATCTATTTTCTGCCCCCTCTGTTGCCCACTCCCCTTTTTTAAAAAGTCTTTGGGATTCCTGTATCTCTGGTCTCTGAGGAAAGAGAACTGGTCATATATATCATGGTTTCCTTATTTCTAAATTATCTCTAACACGAAGCAGAATAAAACTGAGATTCTCCACACCCCCTGAAGTCACTACCTGCACCTTCCCTGTCGGCGTGCATTACCGACGCCTGTCCCAAGCGCTCGACACACATCAGCTTTTGTGATCCAAAATAGGCTCTCACAACTGGTAAAAAGTTAGTATTTTTGAGAGAAAAAGGTATTTGACTTGGAAAGACCAAAAGAACCAGGGCATCACCATCTGTGTAATAAACAGTAGACAGGAAAGCCAGGTGAGGACACAGGTTTAGAGCAGACTAGTGCTCTCAGGTTGAATAAATGTTGGCTGGGGAGAAAAGAGCCACGGTGGGGATCTCTGAGAGCCAGAACCACATACTGGCCCTCACCTAGCCCTGAAACTCTGAGAAGGGGTTGTTAGAACCCCCCAAATAAGTTCTAGGAAATAGGAACCTGATTAGCATGTGAGCCAGTGAACTACTCTCCCTCAGATGGCATCAGAAGGTGTCCTTGGTCCTGACCGTCCTGCAGGAGGCTGGCAAAGGGCCTGGCATGGTGTAAACCCACCCCCTTTGCCAGTGAAATCGCTGAAATCACGCTCTTCACTCAACGTGGGTGAATCACATAGCTCTGGGCTCCTTCACTCCCGGGGGAGTTGAGAACCTTGAAGCGGTGTTGGTACTATCTTACATCGAACCCCTCTGCCTCCCCTGTTCCTCCTGAGCCAAGCCAGGCTCTTTGCCCTCTCTTTCCCAGGAATCTGGCATTAGTCTTCAGATTCCAGTTCAATTTCAGCTAGTCTACAATGGAAGAGCAATGACCCAGGTTGCTGAGGAGGGGCCACCTTCCGCCCTTGGGTCCTCCATTTGCCCTCTCTCCCATGCTGTTGGCGAGGCAGAGAAATCCAGGCAGCTGGGAGAGAAGCAGAGCGACGGAGAGATGAGGTAGGAAGATGGAGTGCTAGGAAACCCAAGGCTGTCAAAGGAATTTCTTGTTTTTCCAGCGATACTGTCTCCTAGCCTCTGAGAGGTAGGAGACTAACTGCAGGAAGTGCCAGTTTGCCAACCCAGATGGGAGTGTCACACAGACCCCCAGACGGGGGTGTCACAAGGACCAACCCCCTCCCCCCTTTCATCATTTTTCCTTCCCCGACTCTACTCCCCCATTCCCTCAGACACCCAGTTACCTCTGTGCAAGCTGAAGTGAAGTTCAGCTCATGCCAGACTCTTCCCTCTTCCTGATTCAGTCCGTCCTGACTACTTTAACTAGCGTCTGCCTCTGTTCACCTTTGGCACCTGTCTCTGTGGGTGTCGCCGAAGACTGTTTTGGCATTTTCGGCAGCGGTGCCTGGTCACCTGCGGGTAGCAACCTATATCCGCTGCTATCGAGCCAAGTTTGCACATGCTTTATTTGTGTGATCAACTTCAACAAAAAGCTCTTTGCAGGCTTTAGTCTCATCTCTTAGAAGTCTGCTGAATTTTCGCCTGTTGAATGATTTTTGAATGAAAATTCTGCCACCTAACGCATTATCAATCTTCCCCAGCCTATGCAGTATGAAATTTGATCAGCACATCTCAGAGTCTTGTTCCCATGTATGAACAGAAATATTCATAGGACACAGATTATGGGCATTGTAACTACCAGAGACCATTCTCCTGGATAAGAGACAATTTCTGTCTTTACTCTCAGTTCACTAGAAAATAGAATTAAACCTTCCTGACCCCGATCCTTCTGATTAAGTGAAGTTCATAGCATTATTACTAAAGGTTCGAGGAAATCTTGTGTGAGTGTTCTCCATTTTGTTCCCATACAGAATACACATCAGAGGGCGCCTGGGTGGCTCAGTTGGTTAAGCGACTGCCTTCGGCTCAGGTCATGATCCTGGAGTCCCTGGATTGAGTCCCGCATCGGGCTTCCTGCTCGGCAGGGAGTCTGCTTCGTCCTCTGACCCTATCCCCTCTCAGGTGTTCTCTCTCTCTCATTCTCTCTCTCTCAAATAAATAAAAATAAAATCTTTAGGGGCGCCTGGGTGGCTCAGTTGGTTAAGCAACTGCCTTCGGCTCAGGTCATGATCCTGGAGTCCCGGGATCGAGTCCCGCATCGGGCTCCCTGCTCAGCAGGGTGTCTGCTTCTCCCTCTGACCCTCCTCCCTCTCATGCTCTCTGTCTCTCATTCTCTCTCTCGCAAATAAATAAAATCTTAAAAAAAAAAAAAATCTTTAAAAAAAAAAAAAAAGAATACACATCAGGTGCTCCTGGGGCTTTGGACTTGCAGGAGGACCACAAACAACCATCAGACATATGTTTAGTTAAATTAGCTTTAGCTTTTTTCCTTGAGTGCTTGTTTGTAGTTGGGTCATGGGGTCCTGTCCAGCCCTTCCTAGAAACCATGCACATCCCCTTGATAGCTGGTGTCTCCTGGAGATTTCTGGGCATGGATTTAATTAAGATTGCATTCTCTCCCTCAGCAGTCTTGGTTTTAGGCTCAAACTCTCTGTAGGGGCTTGCGGAGCCCAGACATCACACTGCTAATGTTTCCCTCTCTCCTCTGCCCTTTATCCATTTATTCACCAATGGCAGAGGGGCGTGGGATTCAGGCGGAAAAAATCACCGAGGCCAATTGGAAAAGTCTGTGGGCAAGGGTGGCTCAGTTGGTTAAGGGTCTGCCTTCAGTTCGGGTCATGATCCCAGGGTCCTGGGATCGAGCTCCATGTCGGGCTCCCTGTTTGGCGGAGAGCCTGGTTCTCCCTCTCCCTCTGTCTGCCGCTCCCCCTGCTTGTGCTCTCTCTCTCTGTCAAATAAATAAAATAAAATCTTAAAAAAAAAAATCACAGTATTAAAAAAAAAGGAAAGGTTTCCGGGGAGTGGGAGAGTGGGGGCCACACTGACTTTGTCCTGGTGAGGACTTGGGGGGCAGGCTTGGGTTTGCTGCCTCTGGGTATGTATGGCCAGCCTCCTGAAATCAGTCGTGACCCAGAACTCTGCACAATCCCTCACCCTTGTCTCCATGCAGCATTGGGCCCGGGAGCCTGCCAGGCCTCACCTGGGACCACCACGGGCTGTGAAGGTCTGCAAGATCCCATCCTCCAGCGGCCCCGGCCTCTTTCCCGCTGCAACCTCGAGGCCTGACACTAGGTGGCAGCAAAGCGCCGACCCTATTGCGCCCGGCAGTCCTCTGCCGCAGAGCTTAAGAAAAAAGTGTTATTGCAGATTTTCCTTTTAGAGAGAGACCTACCCATGCAAGATGAGCAGCTCTAAAGACAGCAATAGCCATAAGTGAAACTTTGTCAGGACAAAAGCTGCCTTCTGAATAGGATAGGCAAACAAAACAAACAAGACCCCAAACAGGCCGTCGTTTATGAAACACCTCTGAGGACAATACAATACAATTTTGGTCCTGATGCTCCGGAGACCATTTGATATTGGAGGTGTGCAAGGAGGCAGAGCTTGTGATTTTCTGAGGCCCTTTCTCCTCGCAGCTTGGCAGTTAAATGTGAAAGTTTCATGACAATTTGTCGGCGTTAGAGGAGGTCGTTCTGCATGCTTTAGTGATGTCCGCCTTCTGATCCATGACCGCGGGCCCTGCAGCATTAATGGGCATCTTGTAGATAATATATGGACCCCAGACAGATGTCAAGATGGGTTTTCTAATTGACAAGGATTAGCTCAGGAGGAAGAATCTATCTACTTCTAAGGCAGAGCCTTCAGAGAGTAGGTGATTGACCCATCGCATCAAGCTGCATCCCAGAGGAAGGAAAAGGACAAAAGGGGGGCGGGCAGGGGTGTGTGTGAAAACAAGTGCTCTGCTAGGGCCCAGAAAACCTGAGTCCTGTCTCCCAAAGGCCAGATGGTTCTTAGAATTTAGTAAACCCACCCCCATCACCCCTGCTCCCCACTCCCACACGTACTACTACTTCAACAGGATTTTTTTAGAGGGCTGTCAAAGTTTTTTAAGGAGCCAGCCTATTTCCTTTCTTTTCTTTTCTTTAAGATTTTATTTATTTGAGAGAGACCAAGCATGCGGAAGGGCAGAGCGGGAGGGAGAGGAAGAGGGAAAGAATCCCAAGCCGACTCTGTGCTGAGTGTGGAACTGGATGTGGGGCTCGATCCTGCCACCCCGAGACCATGACCGTGACCCAAGCTGAAACCAAGAGTCCACCGCTCAACCGACTGAGCCACCCGGGCGCCCCAAGAAGCCAGCCTGTTTCAGCTGAGGCTGTTGCACTTGCAGAAGCAATCTTCTTGCTGAGGATGAGTTTTTCAGCTTGCCTGAAAGCTATTTATGTGGCTACCAAAGGCTGTGGAGAGGAAGCTAGGGTGGGCGCGAGCAGGACAGCCCCTGTCAGATGTCTCTTCTTCTCCTCATTCGTCATCATCTAAGTAGCCTTCCATTCCAAGGGCAGCGGAGAGCTGTAGGTTTACAGAGGATAAGAAACCTGATTTTGCCATCCAAGTGGCCGGGTTGACCTTCTCATCTTGCGAGGTCTCCCTGTGACTTCAGTGAGATGGAGAACATGACCCGTGTACCCCGTGTGTTCTCCTAAGAGCTGGGGTGATCGATGAGATACATCCACTTGCTGTGCTGGGTCAGTGGACCACTTCACCCACATAAGTGCATTTTAGGTTCATCTTTCTCATATTTATATGTTGCCTGAAATCCCTCCTTCTTCAGAAAGCCTTCTTGGCTTAATGAATGAGACTTGGAATCCCATACATTCAAATTCTACAATTCTATTTTCACATATTACGTCACCAAAATTAATTCTTTGCTTATAATGTAAAGCATTTCCTGATAAATCTGTGTATGAATGCTAGGTTTGCTCAAAATTTGCATTTTTTCTGTGTCTCCAGAATTACTCCGCTGTGTCTCAGATTTCCATTTGCCAGAGAGCATGCAAATGAGGAGGTTGACAAGAAGAATATCAAGGAAATCCATGTATAAAATATAGCATGCAAAAATATGGCCGCGGTGCTTTATAACTTACAAAGAGATGTCAGGTATTTTTATCTAACTTGACCTTTGCAGAGACTATTATCCACATGTTTTAACTGGGAAATGGAGGCTCAGAAAGATATAGTAAGGCACTGGTACAGGACACTCATTCTGTGCGCCGAGCTGCACAGCATAACCTGCTGAAGGGGGCATGTGCACAGCACCCCAGGGAAGACAGGGACCTGGGACACAGCAAGGGGCAGGAGAGGCGGCTCACAGGATTGGCCCCTTGGGTGAACAAGGCATCAGCATAATGCCAAGCCCCAACCTACCCTGACAGCGGAGCTGGAGGGAAGAGGGAACTCTACTGTCTTCCCAGGGCAGAGCAGGTCAGTCTTCAGGAAAAGACTGCTGGGAGTCGTGGTTGCTAGGTCCTCATCAGGTATCAAGTTCAAATGGGGACTGACTATCACCAGTTTGCAGCTACCACCCTAATGGCATTTCTGGGCTGGTGGCTCCCTCCACGATTGAGGCCGTGCAGGTGGGGATGGGTCCTCACTCCACAGGCCTGGAGGGCTCCAGCTGCCCAAGGTCTGCTGAGGGGTGCCTCCTGGTCCTGTCCATATAGTTCATGGGCTCCAGGAACAGGGAACAGGGCAAGAGGTTCAAGAGAGGCCAGGTCACAGTTTCTTTTGGAGGAATATGTCATTTGCCTCGTTGCAAGCCCTAACCTACTCAATAGAGAACGTTTTCCCTGAAGGCAGGTCTGGAGGAAACTCAAGTGCAATGCCGGGGGTGAGGGTGGGGTTGTGGTGGTGGGAGGGCTGGCCTGAGTATCTTCCTATGACTCAGGGTAGCTCTAGTTGCTGGAGAAGCTCCAGGCCCCACCATGCAGCAAGTCCCAACAGGCAGCTGTCGCCTCAAAAGAGATTTGTGTGGTGGGGGGCCTCCTTTCCCTCAGGAGCCTCTGCAGGTGACTCAGGACCAGCCCACAGACCTGGAGGGCCCCAGCGGTCCTGGGCAGCCAGGGGGGTGCCTACTGCGCAGGCGGGAGCTGGGGCACAGATCAGGGGACCCATGGACCCAGAAGAGAGCCACTTTCAGGAGAGGCTGGGTTGCAGGAGTGGACTACCGAGGTCACCTGGCATCTACCACATTCTGAGCCCTGACACCCATGTGCGTATTCCCCCACCTGAGGGATAGCTGGAGGAGTCTGCACTGCCAGGTAGGCTGCGTGGGCATCTTTTGCATCTCTTTCGCAAAGAGACACCTGGGAGCTCTGATGACTGTAAGCTGGGGCCCCGGCACACAGCCAGTCTAAATGGTGACTGTCACCCCGTTTAAAGCTGCCGCCTCAGAACGACTTTTGGGGCCAGGGGTCCTGAGCCCACAAGGCTCAGCAGGTGGCTGTGTATGAGCAGGAGCTGCACGGGTCTGGAGAGTCCCGGCTGAGTTCCCGGGGCGGGGTGGGGGGGCTACTGTTGTGCACATGCACTAGTGCCCCAGGGAGGCAAATCCAGACGAGGGCAAGGGTCGTGTCTGGAAAGGTTAGGTCAAAGGTGTGGGCTCTTGGCGGGATCAAAGCATCTACCTCAATCCAATTCCTTGATCCCTGAGGTCCAAGCCTTGCTTGGATGGCTTAAAGTGTTCCAGATTTAACATCATTAGGTCCTGGATACACACTCATAATGACAATGGATGGAGATGTGAACTGTGTTAAGAGAGATTAAAAACCAAGCTGAAAATTGTATGTTGGTTAGTTTGTTTTCTCTTGCTGTCTCCTCGGTTTTCTGAATTTTAAACGTGGTTTTACTGATTTTTTTTCCCTGAATATCAAAGTTAGCATGCTTATTGTAGAACAAAAGGAATCTTATTTATGAAAAGCCATATGAATGCTCTCCAAATTTAGGGGACACAATGACAGTGATGGGGAGACTGGAAAGAGAGGAAACAAGCACAAACCAGGGGAGCAAGTCTTTTATTTCTCGGGCTTTGAGCAAATTGCTGGGTGCTGCTAAGGACCAGATTCTCCTTCCACCCCAAACTCTTCCTCTGTTGGATGGCGTGGTAAATAGGGTTAGGGAGTGTGAAAGGCACCACCATTCTGGGAGCTCGGCAGACCTGGCTTGAAACTCTGGCTCTCCGTTGCTCTGATGAGTAAGTTGACATCATTTTTAAAGCTTGCTGTGCCTTTGCTTCCTCCTCTGTAGAGTGAGGGATCATAATACTTAGTTTGCAGGGCTGTTGTGAGATCCAAGGGAGGTGACACCTGTCCAATCCCTGGCACTCTGGAGGTAGCAAAGCCCAATAGAAACTAGTAGACCCAATCTCCTAATTGATCAAAGTTGCTAGGATGTTATACAATGGCCTGGCCCTGAGATCTAGTGGAAGAATCTCTGCCTTCCTATAAGCTCCTTAGTGCTCGGGCGGGAGACGCACTCCTCCTTCGCCTGAGGATCATCTCTGTGCAGTCACCTCATTACCTGCCCTCTTAAGAGTACGAAGGCTGAGCTGGGAAGAATTCCCTTCTCTCTTCCACACTCTTCCTGGGCTGCAAGATGGGTGCTTATTTTTCTTTCTGGACATGGCACCCTCCATGTTTAACAAAACCTGGTTATTGCCTGTTTAAAATACGTTTTTTTTTTTTTTTTTGCATGTGTTCTGGGGAGAAGAAGGCAGCCATCTGAGAGCCCCTGGAGATGCACCCAGATGCCTGATCCCAAGAGATAGCTCCTCTCAGTGCCCCCTGCCCTGCAAATGGCTGGTTTTGGTGATGTGTCGAATTCGGGCCACTCCTTTTTGTGACCTTTTGGAAGGGAAGACGAGTCCTGGGAGGCACTTCCAAAACAAGCCCCAGAAGTTTAGGTGACAACATTAGAAAAAGAGAGCGATTGTATTTTCAGAAAGAGTATGAGAATCCAGCGGCAAAGTAGATATTCAACCTCCATTTTATTGAGAGAGTAAATCAAGTAACTAAGTTTCAAGAAGGAAGAGTCCAGTTTGGGCAGTTTTGTCTAAGGGAGGCTAAGAGTATCTCCCACTAAGACAGGCATTTTAACCCTCCAAGCGTCATACAAAATGATTTTTAAAATAATTGTTTAAATATATCCCAAAGATCTTTACAGCCTCTTCCCTTCACAGGTGGTACAATCTCAAGCAGACTCCCTGACTCCGCTGTGTGGAACCTGACGCAGGGCTCGATCTCATGACTCATGAGATCCTGACCCATGAGATCATGACCTGAGCAGAAACCAAGAGTTGGACGCTTAACCGACTGAGCCACTCAGGGGCCCCTGCAAAAAGCACTTCTGAAGTGGTAAAATACAACCGAATAAAAGAAAAGTTAATAAAATTATAAAAATCTCTTTCAGTGCTCTCACTTTGCATAACTATTTCTATTTTTGCATATTATCCTCTTTTTGCGTGCATATATCTATTTAATTGCCATCAATGTGGATGTTATTGTGAAATACAGCATATTTACTTAATTTTATACTGTACAATCATCCTCATATTTTTTAGAGAGTTTCTATTGTAACTTTAATTTCTGTATAATATTCCATCTTGTTTTCTTGTTCATCTTGTTCGCCAAAATTTATTAAATCATTATCAGACTGTTGGACTTATTTAGCTTTTCAAAAAATATTTTTGAGTGCATAATATCTAACTGGGACTGTGCAGGGCTGACATCTTTATGCTGCACCAAAAAACGTTGGGTCTAAATATTTTTTGTCTTCTCTTTGTTTCTTCAGGGAAACTTCCTGGGAGTGTGAATTTCATATTAAACCTTTGCTTTGCATTAAGGTTGCAAAATGATTGAACCAAGTTAGCTTATGACAGGCAATAAATAAATACACTACTTTTGACATATGCCCATTAGCATTAAGAATGATCATTTTTTTACTCTTTTTTTCAAAGGCATCAATTCATTTCCCATGAAAGTCTAGAACGGCCGGAAGAAAGCGGCGTGTACTGCCCTAAAGTCAGCGGGTCTCAGGTCCTGGGTACATAATGGCACTGAGATCTTAATCAGGTGTCTCTATTTTTATTTTCTTCACTGCAGTGTGTGTCTTCTTCTTCTTCTTCTTTTTTTCACCTTTTGTTGAGGGGAAGTGTTCAGTCATTGACTTAGATTCATATCATCCCTTTGCTTTGACACCTCCAACAATTTCCTTGAAGACAGACCGTACAGAGGGAAGGTTGGTGGGTTTGGGGTGGTGGCGTGAACTTGTGCAGTGACTCAAAACAGTCCAGCACTGAGCCAGGGAGAAACCAGGTCTAGTACCTGGGGGTGCAGGCTTCCCCCACTGGCCCTCCCACTTGGTGCTGCCTGCAGGAGGAAGCTTGAAAGAAAAGGAAAGAATATTATACTCAATACCTAGGGAAAAACATGTTAGGAAGGGGGCTTAGGCAGGGCAGACTTCTACAAGTTGCTGTGCATAATAGAAAAGGCTTTTGAAACCTTGTTTGGATCCAGAGATCCTCACTCTATGGAGTGGCTCATTCAATATTAAAAAATTAATCTTCTCTTCTGATTCTCTTATTACGTTTATTCATGCTTATTTATCCCCCAATGTGTTTCCAGTTTCCTGTTCTCCAGAAGAGAGAATAGACAATTAAAAAAAGCCAGGCCCCTCTCCTCTGGGACAAAGTGATGGTGAGCTCTCCTGAAGAAATACGTAGCTAGGACTTCAGACTATCGCAGATAACACTGAGAAATCTGAGAACTGCAGGCAGATAAGTAAGCTATTAATACAGATCACATTCGAAATCCATTTTTAAAAAAAGGTTTTATTTATTTATTTGAGAGACAGTGGTGGGGGGAAGAGAATCTCAAGCAGACCCTGCGCTGAGCACAGAGCCCAACACAGGGCTCAATCCCACAACCCTGAGATCAGGACCTGAGCCAAAACCAAGAGTCGGATGCTTAACTGACTGAGCCACCAGGCGCCCCTCAAAATCCATTTCTTAAAGAGATGCTGAATATTTTGAAATGGATGCAGGGATCAGTTCCTATAGGAAAAAAAGAGATAAGAAATGAACATCAGTCTATTTCTAAAAACAGGGCAATTAATTTGCAAGTTTAAGGAGAGCTATGGATATAGTGTGTTGCCATTTCTGCCTGACATTAGGAAAGGGTGTTCTGTGTTATCTCCAGGGAGAAGAGTGTATCATATTTGACTGGATGTTACTGTTGTCAGATGTTCCAGACTCGTTGGAATAACAGCGTCATCCTTTCTGAGCCTGGAGGATGGGCTCTGGTTGAGGCAGAAGACTTTGTCTTTGACCCTGGCTTTGACCTGTTCAAAAATTTTAGTTATGCATCAATTGAAGAGAGAGACATTTTATAATCCAGCAGATGAGACAAAGCTCGGTGGAACCTAGTAACAATGATGGCAGGCCAGAGATTCAAAAATAATTTCAGTGGCCTGGAATAGCGGGCTGAAACTAACAGGATGAAGTTAGAACTTCACAGATTTAAAAAAAGCAACGGTCCAAATATAGACTGCGAACTGCTTCTGGGAAAAGATCTGGGAGTAATTCGATACAGCAGCTGAAGAGATCGTGAGAATTCAGAGATGCGCGGGCCTGGGCGGAGCGAGGGGATGCGGGGCGGCCTTGCCACCCGCGGATCACCTGCCGTGGGGGAAGACGTGGGCCCCAGGGGTGTGGGCAGGGCCGGCCTGCAGGTGGTTAGCAGGCTCCAGAGCAAACAAAACACGGAAAGTAGGGGTGTGTGAAGGAGGTGCAGAGAAGGGCAAGGGGCACATGAGAGTTGTTCATACAGAGGTGGGACTGACTAGCTGCAGGTGGCATCAGGGGCCAGAACGAGTTCCCTGTCCCCGGGCCTCCCCTGCTTGCACCCTCTGCTCCTGCAGGCCTTCCCTGAGCACGTGAACGTCAGCCCACCACCCTTTACCCTCTATTCCCCTCTCCCCGCTTCGCTGCTCTTCTTTTCAAAGCACAGGTCAGCGACTGAACAAGGACATTTTTTCCGGGCCGTTGTTCTGTCTCAGCGGGACCTCGCATAGGATGCTGGGCCGTGGCGTTCGCCTGCAGGGTTCACACCCTGGGCCTGTGTCTTTCCAGGTGTGTAACCTCAGGCATGTTCAGCAACCTCTCTGGACTCCATCCCGTGATGTATAACCTGGGGGGAGGGGGGCGGTGGTGATAATTATACCTCCTCACAGGGAAGTTGTGAGCATTAAATGTCTTCCTGCAAAGAGCTTAGCAGCAGGCCAGCCTCTGTTCTCAGTAACTGCTTTCTGTTCTGGGTTGTTGTTCCACACTAGAATGCATAAAAGCAGGAACTCTGTTTTGTTTCAACCCTATGACAAAGTAACTGCTCTTTGAAAATGGAATGAGCAGATAGGTTTCATGGGTGGGAGTTTCGAAGAGCCAGACGCGATTTTGTTGTAAGTGGGAACTTGCCCCCAATCAGAGTTCTTCAAGAACAGAAGTGCTGTCGGGGGAGGTAGGGGCTCAGGGCACCGGAGACGCTGAAGGAGGGGCTGCTGGCCCTTGGTTTGGGTGTGAGGTGCAGAGCATATCTGCTTAGGGTGGAAAGACAGGTCTTCAAGGTGCTCTGTTGCTGAGTCAGGAGGTGACCTGATGAAGTGACAAAGTCATCACTGGGCAGGCAGTGCAGATCCCCTGAGTTGGGTGCCAGGTGGGACTCCTTTGGGTGTCCATAAAGAAGGAACTCTGGGGAGCTGGAGAAGCAGACTTGGCAAACGAGTGGGCACCAGGTTGGCTCTGGTGGGTCATGAGGCGGGGAGCACACGGTGTCTTAGTTATCATTCTGGGCGATACGGTTCACGGCCTTCTCTAGTGTGAATGCAGCGGCCTCTTTCCTTAAAGACTCACAAAATAGGAAATTCTCCCAAACAGGGAACGGGTTGGTTGCTGGGTAACTGGACAATGTGGCAGAAGTCCCCGGTCCCCCCACTGCTGAATGCACCTCTTCCCAGGGACCTCCCGGCGCCGAGGGAACAGCCTTGCCCTGCACGCCTGGGTCACGCTGTGAGTTTGTGCTCCGTCCGCAGCCAGCAGCCTCTGCTTTTGCTATTTCTTCCTTTCCCCGGCGTCCTGGTTGGTGATGTGCAGTGTGTCTCTCTGTGGGCCACAGCTGAGGGTTGGCATGAGGTGACACAGTCCTCATTGCAACCTTGCTGGTCTTGGAACACTCTTAGGAGGCCTATGGTAGTAACAAAAATGGCGGCTGCCGTGTTTGAGGATGCACGGGATGCCAAGCACTGTGCCTCACATTCTACTGGGCTCTTTCTTTTCATCCTCGCATCCTGGAGGAAGGTACTTTTCCATTTGTAAGCGGGTTAACTGAGGCCTGTAAATGTTAGGCACCTTCCTTTGCTCCTCTCCTTTCCTCCCCTCCATTTCCCTCCTCCTCCAACCTCTTCCTTCCTTTTTTCTCTTTTTGCTGTCTTTCTTCTTCCAGCTTAAAAATGTTTCTTTTCTTTCCACACTGTTACCCAGATAACTTTGGGGAAAACTCCCTCCTTCACTTACTTCCTTTTCTGGGCTCCTCTGTTTTCCCTTTTAATTTGTTTCATTCATTTTGGACAAAAAAAAAGATTCTTGGTATTATTGATAAATGCATGGATATTGCTACCAACGTATCTGTGTCAAGGAAAGGAAAGTTCTAGATCGGAGGTGATAATAGACAACGGGACAATCAGGATCTAAAGTCCTGGAAGTCATTCTAGAAGATCCACACAAGTCTTCAGGTCCCTCCTTATCCACCTCTGATGAAACTGGCTTTATTCTCCAGCACTGGAATTCAGGGAGCAAAAACCTTCAGTGATGGGTTGTGAGCTATGACCTGGAAGGCAGACAAATAATTCACTAAGAAAAGCTCATGCCCTCAAGGAACTCTCAACCCAATTTTACTCATTATTTAACATCATTTATTTGTATTCATCCCGTATTTCACACTCATCCACCACCTCCTCCACTAAATGGTTTTTCTTTTTCTAAGCGTGTACTATTTCAGCTACATTTTGGGTGGAAATAGGTTTTTTGCAGGTGGTTCTGGAACCTAGCCATGCTTTATAAAAATAATCTATAGGGAAATGTCTTTTTTTTTTTTTAAAGGATTTTATTTATTCATTTCAGAGAGAGAGAGCGAGCACAAGCACAAGGGAGAGGCAGAGGGAGAAGCAGACTCCCCACTGAGCGGGGAGCCTGACGTGGGGACTCGATCCCAGGACCCAGAGATCACGACCTGAGCTGAAGGAAGATGCTTAACCATCTGAGCCACCCAGGTGCCCCGGGAAGTGTCTTTTTGGTAAAGCTGATTTCGGCACAAATGGAGTGCTGTCTCTTTGCACGGGGGCCACCGGGGTGCTGGGCTGGAGGACTCTAAATCTGCTCTAAATCAGCAGACCACTGTGGCCGAAAGAAATCTGTATCTGGCACCATCTGGGGTTTGGGGGAAAGGAAGTGCTGTTCTCAGTTTTATTCCCCAACTCTACCTTATCATGACACCGAGAAAACCCCTAGCTGGAAATGACACCCAGAGAGGAGATAGAGATTTCTAAATGGGTCTTGTTATTTCCACTGACCTGTTCACTTCGATCTCTGGGTTTTGGCTTTCTGCCTGTCCTCCTGTCACGGTCTTTCCCTGCCACCTTTCCCGGCTCCTGCCGTTCTGTCTGGACACTTTCCCTTACCACAGCAGGCCTCTCTGTCCCTAGACGTCAGGTGGAGGTCTGGGGATGGTGGTAGCTGTGGAGGGCTCAGGGGCAGGGCTCCTGGCAAGCCTGCTTCTCCACGGAAACGAGATGGGGGCTGTGAAGGGCTTTGCCGACCCTGGTGAGTGTGCTTGTGATGATTATTAGTACACAGCATGGAAAGCGTGCACAGAAGGAGGGAGGGAAGTGAGGAGGTGAGTGCTAGAGTCTTCTATGTTTGGAAGACTCATGAAAGGAGCAGCAACATTGGATACTTCAGAACAGATACCACTGGGTAAGGATTCCTGGCATTCTTGTTGGAGAAAAGAAAATAAGCAGTCAGGAGAGTCCATTTTAGGTAAAAATGAGTCATGAAAAGTAGACTGGGTCCACAAGGTCAGAACGGATTGACGGGTTGACGTTCGGCAGGAGGCCCACGGGGAGGTGGGGTGCTTTGATAGGCTCTTCTCTTTCGAATTTCCTTTCAGCTTTGATTTTTCTGGTACCATCAGGGATGGGGCCAAGGATGTATGGGGGCCAGATGAGACAGGAGTAAGATGACAGTAGGAATGTGTGGTTCTCTTCTTGGAAGGAGCCTCAGGTACACGAGGGAGGTGACTGGTTGGTTGCTGATGAGACAGCTGGGGTACCCTGAAGCATTTTGTTTTTGAAAACTCTCTTTGTGGTTGATAAACCGGTGGTGCCTTATATCGTTGCCCGCATCTAGCCCTTTCCTCTGAACATCTGTGACTACTCGGAGGATGTATGATTCAGCCAGCAAGTTGCTTATTCAGCCACTGTTCACCCAATACTCTTCTCTGGCTCACGGATTATTGAGGCAGGGTAAGAGGAAAGGGTGGCAAGAGAGAAGACAGGGCCTCTTCCTTGAGAAGCCCCCACTCCTACCGAGGAGAACATGCTCCTATGTAGGCATCAACGAAGGCAAGATCTGAGGCAGTATATCATGCAGTTTGATCCACTTATGCAGACCCAGACTGTAGACAAATAAGGAAGGTCATGGCCCCAGTGGGTTGGGCTGCTAGGGACAGTTGCATGAAGGAGCAGAGGTTTGATTTGGTTCTAGAAAAGAAGGACGATGTCAGATCTGCACAGAGGAGGGAAGGTACTTCAGGTGGATACAGGAGGAACAGGGAAGGGGCCTGTTCAGTAGGGAAAGGAGGAGTTTCACCTGGATGGGAAGTGGGGAGTTAGACAGGAGCAGGCCAGAGTGAGAGCACACAATCCTGTTGCGGGTACAGTACTGAGTATTGATTCTAAGGGCACTGGGGAGCCAATGAAGATGTTTGCATGGAGGGATGACCTGGCTTGAATCAAGTCATCTTCGGTATTTGGATAGACTCAACTATTTTTAGAGTTGGAGGACTCCTCAGAGAGCACAAAGCCAAGCCCCTCATTTTAAAGGTGGGGAAACTGAGGCCCAGAGAGGCAAGAAAGCTGTTTGGTGCATCAGTGGGACAGTCAGGTCTCTGATCCCACCCAGTGTCCAGGCATCCTTTCCTCAATGCTTCGGGGTCCCGTGTTCTCTGGAACATTGCATTTGCCACCTTTTGGGGAACCAAGCTCGGCCTGTGCCCCTTCTCTGCCCCCCGCACCCCCAGCGTCTGTCTGGGATGTGGATAACCTCGGGAGAGAAGAACCTTTTTCTTGGCACTGACAGCAGAGTCCAAATGGTGATTCTATCTGCAATGATTGGGGAGTTGGAAATATGGCTGATGACTAATTTATCATACAGCTTGGACATTTGTTCTTTCATCAAATATTTATTGAGCCCCTACTAGGCAATAAGCACGGTGTGCCATGCTGAGAAGATGAGTGGGTTTTTGAGGCTAGCGGGAAGCAAGCGATTAGAATATAGTTTAGGAAGTGCCTTGAGGGAGCTGGAGAACAGGGAGAGGCCACTGAACCTGATGCAGCCAGGGGCTGAGCAGAAGGGTGGGCAGGGACACCAGGAGCTAGTGGGGAAGAACCTTCCAGACAGAAGAAAGTCTAAGTAAAGGCCGGGGACGGGGAGGGAGATGTAGATGGGGGGGCAGAGGTACATGCAGGGTCTGCACTTGGCCCTGAGTCTGGAGCACTGCCCACTGACCCTGGGGTGCCAGGAGAGACCGGAAAGTTTGGTGGAGCCGATGGTGACACATTTGTAGACCATTTAAGGAGCTGGAGTTTAAATGCTAAGCAGTAGGGACCCATCCTTTATTCAGTAAGAACATACAGAACACTTACTCGGTGCCATATATTGTTCTAAGCCCAAAGTTGACTTCAGTCAGTCTTTCAAGCAACTCTTTTTTTTTTTTTTTAAAGATTTTATTTATTTCTTTGAGAGAGAGAGAGTGAGAGAGAGAGCGCAAGAGGGGGTAGGGTTAGAGGGAGAAGCAGACTCCCTGCCGAGCAGGGAGCCCGATGTGGGACTCGATCCCGGGACTCCGGGATCATGACCTGAGCCGAAGGCAGTCGCTTAACCAACTGAGCCACCCAGGCGCCCTTTTCAAGCAACTCTTAAAAAGACAGACACTATTATTATTCCCACTTTGCAGATGAGGAAACCAAGGCCCAGGGAAGTTAAGTCACTTGCTCAAGGTCACCCAGGTCGTAATGGGATCGTCAGGATTTGACACCAGACAGTCCAGCTCTAGCATTCATGATCTCAGCCACGGTGCTGCGTGGCCTCATCGAAGGGTTTTAGGCAGAGAAGTGACACGGCCAGATAGAAGTTTTCGAAAGGCCATTCTGGCCGCGGTGAGGGAAGCGCGGCGCGGGCAGGACGTGCGCTGCAAGGAGCTGTGCTTGTGAATGGTCGGAGAACAGGAAGGCACTTGTCATCTGCCCCCAGCCCAAAGGTGCTGACCCTGACTCCGGAGGTTGCAGCTGCTCCCTGCGTGAGGTTGACGACTGTTACCTCTTCAAGTGCTGGAGTCCATGCCCATTGGTGGGGGTTGTAGGGATGGTCAACTGTTCCCATCCCTCGTAGGTCCTTTGGTTGGTCTAATAATTAAATGGACATGAGACAGATTAACAGGAGAAAAGCAAATTAATTTCCTACATACAGGAGCCCCGCAGACACGAGAGGCTCCAAGCCAGTCAGGCCACTGAGACTTGTATGCACCCTGAGCTAAGGAGAAGGGGGTAGGGGTCTGGGGCCTCCGGTGAGGGAGGGGAGACAAGTCACAGGAAGATGGAAGAGCAAATGTTCGGGAAACAGATGTTTGTCCTATCACTCAGATAAGTCTTTCTGATACAAAAAGTTATCTCGGGCGAGCCCTTGATTGACATTCTTGTAGGCAGTTGAGGGAGAGGTAGACAAAACGACCTCCCCCTTCCCCCGCCCTGGGCAAACTGCGGACTGCAGGGGGAGGGGGTCCGAGGCACAGTTCCCAGTCGTGACAGGAGATGCCCCACTGTGGCCAGGGGCAGCCAGGGAGCCTGGTCTGTGGGTGCAGCGGTGCGGTGGGAGGGAGCTGCCCCACTCTGCCCAGCTCGGCTCTGTGCTCTGACTGCAGACAGCTCGGCCTGGCCTCTCGCTCTGGCTTGGCTTCTGGGGCAGAGGCTCACGGGAAGGGGAGGGGGGCCGGCAGGTAGTGGGCCCAGGGCAGAATCATGCTCAGTAAGCATTGGTGAATGAATGAATGAATGAATGAATGAACGAGTAAATGCCTGCAACACCCATTAGGACAGTGCACGAAGTCATTCTATAGCTGGGGGTATTGAAGACGGGAGGAACACACAGGAATGAGGGGTCCAAGATGTCTGTAGAGCTTTGCATTTTGAAAACCCTGGCTGGGGAAAGGTTGGGCAGGCACTATGCCTGCTCTGAAGGAGGACACCTGCTTCCGAGACAGGCCACTTTCCTCGTAATTTGGAAGCCTCTGAGCTACTCTTCCTTTTAAAACAGAGAGAAGTGACCTGGAACGCAGGTGAAAAGCTCATCTTGCAAGAAAACCCAGCTGAGCTGCCGAGCTGCTGTGGGGAGGGCGGCAGGCTGGCCTCATCCCCTCCCCGCTGTAGGCTGACTCATCTCTGCAACAGATTGTGTCTTGTGTGGGAGCTGCTATGCAGAGCTCAAAGCTGTTCCCTGAGAGTTACAGGAATTACAACCTGCTGAAGGGAACAATTGATCTAAATATGTTCTTTTAAATATGTTCTTTTAAGACTTTAGTTTTATTATCATTTTATTAATGGGTTCCTAAGAGGAAACAGCAGGTCCCACTGTCTTCAGAAAATCGTTTGCTTTTCTCCTTGGGGACACTTGGTCTATTGGCTCTGAATTCTAAACCCTGCAGCGTTAGGTCAGGCCTCTGTGCCTGGCATAAATCCCGGGTTGCTGCCTGGGGATCAGAATCTCTGGGCGTG